>NC_091188.1:7355735-7520735 GCF_040958095.1 Procambarus clarkii | reverse complement strand
GCCTGTGTCAACCTCTGGAGGGTTACTAAGGTCTGTGTTAACCTCTGGAGGGTTATTAAGGCCTGTGTCAACCTCTGGAGGGTTATTAAGGCCTGTGTCAACCTCTGGAGGGTTATTAAGGCCTGTGTCAACCTCTGGAGTGTTATTAAGGCCTGTGTCAACCTCTGGAGGGTTATTAAGGCCTGTGTCAACCTCTGGAGGGTTATTAAGGCCTGTGTCAACCTCTGGAGGGTTATTAAGGCCTGTGTCAACCTCTGGAGGGTTATTAAGGCCTATGTCAACCGCTGGAGAGTTCTTATGGCCGTGACATTTCCACACTGACCAACCAGCAAGTATGTTTTAGTATACTCTCGTGGTATGGTATACTCTTGTGGTAGGGTATACTCTCGTGTTATATACATCCAAATGTGGTGTATACCTCTCGGCGCATGTATCCCTTTTGTTACAATTTAATATTTTTAACCAACCAGGTGACGATGAATGAGTGAATGAATAAGTTAATGAGTGAGCGAGTGAATAAGTGAGTGAGTGAATGAGTGAATGAGTGAATGAGAAGTATCGTGCGAAGTTGAAATATGTTGACCTTTGTTTCTCGGAGATAATGGAGTGTTTGAATAGGTGTTTGTGCAAGCAGCAGCAGCCACTGTAGCTCCCTGCACGGCGGGTCTGGCGGTGTTGCCCGGCGCGGAGGGACACGCTTGATCGGTGCTTGCAAGGCAGACACACCATCTTCACAACTAGTGGCCAAATGGTCGTTAACCCAACACTCGCATTGTTTATGAATGAGGTTGCACTTTACACACATGATTCCCAATTGATTGCGATGGAACACAACCTCATTCGTGTTATAACAAATAAAAAATTTTTTTGTTTAACTTGGTTAAATGATTTTCAGAAAATTGGCAGATTTCGGAGAACAGTCGTGAACAATTTTGTGTAACAGATTTATTCATTGTGTATTTGTTCCATATTAGCTACAATAGATGGCGAGATTTAATTTAAGAAGCTAAGTTTATGCCCTTAAAGAGGCCTTTGTCTTTGCTCAGTCTGGCACTTATTGACTAGCTTAATCTAGGGAGACCAATCGAGGGGCTAGCATGAAAGTGTTAATCTTTTGTTGACCAGACCACACACTAGAAGGTGAAGGGATGACGACGTTTCGGTCCGTCCTGGACCATTCTCAAGTCGATTCAAGTCGATCTCACAATTGACTTGAGAATGGTCCAGGACGGACCGAAACGTCGCCGTCCCTTCACCTTCTAGTGTGTGGTCCGGTCAACATACTTCAGCCACGTTATTGTGACTCCTCGTCGGCATGTTAATCTTTTCGTTTCCGTATTATGGTCCCAGCCGTGTCAGTATGTATGGGGGGGCGGGAGGGATGTGCCTACGACCGTTTTATTAAAATAACTGTGAGATATAAGAAGATAATCGTCACTAAAAGATGGGGAGGACTATATTTTCCCAGTCTGTGAATTGTGTCTCTAGTATTAATTTTAAGCTCTGTGACTGACGGTGGTAATTGTGTTAACTGTTAGAATAGGGGGATATAATATAAACTGTGACTGGAGGAAACGACATATATGTTTGTCCTGAAAATTAAGTATCTCTTGACCTATATTTCAGTTCATAACAGTTAAATGCCATATCCAAGACTCAATCTTTTTGATAACCTGTTCGCATAATAACGAACAAATATTCGTTGATCCAGATACCAAATTTACTCCGTATGAATGACAAGCACTCTACACTCACACACACACACACACACACACACACACACACACACACACACACACACACACACATTTATTTAACATTTATTTTATCAGTCTATTTAACACAAGGGGCACACGTACTAGGGGACACAGGTGGAAACTGAGTGCCCAAATGAGCCACAGAGATATTAGAAAGAACTTTTTTAGTGTCAGAGTGGTTGACAAATGGAATGCATTAGGAAGTGATGTGGTGGAGGCTGACTCCATACACAGTTTCAAGTGTAGATATGACAGAGCCCGATAGGCTCAGGAATCTGTACACCTGTTGATTGACGGTTGAGAGGCGGGACCAAAGAGCCAGAGCTCAACCCCCGCAAACACAACTAGGTGAGTACAACTAGGTGAGTACACACACACACACACACACACACACACACACACACACACACACACACACACACACACACACACACACACACACACACACACACACATGCACTCCACCGTCAGGTCGTGCTCGTCCAAGCAGCACCCGACCCCAAGGATGCATTCATCAATGTTAACGTACTGTGCTTTCAAAATCGGTGTTTTCTCAAATCTAAATTAACGTATTTATGTATAAGAATTTGTTGCATAAGTTTGGCCTAAATTCGGTTAGATTAGGTTAGGGGGTTTGGGTTAGGTTAGATTAGGTTAGGTGTTTGGGTTAGGTTAGATTAGGTTAGGTGTTTGGGTTAGGTTAGATTAGGTTAGGTGTTTGGGTTAGGTTAGATTAGGTTAGGTGTTTGGGTTCTGTTGGTAATTATGTGTTTTCGCGGAAGAAGCATTTACAGAGGAGTGACTCGACAAGAGGAACTGAACCAAGCACTGTTCGAGAAATGTTAAAACGTGTTCCGTTGTTGGTAGTGTGTAACAGGCAGCAGCCCGTCCTCAGCAACAAGAACCAAATGCTTGTTAATGCAGCCGCCAGCCCCATGTTTATGAATCCCAAACGGTTTACACAAGACTCACAATTGATAACGTCGTCTTCGTATAGCAACGCTGCAAATGCTCCACCCACGTACGTCCGATACAATCACCAACGGAAGCTAAGCACCTGACCTAACCTAACCTACGCTTAACTATACAAACAGATTTAAAAATAATAATATTAATTGATATAGGCGAATAATCCTATTTTTAATATTCAGTGTGTTTAAATTGATGAATGTTTCTTTGGGGGAAACGGCCGCCGCTTTAACGAGCCAAGTCTGAGGAGAGGTTATGTGTAAAGCTTTTGTCATTCATTAACAGAGGGTTGGGCGAATGCATGAAATTAATATTTTGTCTTTGTTGATAAGGACCGGCTGCTCTATGAGAACAGGCTGCTACATATGCCTCACACATGAATATATTCAAACGTTTCTAGACTAGATCTTCATTCACTTTCTTTGATTGAATTGAATCTCTCTCAATTCTTCACCCGGGTACTGTTAATCCAACCCGTCCTCATGAGCAAAGACCCAAAGTCCATTCCATGAACCCGACAAACACCCCTGTTCATGAATGATAAAAGGTTTACTCACGACTCACAACTGATGACGTTCGAACACTGCCGGAACAAGTGCTTCGCAAGTACATCTGCATTAGTGCAGCTAATATTTTTTTTATTAATACATGAGGTACATCTGCATTAGTGCAGCTACCCTAGACTATATGAAGACTACAGTGTGTCATAAAAGCTAACTAGATGATGCTAAAAAATCCCCATCACACAGGATGGTTAGTCATACAGAGGCATGTGATAAGCAGTCTGCACTGGCAGACTCCGGATGCATTTTGAGGATATCAACACAAATTGAGCATTTAGGTACATTTAAACTCTATGGATA
Source organism: Procambarus clarkii (assembly GCF_040958095.1). Taxonomy (NCBI): domain Eukaryota; kingdom Metazoa; phylum Arthropoda; class Malacostraca; order Decapoda; family Cambaridae; genus Procambarus; species Procambarus clarkii. The sequence continues at coordinate 7,517,146 of NC_091188.1, read as the reverse complement.
ATCAAACCCACATTTCACATTTTAAAGGATAAGCTAGGATTCAGAACAGGAGCCGATCCTCCTTAAGGCATGGGGGCCCGACCCCAGCCCCCCCCCCATGACACTCGCCTTACAATCACAATTGACCATATCATTTCCACGTGGCTGTCCCTAAGCGTCTGGTCTCCAAACTCGCAGACACACCATTTGTTCCCTTGATTTGTTTAATTACTACAATAATACCAAGTTCCTCTCTAGTATGCAGAGACAATGTATACAATTCTTCATCATTATCAATTACCCAACGTGTTTCGCTTGGTAATATCTAAGTCTTCTCCTTAATCTCTGTTATATATATATATATATATATATATATATATATATATATATATATATATATATATATATATATATATATATATATATATATATATATATATATTTTTTTTTTTTTTTTAAAAATAGGGTACCACCTCTGGTGCCGGGTACTGCCGGCTATATATATATATATATATATATATATATATATATATATATATATATATATATATATATATATATATATATTAGTATATTTTGGTAGCAGTCTTTCCTGTAGACATATATTATTAAATATGACCGAAAAAGTAAGATTAATAATTCTAACACGAATTTTCTCAATCTTTCGTACATTTCTTTTCACTGTTGGAGGTAAATCAAAAATCAATTCTTCAAAATTCATTTTTATTTCTAGTCTGACGCGACACGGGCGCGTTTCGTAAAACTTATTACATTTTCAAAGACTTTTAGTTTACAAATACACAACTGAACAGAACTTACACATCTGGTTTCGTTTATATCTACATTTGAGTGAGGTGGATGGGGTGAGGTGGCATTAATAGGGTATTAATTTCATCAACACAAGACAGAAGAAGAGGTGGCATTAATAGGGTATTAATTTCATCAACACAAGACAGAACACGAAACAATGGGTATTGAAATGGAAGTGATTGTAGAAAGCCTATTGGTCCATATTTCTTGATGCTTCTATATTGGAGCGGAGTCTTCAGGTGGGTAGAATGTAGTTGTGCATTAATTGGCTGTTGATTGCTGGTGTTGACTTCTTAATGTGTAGTGCCTCGCAAACGTCAAGCCGCCTGCTATCGCTGTATCTATCGATGATTTCTGTGTTGTTTACTAGGATTTCTCTGGCGATGGTTTGGTTGTGGGAAGAGATTATATGTTCCTTAATGGAGCCCTGTTGTTTATGCATCGTTAAACGCCTAGAAAGAGATGTTGTTGTCTTGCCTATATACTGGGTTTTTTGGAGCTTACAGTCCCCAAGTGGGCATTTGAAGGCATAGACGACGTTGGTCTCTTTTAAAGCGTTCTGCTTTGTATCTGGAGAGTTTCTCATGAGTAGGCTGGCCGTTTTTCTGGTTTTATAGTAAATCGTCAGTTGTATCCTCTGATTTTTGTCTGTAGGGATAACGTTTCTATTAACAATATCTTTCAGGACCCTTTCCTCTGTTTTATGAGCTGTGGAAAAGAAGTTCCTGTAAAATAGTCTAATAGGGGGTATAGGTGTTGTGTTAGTTGTCTCTTCAGAGGTTGCATGGCGTTTCACTTTCCTTCTTATGATGTCTTCGACGAAACCATTGGAGAAGCCGTTGTTGACTAGGACCTGCCTTACCCTACAGAGTTCTTCGTCGACTTGCTTCCATTCTGAGCTGTGGCTTAGAGCACGGTCGACATATGCGTTAACAACACTCCTCTTGTACCTGTCTGGGCAGTCGCTGTTGGCATTTAGGCACATTCCTATGTTCGTTTCCTTAGTGTAGACTGCAGTGTGGAAACCTCCGCTCTTTTCCATGACTGTTACATCTAGAAAGGGCAGCTTCCCATCCTTTTCCATCTCGTAAGTGAAACGCAGCACAGAACTCTGCTCAAATGCCTCCTTCAGCTCCTGCAAATGTCTGACATCAGGTACCTGTGTAAAAATGTCGTCAACATACCTGCAGTATATGGCCGATTTCAAGTTCATGTCGACTAAGACTTTTTGCTCGATGGTACCCATGTAGAAGTTTGCAAACAGGACACCTAGGGGAGAACCCATGGCGACCCCATCTACTTGCTTATACATGTGCCCATCCGGGCTCAAGAAGGGTGCCTCTTTAGTACAAGCTTGGAGTAGTTTCCTTAGGATATTTTCGGGTATGTCAAGAGGAGTACAGGCTGGATCACGATACACTCTGTCGGCTGTCATCCCGATTGTCTCGTCCACAGGTATGTTGGTAAACAGCGATTCTACGTCCAACGAGGCTCTTATCCCTGTGGCCCGTGTGCCCCGCAGTAAGTCAACAAATTCCTTTGGAGACTTCAGGCTGAAGGCGCAAGGAATATAAGGAGTCAGCAGGCCGTTGAGTCGCTTCGCCAGTCTGTACGTGGGTGTGGGTATCTGGCTAATGATTGGCCGAAGTGGGTTTCCAGGCTTGTGTGTCTTGACATTTCCATATGCATATCCAGGTTTATATTCCCCAATGATCTTTGGCAGGTGGAGTCCGGATTTCTTGGCGTTCACAGTTTCGATCAGTTTGTTGACCTTTGCTTTCAGTTCGGCTGTAGTGTCCTTCGTTACCCTTCGGAACTTAGTTTGGTCAGAGAGTATGAGGTTCATTTTCGCCAGATATTCGTCTTTTTTAAGAATGACATATATTGGCGACTTGTCACCTCTCCTGACAACTATCTCCTTGTTCTCACGAAGGCTTTTAGCTGCCGCTTTGAGCTCGGGGGACAGTATGGTGCTTCTGTAATTGCCTCGAATCTTTCCTCCTTCTGCAATAAGTTCTGCTTGTAAGGTATCTTTGGTAGTGACCTTCTTTTGTGTCTCGAGGTCGAATATGTCGTCCAACAGAATTTCCAACTCTACTTTTCGGGCCATCTCACTCGGTCTGGACATAACGTGACAGTTTATACCCAGATTTAGGAGAGTGACTTGGTCCTCAGTGAGGTTAATTCCTGCAAGGTTCAGGAAGCCATCTCTTGGTCGTGGAATTGCCATAGGTCCTCCATATAATGTTGTTAGTTTCTTGATAATCCTTGTTTCAGTGCTGAGGTGATGTCGGTCTGTGAGGATGTCGAGGTGTTGTTCAATGCGAGTACGGATACTTTCGTCGATGTTGCTATTTCTCCACTCGTTTGTAGCATGAAGTAGTTGCGTTTTGTTGTCTTTGATTTCATTCTCAGCCTTGTATATCTGATCACGAATCAGATCCTGGCGATATTTTATCGTGAAGGCTTGATTCCTTGCTGCTGGGTCGTGCACTTTAATATTAGTATATTTTGGTAGCAGTCTTTCCTGTAGACATATATTATTAAATATGACCGAAAAAGTAAGATTAATAATTCTAACACGAATTTTCTCAATCTTTCGTACATTTCTTTTCACTGTTGGAGGTAAATCAAAAATCAATTCTCCAAAATTCATTTTTATTTCTAGTCTGACGCGACACGAGCGCGTTTCGTAAAACTTACTACATTTTCAAAGACTTTTAGTTTACAAATACAAAACTGAATAGAACTTACACATCTCCTGGTTTCGTTTATATCTACATTTGAGTGAGGTGGATGGGGTGAGGTGGCATTAATAGGCCACCTCATAATAATATATATATATATATATATATATATATATATATATATATATATATATATATATATATATATATATATATATATATATATATATATATATATATATATATATATATATATATATATATATATATATATATATATATATATAATGTGTGTGTGTGTGTGAAAAAAATTTAGGGTCTTATCTTTGATTGCCCTGCTAACATATTTCATAATTTCCTTTAGCTTTCATGTTCTTTTTTTAAACATTAGTGGTGGCAGGCAACAAGTCACACGGCTGAAACATTAGACACAAAAAACCACAGATTTCCAAATAATATAACTGATGAGGTTTCGGTCTTTCCTGAATCATTATCAAGTCGTGAAATGACTTGTCTGAATTTATTTCTGGTCCGAAATTATTTATGTCTTAGATATAAGGGGCATAACTGGCCGACCCCTCACAGTGTTCAAGAGAGAACTGGATAAGCACCTCCAAAGGATACCTGATCAACCAGGCTGTGACTCATACGTCAGGCTGCGAGCAGCCGTGTCTAACAGCCTGGTTGATCAGTCCAGCAACCAGGAGGCCTGGTCGACGACCGGGCCGCGGGGACACTAAGCCCCGGAAGCACCTCAAGGTAACCTCAAGGTAGGTAGGTAGACTGACATTCCCTTCTTGATTTCGTTTGTCTATAGCTTTATTTTATCGATGAAGTTCTTTAATGCCATGTTATATGTTTTTTTAATCTCTTAAAAAAAAGACTTTTAACTCCTGGTATTGCCTAACTCCTGGCAATATCTAATTCCTGGGATTACCTAACTAATATGATGTCATTACTTATCATCTTGAACCACTATATATCTGAGGTTGACGATGGCAGGTTACATTTGTGGCTGAGAAAACTAAGCCGATGATCATAACAAGAGAGCAAGAGAGTGCAATTGGGCACGTTCACACAGATGAACGGCAAGCTCCTATTATTTACTGATGAAACTGGCATTTGCTGGTTATAGTTTGATATTGTAATGACTCTGAAGAGTCAGGTGTTGAGCCTAGCAAGCAAGGTCGACAAAAATCTTGCAGCCTAAAAACAGATATCCCATTATCTCGATAGCAAAACTTTTATTTATTTTTTCCCCCAAGCACAAGTTTTTTCCTATCATGAGTGTGCACTGTGACCTCCTGGATGGTGTCCACTCATCGTTTAGCCAAATTCTGGACCTGGTAGAGAATTATGCGAGAGGACTCGTCTCTAGTCTTGACGTGTTGTGGTTGAACTTGTCAGCGTATTATAGAGCTTTCAAGACCAGAGAGTTGTTGGTGACCTTACTGTCAGGCATGAGGGCAATGTTCTCAAGAGTCCTCATCTGGTGGAGCTTTGTGGGAAGCAAGCAGACCTTGGTAGCCACAGCACAAGACAGTCGACAAGCAACAGCCTCAAGCTGGCTGTGTCATTCTCCAAAACATCACTCAACCAGCAATCATGCATTCCTAGCTTGATGCATTTAAATTAAAACACATTCACCCACTCCGTTAATACGTGTGAAATCGGGTCAGGCTACCATATGATGATTCTTACCTTGAGGTGATTCCGGGGTTCAGCGACCCCGCGGCCCTGTCGTCGACCAGGCCTCCTCGTTGCTAGACTGGTCAACCAGGCTGTTGGACGCGGCTGCTCGCAGCCTGACGTATGAATCACAGCCTGGTTGATCAGGTATCCTTTGGAGATGTTTGTCAAGTTTTCTCTTGAAGATTGTGAGGGGTTGGCCAGTTATGTCCCTTATGTGTAGTGGAAGCGTGTTGAACAGTCTCGGGCCTCTGATGTTGATAGTTCTCTCTCAGAGTACCTGTTGCACCTCTGCTCTTCAACGGTGGTATTCTGCACTTCCTGCCATGTCTCTTGGTCTCATGTGGTGTTATTCCTGTGTGCAGGTTTGGGACCAGCCCCTCTACTATTGTCCACGTGTAAATTATTATGTATCTCTCCCGTCTCCGCTCAAGAGAATACAGGTTTAGGCTCTTTAGTCGGTCCCAATAGTTTAGATGTTTTACTGAGTGGATTCTAGCAGTAAAGGATATCTGGATTAGAGATTCTTGATTAGAGATTAGAGATAAAGGATTCTTGCTCCCAGTTGGCTCACGCTTCATCCGGAATCTTATATTACTGTAACTTAGCACTAAATGATGTTTATTCCCAATGAAACTAATAAACTCATTACATAAAGTACCTTCTAAGTTTAAGCTTCAAATGAGCTGAAGCGGAATAACAGCTCACATAGCTCCCAGGTTCAGTTAGAAACATCAACACCATTCTTGACCACAGTTCAACAACAATTTTTGGTGAAAGAAATAGGTTTGGTGGGACAGGAGGGGGGGAAGGGGTAGGAGTAGGAAGAAGAGGCAGGAGATAGAAGGCAGCTCATCAGTTTCCGGGGAAGGCAGCCTCGCGCAGGATGACTGACAACTCGGGAAGGAAAAATTTCACGGCGCGTTAGAGCCGCCGCCATGCCCCCGCGGGTCCCCGAGGGCGCCGAAGGACGGGCGGCTTGCGACCTTACGGCGCCCCGGGTGTAAGGGCGGTAATGTGCGGGCGCGGGCGCTGTGCTTGGACACCCGTTGCCAGGAGCGGGTCAGATTGGCCGAATTTGTCATTTCATCGTACATTCATTTACAGTATAATGGTCTGGGTGACAATACGATGCATTAACTGACCAAACTCCCTCACAAAGACCCATTGTTTTCCTTTGATCCATCAGGAAGACCACGGCAAAAATTCAGGATGATGTCCGATTCGTCTGACTTTCGACTTCGTCTCTTGCTGGTCTGAGACGTTTGCATTCATTTGAAGATTTAAAAAAAAAAGTGTAAATAAGAGATAAGGTAGTTTTCGTGCGGTTGTTTTGTGAGCTCTCTCGTTCTGATTAGTTGTGCGGTAATGATGTTTGTTGTGTGTGGTATTTGAGATGGTTTATGCTAATCGAAAGTCTGGGTCAGAGGCAGGTGCGCGGACAAGTTGATGGCCGTTACGGTGCTGCCAGGCGATGGTACCGATCCTGGCACCCGCTGCCTCCTGCTGCTACTACTGCTGTTGTTGTTGTTGTTGTTGTTGTTGCTACTGTTGTTGTTGTTGTTGTTGCTACTGCTGCTGCTACTACTGCTGTTGTTGTTGTTGCTACTGTTGTTGTTGTTGTTGTTGCTACTGCTGATGCTACTGCTGTTGTTGTTGTTGTTGCTACTGCTGCTGCTACTACTGCTGTTGTTGTTGTTGTTGTTGTCGCTACTGCTGTTGTTGTTGTTGCTACTGCTGCTGCTACTACTGCTGTTGTTGTTGTTGTCGCTACTGCTGTTGTTGTTGTTGTTGCTGCTGCTATTGTTGTTGTTGGGCAGAGAGCAAGAGTCTCAGTTCACCTCAGTTGTATAGACGTGGTGGTAAGAGTGACATGGTCCCCAGATGGGCTCCATGGTGTACTACGAGGGAGAAGAGTTTCTAGATACGATAACATGATTATAACGTCATATTTATGGCACTAGGGAATGATACCTGATGCTGGACACCAGGTTTGAGTTGGCAGTGTCTCGGTAAAGACCTGGTCACTGCACCTGCTGGCAGGCCTGGTCGAGGACCGGGCCGCGGGGGACGTTGAGCCCCGAAATCTTTCGTAAGGTCGCATGGCATCTCCAGTCTACAAGGTTGAGCCTCCAGCGTGCTCAGGTGCGGGCAGGTGTAGTCCACGGGGCTACCTTGAGGCTACCTTGAGGTGCTTCCGGGGCTTAGTGTCCCCGCGGCCCGGTCGTCGACCAGGCCTCCTGGTTGCTGGACTGTCTCAAGGCCAAGCCTCGGATGAGTGACGGTGTTTATACGAAATCAATGGTTATCTTGAGATGATTTCGGGGCTTTAAGTGTCCCCGCGGCCCGGTCCTCGACTAGGCCTCCAGCCCCAGGAAGCAGCCCGTGACAGCTGACTAACACCCAGGTACCTATTTTACTGCTAGGTAACAGGGGCATAGGGTGAAAGAAACTCTGCCCATTGTATCTCGCCGGCGCCCGGGATCGAACCCGGGACCACAGGATCACAAGTCCAGCGTGCTGTCCGCTCGGCCGACCGGCTCCCTACTGGTAGTACTGACGTCATTCATTCATAACCACATGACTTCTCATTCACAATTACCCTCGTTCTCACTAACGTCCTCGTTCTCACTAACGTCCTCGTTCTCACTAACGTCCTCGTTCTCACTAACGTCCTCGTTCTCACTAACGTCCTCGTTCTCACTAACGTTCTCGTTCTCACTAACGTCCTCGTTCTCACTAACGTTCTCGTTCTCACTAACGTTTTCGTTCTCACTAACGTATAGCCTTTCTCTTGACAGGTCTCTTCCCAGAGTTCGTATGACACCATCAGGAGACAAGTTTACCATGTTTATAGCTTTGGCACTCTGTACCAAACTTTGGCACTCTGTACCAAACTTTGGCACTCTGTACCAAACTTTGGCACTCTGTACCAAACTTTGGCACTCTGTACCAAACTTTGGCACTCATAAAAGGTCTCGTCTTTTATACCTAATTACCCGCTTCACCTTGGTGAGTCCCCCCCCCCCCCCTCCCTGACGCGGCGTCCAAGATGGCGGCATCACTCGGGGAGCTGTCTCCAAGATCAATAAGGTTTCCTTGACCTTGCAACACGACCTTTTTTTTAATGTTGCACATTGTGCAGTAGTGGTGTTGTTTAAGATTCAGCTACTGGGAACTAAAAGTTCTAAGTAGCACGGGCTATGGAGAGCCCGTGATGGACTTACCTGGCGCAGGAGCGGGGCTGAAACTGGCAGTAGTGGTGGTTGATAGTAACGTTTGTAGGTGGCGGTGGTTGAGGTGATGGAAGTGATGGTGGTAGTTATGGTGATGGTGGTAATGGTGGTGGTGATGATAGTGATTATAGTGGTGCTAGATAGAGGTGCTAGTAGTTGAGGTGGCAGCTGTAGTGGTGACTATACCTGGAGTTTACCTGGAGCATAACAAGAGTTTACCTGGAGTATAACGGGAGTTTACCTGGAGCATAACAGTTTACCTGGAGCGTAACTAGAGTAGGTTCTGGGAGTTCTTCTCCTCTCCAAGTCCGGCCTGGGGCCCCTGGCTGACACGTCTTAGCTTGATCCAACAGGCTGTGGTGCTGGGGGCGTGGAAAGGGGTGACGACCCCACGTTGGTCATGTATAAGACGTGGTTAGGACTCCTGCAGTCTCACAAGGTTAATTAGGTAGTTAAGTTTCTGCCACAGACGAAGCTATCCTTTACCATAGCTCAGCATATATATATGTATATATATATATATATATATATATATATATATATATATATATATATATATATATATATATATATATATATATATATATGTCGTACCTAGTAGCCAGAACTCACTTCTCAGCCTACTATTCAAGGCCCGATTTGCCTAATAAGCCAAGTTTTCCTGAATTTATATATTTACTATAATTTTTTTCTTATGAAATGATAGAGCAACCCTTTTCTCTATGTATGAGGTCAATTTTTTTTTATTGGAGTTAAAATTAACGTAGATATATGACCGAACCTAACCAACCCTACCTAACCTAACCTAACCTATATTTATAGGTAAGGTTAGGTTAGGTAGCCAAAAAAAGCTAGGTTAGGTTAGGTTAGGTAGGTTAGGTCGACGAAAAAACATTAATTCATGAAAACTTGGCTTATTAGGCAAATCGGGCCTTGAATAGTAGGCTGAGAAGTGCGTTCTGGCTATTAGGTACGACATATATATATATATATATATATATATATATATATATATATATATATATATATAATATATATATATATATATATATATATATATATATATATATATATATATATATATATATATATATATATATATATATGTCGTACCTAGTAGCCAGAACTCACTTCTCAGCCTACTATTCAAGGCCCGATTTGCCTAATAAGCCAAGTTTTCCTGAATTATTATATTTACTAAAAAATTTTTCTTATGAAATGATAAAGCAACCAATTTCTCTATGTATGAGGTCAATTTGTTTTATTGGAGTTAAAATTAACGTAGATATATGACCGAACCTAACCAACCCTACCTAACCTAACCTAACCTATATTTATAGGTAAGGTTAGGTTAGGTAGCCAAAAAAAGCTAGGTTAGGTTAGGTTAGGTAGGTTAGGTAGACGAAAAAACATTAATTCATGAAAACTTGGCTTATTAGGCAAATCGGGCCTTGAATAGTAGGCTGAGAAGTGCGTTCTGGCTATTAGGTACGACATATATATATATGTCGTACCTAGTAGCCAGAACTCACTTCTCAGGCTACTATTCAAGGCCCAATTTGCCTAATAAGCCAAGTTTTCCTGAATTAATATATTTACTATAATTTTTTTCTTATGAAATGATAAAGCTACCCTTTTCACTATGTATGAGGTCAATTTTTTTTTATTGGAGTTAAAATTAACGTAGATATATGACCGAACCTAACCAACCCTACCTAACCTAAGCTAACCTATATATATAGGTAAGGTTAGGTTAGGTAGCCAAAAAAAGCTAGGTTAGGTTAGGTTAGGTAGGTTAGGTAGACGAAAAAACATTAATTCATGAAAACTTGGCTTATTAGGCAAATCGGGCCTTGCATAGTAGGCTGAGAAGTGAGTTCTGGCTACTAGGTACGACATATATATATATATATATATATATATATATATATATATATATATATATATATATATATATATATATATATATATATATATATATATATGTCGTACCAAGTAGCCAGAACGCACTTCTCAGCCTACTATGCGAGGCCCGATTTGCCTAATAAGCCAAGTTTTCCTGAAATAATATATTTTTTCAAATTTTTTTCTTATGAAATGATAAAGCTACCCATTTCATTATGCATGAGGTCAATTTTTTTTTATTGGAGTTAAAATTAACGTAGATATATGACCGAACCTAACCAACCCTACCTAACCTAACCTAACCTATCTTTATAGGTTAGGTTAGGTTAGGTAGCCGAAAAAGGTTGGTTAGGTTAGGTTAGGTAGGTTAGGTAGTCGAAAACACATTAATTCATGAAAACTTGGCTTATTAGGCAAATCGGGCCTTGCATAGTAGGCTGAGAAGTGCGTTCTGGCTACTAGGTACGACATATATATATATATATATATATATATATATATATATGTCGTACCTAGTAGCCAGAACTCACTTCTGAGCCTACTATGCAAGGCCCGATTTGCCTAATAAGCCAAGTTTTCATGAATTAATTGCTTTTCGACTACCTAACCTACCTAACCTAACCTAACCTAACTTTTTCGGCTACCTAACCTAACCTAACCTATAAAGATAGGTTAGGTTAGGTTAGGTAGGGTTGGTTAGGTTCGGTCATATATCTACGTTAATTTTAACTCCAATAAAAAAAATTCACCTCTTACATAATGAAATGGGTTGCTTTATCATTTCATAAGAAAAAAATTAGAGAAAATATATTATATCATGAAAACTTGGCTTATTAGGCAAATCGGGCCTTGCATTGTAGGCTGAAAAGTGAGTTCTGGCTACTAGGTACGACATATATATATATATATATATATATATATATATATATATATATATATATATATATTTATATATATATATATTTATATATTTATATATATATATATATATATATATATATATATATATATATATATATATATATATATATATATATATATATATATATATAAAAGTTTGTGAGGGTACCACCTCTGGTGCCAATGTGGGGACCCATAGCCTCGGAGAAGAAAATAAAAAGTATTCAGAGGAGACCTTGTGGTTTCTCACTGAACACTAATATTATCTTCTCCTACCACCCCCATTCTTTTGTATGTACACATATATATTTACTTTATTTGAACTTTGTTACAAAAAAGGAGTTACATATGGGTTACAAAGATGGTTATCATAGGTTGTCGAGTTCCTCCAGCTCCTCAGATGGCGGGCAGGAACCCTGGATGCAGTGCGCATTTCCCCTCTGTATCGCCACACTGAGGCGCTGGAAAAGAAAGCTTGCAGCTCTTGGGTCCCTTGTCGTTTCAATGAGCCTAGAACCCAGTTCCTTCAAAAAACTGGTAGCACTTTTACCCCAGGCGCCGAGTGTCTCAGAAGTGATATATATATAGAGTGATATATATATATATATATATATATATATATATATATATATATATATATATATATATATATATATATATATATATATATATATATATGTCGTACCTAGTAGCCAGAACGCACTTCTCAGCCTACAATGCAAGGCCCGATTTGCCTAATAAGCCAAGTTTTCTTGAATTAATATATTTTCTCTAATTTTTTTCTTATGAAATGATAAAGCTACCCATTTCATTATGTATGAGGTCAATTTGTTTTTATTGGAGTTAAAATTAACGTAGATATATGACCGAACCTAACCAACCCTACCTAATCTAACCTAACCGATATTTATAGGTTAGGTTAGGTTAGGTAGCCGAAAACGTCAGGTTAGGTTAGGTTAGGTAGGTTAGGTAGTCGAAAAACAATTAATTCATGAAAACTTGGCTTATTAGGCAAATCGGGCCATGTATAGTAGGCTGAGAAGTGCGTTCTGGCTACTAGGTACGACATATATATATATATATATATATATATATATATATATATATATATATATATATATATATATATATATATATATATATATATATATATATATATATATATCACTTCCGTTTTCAAATAATGTAATTTTACTCAATAAAAGCCAAAGAACGTATGAATGGCTGAGGCACCAAGTGTCATCCTGTTAGTACAAAGTTGGAGAGCAGACGGTGTTGATCGGCCTTGGTCACTACCTCCTCTCCACGGTGAATTGTGAGTGCGTGGAGGAGTATCGTAGAGTGGTAGACCCCAGTGCCTCTCTTTCAGTAGGATTGACCCCTATTGCGACTAGCAACGATTTCTATGACGTCTGAAATGAGGGTTTGATTGTCATAGAATGTTAACAATAGTAATTCCAGCTGTTGGTGACGTACATTCACACAAGCAGAACTAGCAGCATTACAACTAGCTACCAGTACATTAAAAAACATTGGAGGAGGAATAATATTTTGTGATTCAAAGTCTGCTCTTCAAGCAATTGAAAACATCTGGAAGATCGACAGCAAGAACCTCATACTACCAATTATAAATGACCTAATTCCTGCACAGAGTAAAGGGTTTCGAATCTCCTTTGTATGGATTCCTTCACACATAAATATAACCCATCATAATGAGACAGACATTGCAGCCAAATTAGCGTGCAGCAAAGATGAAGTTGAATTAGATCTAGGTATCCCCATCTCTGCTGTCAAAACTGTATTGGTCCAAACATTCAGATCTGATAGGAAAGAATTTACTGACTCCCAACGACCTGAAAGCACCATTATAAAAAGCTATGATTTGTTCAGATCTAAAACCTATATCTATGGGTAGCACAAAACGGCGACCAGACTGTGCGACACAGTGGTTGCCAGGATCAGGTTGGGTTACCGTTACCTGTGGCAGGTGACTGCAGGTGACGGATCTCCCAATCCTGAGCACTCTAGGTGCAAACTCTGTGAGCAGGAACAGGAGCATGAGCTTTCACAATACATCACTGAATGCCCAGTTATCAGATCATTCAAACCCGTTGGCATGAGGTACCTGGAGCTTTGCAATTACTTTATTCACTCGCGTGTTCTTGAAGATATCCTCATATTGCACCCAAAATTTGCTAGTGCAGGCTACTGAACATATGACTCTGTATGACCAACCATCCTGCGAGATGGGGACTTTTAGTAACACTGCTATCTTATTCACTCTTGTGTTGATGATATCCTCATAATGCACCCAGAGTCTGCCAGTGCAAACTACTGATCACGTGCCTCTGTATGACTAACCATGCTATGTGATGGGGATTTTTTAGCACGACGTAGCTATTTTTTGACACACTGTACTCCCCTTCATAGAGTCTAGGGTAGCTGCACAAATACAGATGTACCTAAATGTGTTAAAAAAAATAAAAAAAAAGTGTATTGAGATATTGACATGCAAAACGAATGTTCAGTTGGCAGATTTGTCTACTGAGCACAACCTTTCGAATACAGTAATGTAGAAAGTGTGTTGTGAAAATTATTATAGTAATAGGGTGAAATGGGGAGAGTATGCATGGGAGATGACAGGAAGGGGGGGGGGGTATCTGTAACTGGCGAAATATATGGTGTAAAGATATTTACATCGATAATGACAGTGGGATGTGAAAATAGCTACAGTGATGAAGGAGACATTGAAGAATGTGTGAACGGGGGGGGGGGGGAGGGGGGAGGGGGTGACAGGAAGGGTGTGACTGTGGGGAGATGCAGCATGTGACTGGAAACTGGGAAGGTGAATATGTTGGAGATGGGAAGAAAGTGTGTGCTGTGGGAGATGGGGAGGCTGCATGGGGAGGGGGAGGAGGGGAGGGGGAGACACGTAAGGATGTGTGGAAGCGGCCTGGACGGACGCAGGATCATCCCGAGCACTGCTGTATATACTCATATTATATATATAAAATAAAATATATCTCTGCTTGAGTGTGTGTGTTTTTTTTAGAGATTGTGGGTGTGGTACGTTGAATCGAGGCGTAGCCAGTGTGGAGTGAGGCTGGGGCGTCAGGTGTGGAGTGGTGTAGTGTGGAGTGAGGCTGGGGCGTCAGGTGTGGAGTGGTGCAGTGTGGAGTGAGGCTGAGGCGTCGGGTGTGGAGTGGTGTAGTGTGGAGTGAGGCTGAGACGTCAGGTGTGGAGTGGTGTAGTGTGGAGTGAGGCTGAGACGTCAGGTGTGGAGTGGTGTAGTGTGGAGTGAGGCTGAGACGTCAGGTGTGGAGTGGTGTAGTGTGGAGTGAGGCTGAGGCGTCAGGTGTGGAGTGGTGTAGTGTGGAGTGAGGCTGGGGCGTCAGGTGTGGAGTGGTGTAGTGTGGAGTGAGGCTGAGACGTCAGGTGTGGAGTAGTGCAGTGTGGAGTGAGGCTGAGACGTCAGGTGTGGAGTAGTGCAGTGTGGAGTGAGGCTGAGACGTCAGGTGTGGAGTAGTGCAGTGTGGAGTGAGGCTGAGACGTCAGGTGTGGAGTAGTGCAGTGTGGAGTGAGGCTGAGACGTCAGGTGTGGAGTAGTGCAGTGTGGAGTGAGGCTGAGACGTCAGGTGTGGAGTAGTGCAGTGTGGAGTGAGGCTGGGGCGTCGGGTGTGGAGTGGTGAAGTGTGGAGTGAGGCTGAGACGTCAGGTGTGGAGTGGTGTAGTGTGGAGTGAGGCTGAGACGTCGGGTGTGGAGTGGTGTAGTGTGGAATGGCGTCGGTAGTCAGGTGAAGGAGCAATGTGTAAGAGAGCTGGAGCGTCGTGTAGAATGTGGTACACGGTGTGGATTGGCGTCGGAATCCAGTTATGGTGTGTTGTCGTGTATTGACGCCTCGGGTAGTGTATTACATGTGTAGTGCCGCCCGGGCGTCAACTGTAGTTCACCTAGGGGTGCTTGTAGGGGTTGAGCTCTGCTCTTTCTGCCCACCATGTGCAGTGGTGCAGTGATGGTGATCTTGCTGCCTGTGAATACATCACTGGTGACGATACAATGTGACCGTGTTGACACACTGTGAGATATTTAGTTACTGAGGCAAGTGTTGTTAGTACAGTGGTGTATTCGGCACCACAGAGCTGGCCTCGCTACACTTTGTAGGGTTAATAGTAAATTGTACCGGGAGTGTCATAGGAGGGGGGGGGCTTCAGGCTGGCCCAATGCCCCTCCCTGAAGGGGGGCGATATCTCAGGGAGGGGGGCGCGGCCTCAGGGAGGCGGAGCGCGGCCTCATGGAGGGAGGGCGCGGCCTCAGGGAGGGGGGGCGCGGCCTCAGGGAGGGGGGGCGCGGCCTCAGGGAGGGGTGGGCGTGGCCTCAGGGAGGGGGGGCGATATCTCAGGGAGGGGGGGCGCGGCCTCAGGGAGGGGGAGCGCGGCCTCATGGAGGGGGGCGCGGCCTCAGGGAAGGGGGGCGCGGCATCAGGGAGGGGGGGGCGCGGCCTCAGGGAGGGGGGGCGCGGCCTCAGGGAGGGGGAGCGCGGCCTCAGGGAGGGGAGGCGCGGCCTCAGGGAAGGGGGGCGCGGCCTCAGGGAGGGGGGCGCGGCCTCAGGGAGGTGGGGCGAGGCCTCAGGGAGGGGGGCGCGGCCTCAGGGAGGGGGGGGCGCGGCCTCAGGGAGGGGGGGCGCGGCCTCAGGGAGGGGGGCGCGGCCTCAGGGAAAGGGGGCGCGGCCTCAGGGAGGGGGGGCGCGGCCTCAGGGAGGGGGGGCGCGGCCTCAGGGATGGGGGCGCGGCCTCAGGGAGGGGGGGCGTGGCCTCAGGGAGGGGGGCGCGGCCTCAGGGAAGGGGGGGCGCGGCCTCAGGGAGGGGGGAGGGCGCGGCCTCAGGGAGGGGGGGGGGGCGCGGCCTCAGGGAGGGGGGGCACGGCCTCAGGGATGGGGGGGCGCGGCCTCAGGGAGGGGGGCGCGGCCTCAGGGAGGGGGGCGCGGCCTCAGGGAGGGGGGGCGCGGCCTCAGGGGTGGGGGGCGCGGCCTCAGGGGGGGGGGCGCGGCCTCAGGGAGGGGGGGCGCGGCCTCAGGGGGGGGGCGCGGCCTCAGGGGGGGGGCGCGGCCTCAGGGGGAGGGGGGCGCGGCCTCAGGGGGGGGCGCGGCCTCAGGGGGGGGGCGCGGCCTCAGGGGGGGGGGCGCGGCCTCAGGGGGGGGGCGCGGCCTCAGGGGGGGGCTCGGCCTCATGGAGGGGGCGCGGCCTCAGGGAGGGAGGGGGGGCGCGGCCTCAGGGGGGGGGCGCGGCCTCAGGGGAGGGGGGCGCGGCCTCAGGGGGGGGGCGCGGCCTCAGGGGGGGGGGGCGCGGCCTCAGGGGGGGGCGCGGCCTCAGGGGGGGGGGGCGCGGCCTCAGGGGGGGGGGCTCGGCCTCATGGAGGGGGCGCGGCCTCAGGGAGGGAGGGGGGGCGCGGCCTCAGGGAGGGCGGGGGCGCGGCCTCAGGGAAGGTCTGCTGTAGGTCTAGGCGGGAGAGGGAACCAAAGAGAAAGGATGAATGAGAGAGAGAGAGAGAGAGAGAGAGAGAGAGAGAGAGAGAGAGAGAGAGAGAGAGAGAGAGAGAGAGAGAGAGAGAGAGAGAGAGAGAGAGAGTGAGAGAGAGAGAGAGAGAGAGAGAGAGAGAGAGAGAGAGAGAGAGAGAGAGAGAGAGAGAGAGAGAGAGAGAGAGAGAGAGAGAGAGAGAGAGAGAGAGAGGGGGGGGGGGGAGAAGAAGGGGAGTAGAAAGCTGTTCTTGTGTGTTACGGTATCGACCTCGTCGCTGGAGTATGGGGGGGGGGGTGGCGATTTCAGCGCCATCTATGGGTGTGCACTCCAGCTCCCTGGTATTGAGGCTAAGCAGACAACGCCATCTGTTGGTAGTGGTGTGGTATCGGTGAATGGCTCTAGTTTCCTGCCTCAGTCAGAATGTGAGGTCGATGATGATGAAGATCTCTAGTGGGTGGCATAATGATATCAGCGCCATCTAGGTTGTGGCTACAATTTACAACTTCAATTTCCCCGGTGGATGGGTGTTATCCTACAGTCACCCAGTGTACCATCTGTCTAGCTAAGGACGTTTTATGTCCACAGGGGTGACATATGGAGGCAATTGCTTTGAGAAGGGCAGTTCACCTTGGGCAGTCCAAGAACTCTTGACTTGGTCCTGTGAGAGGACTAAGTGGCCGCCGTCGGTTAGAGCAGTGTGTTAGTTGCTGGTGTACGCAGTGTTGTATGGACCGACGTACCCGGGATGGGCCAGTAAGAGTTACGAGACGTCAATGGTGCGTCTGCTGAAAAGTGCTGCTAGTGAGCGACTAGAGACTTCTGCCAGGGTGTTAGCCACCCCTGTATGTCATTGTTTGAGACCCTATATATATATATACATATATATATATATATATATATATATATATATATATATATATATATATATATATATATAATATTAATCTCCACACCTCATATATATTATTCACACTTAAAAATAAGGCACAGCAAATTTATATACTCATGAAAATTTAACTACTCAGAAATAATTCCGCACTTCTGAAAATTATTCACACACATAACAGTAATCCAAACTCCTCATAAAAACAGTGAAACACATCCACCATCAAAACAAAAATCCTGTTTATTCCTTATCCGGAAACTCCACCGAGACGAGTAAATGAGCCCAGTTTGCGAGCCCGGCTATTTCGCCCTGTTTGGCGGCTCGTAAAGACAATTATCATGTTTGCATATAATAGCTCCAAAGTCAGTCGAAGAATGAGAGCAGATCCTTCCAGCAGACCGTAAACTCGGTGAACAGGACCAGAAACCCAGCAGACCGTAAACTCGGTGAACAGGACCAGAAACCCAGCAGACCGTAAACTCGGTGAACAGGACCAGAAACCCAGCAGACCGTAAACTCTGTGAACAGGACCAGAAACCCAGCAGACCGTAAACTCTGTGAACAGGACCAGAAACCCAGCAGACCGTAAACTCGGTGAACAGGACCAGAAACCCAGCAGACCGTAAGCTCGGTGAACAGGACCAGAAACCCAGCAGACCGTAAGCTCGGTGAACAGGACCAGAAACCCAGCAGACCGTAAGCTCGGTGAACAGGACCAGAAACCCAGCAGACCGTAAACTCGGTGAACAGGACCAGAAACCCAGCAGACCGTAAACTCGGTGAACAGGACCAGAAACCCAGCAGACCGTAAACTCGGTGAACAGGACCAGAAACCCAGCAGACCGTAAACTCGGTGAACAGGACCAGAAACCCAGCAGACCGTAAACTCGGTGAACAGGACCAGAAACCCAGCAGACCAACACTGCTTCACCACCACGAGGGAGAAGACCACAGGACCAGTAAACCTCCACACCACCACCATCACCACACTACAAAACATACTAGAGAACATAAGAAAAACAAAGAGTCACAATCGGGGAAAAAATTTAGAGTTGGAGAAATGAAACTAGTTGGGACCCCGAAGCCTCGGTCCGAGGACCACTCCTGCTCTTAATTTACGTGAGCGACCTACCTGAACGCTTGAACTCATAAATATCAATTTTCGAAACGAGGCAAAGCTAACGAGGAATACGAGAACCGATTAGAACCTTAGAAAGTTTCAGGAAGGCCTTGACAAATTCCTGGGGTTAACAGGTTAACATCGGTAGCATATGGAATGCTGGCAAACATTAGGTCATATACAATCCAAAATGCTGAATATTTCAAAGCTTATGTTAACATGCGGGTTATGTTAAACCATTACCAGGCTGGCGTGTAGTTCATTCGTGAAGCAGAGTTCTCAAAGTTGTATTGATTAACGAAGAAGGTTAAATTTTATAAACCAAGAGGAGAGAAGAATAAGAGGAAAAGTGATCCCAATGAACAAGACACTGAGTGTGAAGGGGAAATAGACCAGGGGGTCAAGGACAACCTCTTTGGATTGAAAGTAGGACAAGCGGATACAAGTGGAAGCTGGAAACACAAATGTGTCGAAGAAAGGTAAGAATGTTCTCTGACCGTGTACGGGTGGTCAGTAAGTGGAACATAGAGTAATTTAAGCATTAGAAAAGACTCAATAAGGTATTGGTACAAGAAATGACCGGTTACATATATACCAGAAGCCCTGGGATGGATATCAATGTATTTGCTTCATTTTGTTTAATTTTCATGATGAGAGTGAAACTGAATGTTGAAGATAGGTTTCCTATAGACTGAATTTCAGTGTTTTACTATATTTCATTATTAGGGTGTCTAGGAAAAGATTACTCATCTCTCTGTTTCTAAAATGCGCTGTTTAGTAGCGTCAACTTCATTACGCCTGTTCCAAAACTTATTCGTGAATAAACGTCATGGGATATCACAATGGCGTGACGTATCAATGAAAATCACTTTGAGGCTTTGGAGTGACTTGAATCAGCGTTCTGGTGGTTCCCAGATACCTGCCTTAACCACAGGAAATATATTCCAGAACTCCATAATATATATATATATATATATATATATATATATATATATATATATATATATATATATATATATATATATATATATATATTACGTATATAATATTACGTATCTACGCATCTTTTAGATGAGTAGATGCCTAACTGCATGTGGAGGAAGAGGTGGTGGAGGAAAAGTAATTAGTAGACTTTATCTGTCTGAAGGAAGAGGTGAAGGACATCACCACCTGCAGGAGGAGCAGCCCACTTTAGCCACGATGGGCTTAAAGTCGACCCACCCCGTACTCTACTGAAGGCAATGGGAGGTTCAGTTCTAGAGCTGCGGGTTGGTTCCACTTCTCTAATTGACTTTGGTGATTTATTAAATATTCAAGAAAGAGATGATAATTCCTCTCTATATTGGTTTATGACTATGACAAATATTTATATATATATACAACTGAAATTCACCCTTAAATAATGCAAATTAATGACGGTGAAGTGGCAGAGTTCAGGCAAATGAAGAGGCACAGCTCAGCCTCAAAGAAAAAGGCACAGTGCACCCTGGAAGAGAAACTCAGTTCAGCTTGAACAGAAGAGGCACTTTGCATTCTAAAGAAAGAGGCACTTTACTGCCTGAAGGGAAGTGACACACAAGAGGCGTCATGGTTGGGTGTAATCAGGCACCATTTATCAAGAGGTAACTGGAGGGGCGGTGGGGCAGGGGGAAGGAAGGGATAAATGTGGTTAAGGGAGGAGGGGGGGAAAGGAGAGGGGGAGAATGGTGGTGGGAGGGAGAGGATTAGAAGAGGGGAGGGGGAAAGCACTGCTAGGAAAGGGGGACTGGAAGGGGAATTATTATTATTATTAATATTTAGCTTGGAACCGCGACTCATAAAGGGACTCAACCGCGACAAAGGGAAGAGCCACAACACAGTCTTAGGGCAAGAGGCACCGCACAGATTTTTTTAGGAACGACAGTTCCCATCACCGGACTAGGCTCCCAGCGACTATAAGAAATATTGCCGGAACAACCGTGGACATCTTCAAGAGAAAACTGGACTGTTTTCTAAGAGAAGTTCCGGACCAGCCGGGCTGTGGTGGGTATGTGGGCCTGCGGGCCGCTCCAAGCAATAGCCTGGTGGACCAAACTCTCACAAGTCAAGCCTGGCCTCGGGCCGGGCTTGGAGAGTAGAAGAACTCCCAGAACCCCATCAAGCAGGTATCAAGCAGGTAGCCGAGGAACCTCAGCGCGGTTATGACTTCCAGCCCCATCACTAGAAAATCCACAGCAGGACGACAATTTTCACCATCATTTAGCATGCTAGCAAATTGTAAATCATTCCGCAAGACACAGGACACAGAGTCATTCGGAACATTACATCCCACTTGTACATGTGCGCGCGAGGAGGTCCGGGTTACACTTGTGGGTGTAATAAACGACCACGAACACCACTTCTCCTTCACTAATCGTCCACGTGTGCACGGCATTGATTGTGAACCTGGTTGTAACGCATTTAGAAGAACGCGTTCTAGGGGGAAAAGCCTGATGAACTCAGCGGGCGGAGCAGCCACAGGTTAAAGGCTCTCTCAGATTGTAGCTTTGAAAACATTTAAATAACGTCATCAAAAATCATGAATAATATAATATTGTTTTTATTTTTTTTTTTTGTACCAGGGGATTATATAACTGGAGGAGGAGGAGGTGGAGGATCACTCCATCTAGAGGAGGAGGAGGTGGTGGATCACTCCATCTAGAGGAGCAGGAGGTGGAGGATCACTCCATCTAGAGGAGGAGGAGGTGGTGGATCACTCCATCTAGAGGAGGAAGAGGTGGAATAACTCCACCCGGAGGAGGAGGTGGTGGGTGTTAACTCATCATGTACGAGATTAAAAGTCATTTAAAATAAATCTTACGAAGGTACACATTATGATCCAAGCAAAACAAACAAAAAACAACAACGTCCAAAACAATAGTACAAAAAAAAAATCATTATACCAGACCTATAAGATAATAGCTCTTACCAACAATCACAGTCTGAAGAGTCATCCATCTTTGTCCCTCATTTATAAATTATCACCCCTGTGGTCACCTGGCTCCCATTCTCTCTCTCTCCTCTCTTTCTCCTCTCTCTCTCTCTCTCTCTCTCTCTCTCTCTCTCTCTCTCTCTCTCTCTCTCTCTCTCTCTCTCTCTCTCTCTCTCTCCTCTCTTTCTCCTCTCTCTCTCTCTCTCTCGCTATATATATATATATATATATATATATATATATATATATATATATATATATATATATATATATATACTCTCTCTCTCTCTCTCTCTCTCTCTCTCTCTCTCTCTCTCTCTCTCTCTCTCTCTCTCTCTCTCTCTCTCTCTATACATATATATATATATATATATATATATATATATATATATATATATATATATATATATATATATATATATATATATACCAGATCGCCCAATTCTGTTGCCTCATCACCATTACTCACCAGCTAGACATTCCATCACCATTACCCATCACCCATTAACTATCATCCACAATCTGACACGCCTCCTGCTCCTCCCACTAATCCATACCCATCCTCCCAACCCCGTCCCCTTCCCGTAGTCTGTCATTGGCTGCACCGTGATATAGTGTCGCCAAAGATTACCCAATCGTATTCGTTGAGGCGTCATGGTTGGGTGTAATCAGGCACGATTTATCAAGAGGTGACTGGAGGGGCAGTGGGCCGGGAAAGGGGGGTGGGCAAGGGATAGATGTGGGTTAAGGGAGGAAGGGGGGGGCAGTGGGAGGGGGAGGATTAGAAGAGGGGGAGAGGGGAAGCACTGTTGGGAAAGGGGGAGTGGGAGGGGGAATTATTATCATTATTATTTACCTTGGAGCGCTATTGGTTATTTATATCTATACTTGGTGGGATACCAGTCGGATCAAAATTGGACGAGGCTAGCCCCGAGCATCTGGCCTTCAACCCAGGACACACACACACACACACACACACACACACACACACACACACACACACACACACACACACACAGAGTTGTTATTGTAGATCCAGCTACTGGGAACCAAAAGTTGCAAGTTGCACGGGTTATGGTGAGCCCGTAGTGGACTTACCTGGCAAAGGAGCGGGGCTGTGACACACACTGTCATATATATAAATATATAAAGTGGTTCAAATAGCTTCGGCTATCACTTCCTTATGTCCGGTCATGATGGTCAAGCGGATTAAGGCGTCCTGTAGTTACCAGTTGCGTTGCTCCTGGGAGTATGGGTTCGAGTCACTTCTGGGGTGTGAGTTTTCAGTTGCATATAGTCCTGGGGACCATTCAGGCTTGTTTGCATATATATATATATATATATATATATATATATATATATATATATATATATATATAATATAATATATATATTTATATATATTTATATATATAACTTTAGACACTCACACCCACCAGGGGACTCGAACACTGGCCATCAAGATGGCAGGTACGCACTTGTATCCACTGCACCATACTTCAGACCCCTAAAGAGGAGGGAATTACAGGGTATTTAACCAACCAGATATCCCATCCTATCCAGGCAATGAGACAGTGAGGGATCTCTCGCATTTTTCATCAAGCCCTGTTATATGGGAGAATTCCCAACTTTTTAGGGCTCTGAAGTATGGTGTGGTGGATACAAGTGCGTACCTGCCATCTTGATGGCCAGTGTTCAAGTCCCCTGGTGGGTGTGAGTGTCTAAAGTTCTATACTTTAAACTTGTGGTTTATAAGCAAGTCTGTGCATTAAGCATGGGCACCGAGTTCTCCCATATAACAAGGCTTGATGAAAAACGTGAGAGATCCCTCACTGTCTCATTGCCAGGAGAGGATGGGATATCTGATTGGTTAAATACCCCGGAATTCCCACTTCTTTAGGGCTCTGAAGTATGGTGTAGTGGATACAAGTGCGTACCTGCCATCTTGATGGCCAGAGTTCGAGTACTCTGGTGGGTGTGTCTAAACTTATATATTTATATATATATATATATATATATATATATATATATATATATATATATATATATGTCGTACCTAGTAGCCAGAACTCACTTTTTGGCCTACTATTCAAGGCCCGATTTGCCTAATAAGCCAAGTTTTCATGAATTAATTGTTTTTCGACTACCTAACCTACCTAACCTAACCTAACCTAACTTTTTCGGCTACCTAACCAAACCTAACCTATAAAGATAGGTTAGGTTAGGTTAGGTAGGGTTGGTTAGGTTCGGTCATATATCTACGTTAATTTTAACTCCAATAAAAAAAAATTGACCTCATACATAATGAAATGGGTAGCTTTATCATTTCATAAGAAAAAAATTAGAAAAAATATATTAATTCAGGAAAACTTGGCTTATTAGGCAAATCGGGCCTTGAATAGTAGGCCAAAAAGTGAGTTCTGGCTACTAGGTACGACATATATATATATATATATATATATATATATATATATATATGTCGTACCTAGTAGCCAGAACGCACTTCTCAGCCTACTATGCAAGGCCCGATTTGCCTAATAAGCCAAGTTTTCATGAATTAATGTTTTTTCGACTACCTAACCTACCTAACCTAACCTAACCTAACTTTTTCAGCTACCTAACCTAACCTACCCTATAAAGATAGATTAGGTTAGGTTAGGTAGGGTTGGTTAGGTTTGGTCATATATCTACGTTAATTTTAACTCCAATAAAAAAAAATTGATCTCATACACAATGAAATGGGTAGCTTTATCATTTCATAAGAAAATAATTAGAGAAAATATATTAATTCAGGAAAACTTGGCTTATTAGGCAAATCGAGCCTTGCATAGTAGGCTGAAAAGTGCGTTCTGGCTACTAGGTACGACATATATATATATATATATATATATATATATATATATATATATATATATATATATATATATATATATATATATCGTACCTAATAGCCAGAATGCACTTCTCAGCCTACTATGCAAGGCCCGATGTGCCTAATAAGCCAAGTTTTCCTGAATTAATTG
The DNA here is from genome assembly GCF_040958095.1 of Procambarus clarkii. NCBI lineage: Eukaryota > Metazoa > Arthropoda > Malacostraca > Decapoda > Cambaridae > Procambarus > Procambarus clarkii. The sequence goes on along the minus strand of NC_091188.1, from coordinate 7,492,444 downwards.
TTTTTCGACTACCTAACCTACCTAACCTAACCTAACTTAACTTTTTCGGCTACCTAACCGAACCTAACCTATAAAGATAGGTTAGGTTAGGGTAGGTAGGGTTGGTTAGGTTCGGTCATATATCTACGTTAATTTTAACTCCAATAAAAAAAATTGACCTCATACATAATGAAATTGGTAGCTTTATCATTTCATAAGAAAAAAATTAGAGAAAATTTATTAATTCAGGAAAACTAGGCTTATTAGGCAAATCGGCCCTTGCATAGCAGGCCAAAAAGTGCGTTCTGGCTACTAGGTACGACATATATATATATATATATATATATATATATATATATATATATATATATATATTTCTTTTCTTCTTTTGCTTTCTTTTCCAGCGCCTCAGTGTGGCGATACAGAGGGGAAATGCGCACTGCATCCAGGGTTCCTGCCCGCCATCTGAGGAGCTGGAGGAACTCGACAACCTATGATAACCATCTTTGTAACCCATATGTAACTCCTTTTTTGTAACAAAGTTCAAATAAAGTAAATATATATGTGTACATACAAAAGAATGGGGGTGGTAGGAGAAGATAATATTAGTGTTCAGTGAGAAACCACAAGGTCTCCTCTGAATACTTTTTATTTTCTTCTCCGAGGCTATGGGTCCCCACATTGGCACCAGAGGTGGTACCTATATATATATATATATATATATATATATATATATATATATATATATATATATATATATATATATATATATATATATATATAATATAAATATATAATATATGTATTCCAAGAGTGCTTCCCGACAGTACCCTCTTTATGTCTATCCTCCCCTCTCCCTCCCCCCCTCCTCTCTCAGTCTGCCTCTCTCTCTCTCTCTCTCTCTCTCTCTCTCTCTCTCTCTCTCTCTCTCTCTCTCTCTCTCTCTTTCTCTCTTTCTCTCTTTCTCTCCCTTCTCTCTTAATCACTAAGCTCTAGGCGTGTGGTGTGTAGAGTCATTGATTCTACTACAGGAGCAGCTGGTGTAGTGAGCATAGGGGAGTATCCAGTGCTGCTCAAGAACACACAGATTTCCTTATTATGGCCAAGCATAGTACACAGATTTTGTTATCTTTGGTGCCATGAGCGCATTATAACGCTTCCCAGCGTAACAATAAGAAATAAATAATAATATTTATAATAAGAGAATCGAGTCAATGATTAGTAGCAAATAAAGAAGCTGTAATCCTCTGGTGTTGTATGCTGGGACTCGCTGTGTGTGGACTGGAGCTGTCCGAGCTCCTCTAGGTAGGGGTTACACTGTTAAATGAGCCTTATATATGTATAGTCTTATACATGACACTGGTGACCTTATTTCTCAGGGACATAATATGGTGTTCTTTTATTTGTTCTTTTTTATTCAATGAGTGTGATTGACTATTTTATTTTGTGTGTGTGAAGATCTGGTGTGAGACTTTTAAGGGAGTCGTCTCACCTTCATTTCTGATTGTTCATTGGATCATTTTCCGCCTTCCTAATATCTCGTTATATTGCGTTTATCTGTGTTGTAATCTAGTAGTCCTTTCTACAACATATACTGAAGCTTATCGAGGTAATCTAGAATCTCTTACAATCTTTGTGAGTTCTGACTCTTCATCATTAGTTTGGCATCAACCCTAAACAATTAAATGATTTTGTTAAATTTTTCATTGTGTGTGAGCATGTCTCCACCTTGGCCTCCACCACCTTCTCACTTAGTTTGTTCCAACCGTCTACCACTCTGTTTGCAAAAGAAAACTTTCTATTTTATTTTTAACATTAATGTTAATTTTTTTCAACTAAATGTTTTGTTTGTGTGTGTGTGTGTGTACTCACCTAGTGGTGCTTGCATGGGTTGAGCTCTGGCTCTTTGGCCCCGACTCTCAGCCGTCAATCAACTAGTGTACAGAATGCTTAGCCTTCTGAGCTCTATCATACCTACATTTTAAACTGTATGGAGTCAGCCTCCACCACATCACTGACTAATGCATTCCACCTGTTAACTACTCTGACACTGAAAAAGTTCTTTCTAAAGTCTTTGTGGCTCATTTGGGTACTCAGTCTCCACCTGTGTTCCCTTGTTCCCGTACCACCCGTGTCAAAAAGTTCATCCTTATCTACCCTGTCAATTCCTCTGAGAATTTTGTAGGCAGTGATCATGTCTCCCCTTACTCTTCTGTTTTCCAGTGTGGTGAGGTACATCTCACGCAGCCTTTCCTCGTAACTCATGCCTCTTAGTACAGGGACTAGCCTAGTGGCCTCTCTGTCCGTTTAATGAAGTACTTCATTTCCATGCGGTATCCTGTGTCTGGCCTCCTGTTTCCACCGCCTAGTTTTATTGTGTGTGTGTGTGTGTGTGTGTGTGTGTGTGTGTGTGTGTGTGTGTGTGTGTGTGTGTGTGTGTGTGTGTGTGTGTGTGTATTCACCTAGTTGTGTTCACTTAGTTGTGGTTGCGGGGGTTGAGTTCTGCTCTTTCGGCCCGCCTCTCAACTGTCAATCAATTAACCGTTACTAATTACTAATTTTTCCACACACACACACACACACACACACACACACACACACACACACACACACACACACACACACACACACACACACACACACACACACACACGCGCGCACACACACACACACACACACACACACACACACACACACACACACACACACACACACACACACACACACACACACACACACACACACGTTAATGCATGTGTGCACACACGTGCACACATGCATTAACGTCTGCAATGGTCAATTGGATAACGTACTGGATACGTTAGCGTGTTTGGGGCTATCTAAGGTTCGAATCCTTCACGAGGTTCAGTTCTTTCTGGAAGACAGAAGAGTTAGGGGGGACATGATCACCCCATTCAAGATTCTCAAAGGAATTGATTGGGTAGATAAAGACAGGCTATTTAACACACGTGGCACACGCACTAGAGGACACAGGTGGAAACTGAGTGCCCAAATGAGCCATAGAGATATGAGAAAGAACTTTTTTAGTGTCAGAGTGGTTGACAAATGAAATGCATTAGGAAGTGATGTGGTGGAGGCTGACTCCATACACAGTTTCAAGTGTAGATATGATAGTGCCCAATAGGCTCAGGAACCTGTACACCTGTTGATTGACGGTTGAGAGGCGGGACCAAAGAGTCAGAGCTCAACCCCCGCAAGCACAATTAGGTGAGTACACACACACACACACACACACACACACACACACACACACACACACACACACACACACACACACAGGAAGCAGCCCTCAACAGCTGTCCAACTCCCAGGTACCTATTTACTGCTGGTAACAGATACATCAGGGTGAAAGAAACTTTGCCCATTGTTTCTCACCGGCGCCGGGAATCGAACCCGAGCCGAACCCGGGCCACAGGATTGCGAGTCCAGCGTGCTATCCACACAGCCACCGGCGCCCTGTGTGTGTGTGTGTGTATACTTACCAAGTTGTGCTTGCGGGGGGGTTGAGCTCTGGCTCTATGGTCCCGCCTCTCAACTGTCAATCAACTAATGTACAAGTTCCTGAGCATATTGGGCTCTATCATATCTACACTTATAGCTGTGTATGGAGTCAGCCTCCACCACATCACTTCCTAATGCATTCCATTTGTCTACTACTCTGACACTGAACAAATTCTTTCTTACGTCTCTATGGCTCATTTGGGCACTCAATTTCCACCTATGTCCCAAGTGCGTGTGCCCCTTGAGTTAAATAGTCTGTCTTTATCTACCTTACCAATTCCTCTGAGAATCTTGTATGTGGTGATCATGTCCCCTTTAAATCTTGTGTCTCCCAGTGACGTGAGGTTTAATTCCCGTAGTCGCTCCTCATAGCTCATACCCCTCAGTTCGGGTACTAGTCTAGTGGCAATCCTTTGAACCTTTTCCAGTTTAGTCTTATGCTTGACTAGATATGGACTCCATGCTGGAGCCGCATACTCCAGGATTGGTCTGACATATGTGCTATTCAATGTTCTGAACGGTTCCTTCCTCAAGTTTCAAAAGGCCGTTCATATGTTAGCCAACCTGGCATATGCCGCTGATGTTATCCTCTTGATATGGGCTTCAAGGGACAGGTCTGGCGTGATATCAATCACGCCAGACAGTAAACAGGGATAAACCTGTTTACTGCCTCCAGACACTTTTGGGTGACATAGTCCATCATGTCGTGTACGGACTTAGTTTTGAGTTCTGTGTCCCATGGTATATCCCTTAGGAGTTTTCTCATCTCATAATTTCCCTTTCGGTACACTAGCCCTTTGTTTCCCAGTTCTTTTTTGGGGAGATAATTCCTAGCTCTAACAGATACTCAAAGATCAATACACTCTGATCACTCATTAGTAAGGGGGCTTCCAACTTAACTTCCCTTTTATCCGACTCAATTAGGGTAAATATCAGATCAAGCATAGCTGGTTGTATGTGTGTGTGTGTGTGTGTGTGTGTGTGTGTGTGTGTGTGTGTGTGCGTGTGTGTGTGTGTGTGTGTGTGTGTGTGTGTGTGTGTGTGTGTGTGTGTGTGCGTGTGTGTATGTGTGTGTGTGTGTGTACGCGTGTGTATGTGTACGTGTGTGTGTGTATGCGTGTGTGTGTACGCGTGTGTGGCCCCACCTGTAATACCTTTCTAGGCATTCTTTGGACACTCATCCCTCAACTTAATGACTTCAACATGACACTGAAAAAAGGTCTCCAAAATATATTCACCCCCAAAAAAGGCCGGATTATCCCTATATCACGGAGAGATAAAACAAAAATCCCGCGTGTAAAAAAAAAAAAATTAATTAAAAACTTTTACAGCTTTCAGTTTAACGATAAAACAATAGAGAAAATAGATTAAAATGGTTGTTGAGACAAAAGACTGTAATGGTGTACAGTCTATTCAGTGTTCATCGTCTTCCGAGGTGGTCCGCCGCGCTATGGCGCACTGGTTAGGTCTTTTTGAGACAACATCTTCAGCCCTCTATGTAACTGTGTCTTCGGTGCGTCACTGTAGTGCAGTTACAGCCCGGCTCCTGTGCCAGGGTTGTCCAATACGAGTTCACCATAGCCAGTGCTACTTGGAACTTTTTGTACCGAGTAGCTCACAAAACAACTCTATACTAACCCTACACACCCCCTACACTAACCATACACCAACCCCTACACCATCCCTCTACCAACCCTACACCAACCCCTACACCAACACTACACCAACCCTACACCAACCCCACACCAACCTTACACCAACCTTACACCAACCCTACACCAACCCTACCCCAACCCTACACCAACCCCACACCAACCCTACACCAACCCCACACCAACCCTACACCAACCCTACACCAACCCTACACCAACCTTACACCAACCCTACACCAACCCCACACCAACCCCACACCAACCCTACACCAACCCTACCCCAACCCTACCCCAACCCTACACCAACCCTACACCAACCCTACACCAACCCCACACCAACCCTACACCAACCCTACACCAACCCTACACCAACCCTACCCCAACCCTACACCAACCCTACCCCAACCCTACACCAACCCTACACCAACCCTACACCAACCCCACACCAACCCCACACTAACCCTACCCCAACCCTACACCAACCCTACACCAACCCCACACCAACCCCACACCAACCCTACACCAACCCTACACCAACCCTACCCCAACCCTACACCAACCCCACACCAACCCTACCCCAACCCTACACCAACCCTACCCCAACCCTACACCAACCCCACACCAACCCCACACCAACCCTACACCAACCCTACACCAACCCTACACCAACCCCCACACCAACCCTACACCAACCCCACACCAACCCTACACCAACCCTACACCAACCCCACACCAACCCCCACACCAACCCCCTCACCAACCCCCACACCAACCCCCTCACCAACCCTACACCAACCCTACACCAACCCCACACCAACCCCACACCAACCCTACACCAACCCCACACCAACCCCCACACCAACCCCCACACCAACCCCCACACCAACCCCCACACCAACCCCACACCAACCCCACACCAACCCTACACCAACCCCACACCAACCCCCACACCAACCCCCTCACCAACCCCCACACCAACCCCCTCACCAACCCTACACCAACCCTACAGAACTCCTGGGATCAACACAAACACCATGGGTCCAGCGGGGCGCATATCGTCCACGGCGCTACGTAAAAGAACTTTAAGGTAGCTAAGAGTGGCGGGGGGCAGGGTGGCTGGTCGAGGTGGCGGGGGGCAGGGTGGCTGGTCGAGGTGGCGGGGGGCAGGGTGGCTGGTCGAGGTGGCGGGGGGCAGGGTGGCTGGTCGAGGTGGCGGGGGGCAGGGTGGCTGGTCGAGGTGGCGGGGGGCAGGGTGGCTGGTCGAGGTGGCGGGGGGCAGGGTGGCTGGTCGAGGTGGCGGGGGGCAGGGTGGCTGGTCGAGGTGGTGGGGGGCAGGGTGGCTGGTCGATGTGGTGGGGGCAGGGCGGCTGGTCGAGGTGGCGGGGGGCAGGGCGGCTGGTCGAGGTGGTGGGGGGCAGGGCGGCTGGTCGAGGTGGCGGGGGGCAGGGCGGCTGGTCGAGGTGGCGGGGGGCAGGGCGGCTGGTCGAGGTGGCGGGGGGCAGGGTGGCTGGTCGAGGTGGCGGGGGGCAGGGTGGCTGGTCGAGGTGGTGGGGGGCAGGGCGGCTGGTCGAGGTGGCGGGGGGCAGGGCGGCTGGTCGAGGTGGCGGGGGGCAGAGCGGCTGGTCTAGGTGGCGGGGGGGGGGGGATGGTGGCTGGTCGAGGTGGCGGGGGGCAGGGCGGCTGGTCGAGGTGGCGGGGGGCAGGGTGGCTGGTCGATGTGGCGGGGGGCAGGGTGGCTGGTCGAGGTGGCGGGCGGGGGCAGGGCGGCTGGTCGAGGTGGCGGGCGGGGGCAGGGCGGCTGGTCGAGGTGGCGGGCGGGGGCAGGGTGACTGGTCGATGTGGCGGGGGGCAGGGCGGCTGGTCGAGGTGGCGGGGGGCAGGGTGGCTGGTCGAGGTGGCGGGCGGGGGCAGGGCGGCTGGTCGAGGTGGCGGGCGGGGGCAGGGCGGCTGGTCGAGGTGGCGGGCGGGGGCAGGGTGGCTGGTCGATGTGGCGGGGGGCAGGGCGGCTGGTCGAGGTGGTAGGGGGCAGGGCGGCTGGTCGAGATGGTGGGGGGCAGGGCGGCAGCTGGCGAAGGTGTAAGGGGGCGGAGGCATATTGTAGCAGATTGGGGTTGGGTGGAGAGGTGAGAGAAGGGGGCGTGTATTGATCCCCTCACTGCCTGCTTCTTCAGGACCTCCTGACGCACCGGTCACCACCTCCTCCGTCCCCTTGCGGTCTGTTGGGCGTCTAACTCACTCTTAATTACCTTCTCTCTCTCTCTCTCTCTCTCTCTCTCTCTCTCTCTCTCTCTCTCTCTCTCTCTCTCTCTCTCTCTCTCTCTCTCTCTCTCTCTCTCTCACTTTCTTAGTAGCAGGTAATGTGTTCGTTTAGATGTCCTGTATTCTGGTGTTCAGCTGTTCCCATTTAGCAGTGGCATTCATATGTATGGTTGTTGCAAGTTGAATGTTGTGATCATTGCCTGTGGTTCCTCGGCCGCAGGTGTAGCTTGCCATCACAGGCGCCAGGAAAGATGGTTGCTAAAACGTGATTAATGAGTCTTGTAGCAGCTGGGATCTCCTCTCTTGAATCTGTGATTAGAAGAGGGCACCCGGTGGTGCCCGGGGATTGTCTGTCTCTCCTCGCACCCCTTATTATCCTCCCCTCTTCTCACTTCACCCTTCTTGCGACACCTTTTTTATACCCCATTTTCTCTTCAGTCTTTTCCGGCAGTTCCGCTATTCCCCTTCCTCTCCCCCCTCTCTCTCTCTCCTTACCCCGTCTTCCCTCCCATCTCCCCCATTTCTCACGTTTTCAACTGACCTATCCCCCCCTCTCCCTTCTCCTCCACCCTCTCCCCTCTTTTCACCTTCTTTCCCTTCTCTGTCTGGCTTTCAATCTCGAACAAACAGACATTTCCCCTTTATTACCTGATCTGTATTAACACATTTAGGTACATCTGCATGTGTGCAGTGCTGCAGCTGCCCTGGACTGTGTGAAGGACAGTACAGCGTGTAAATGAACAAATCCACAAGGGTCGTGACGAGGATTCGAACCTGCGTCCGGGAGCATCCCAGACACTGCCTTAATCGACTGAGCTACGACTCATTTGATGCATCACGTTAGTGTGATCTCTGTGTGTGAGTACAGCGTGTGTCAAGAGCCATTGACGTCATGCTAATTCCCCCTCCCACCCTCTCTCGCAGGATGGTTAGTCATACACGCCATTTGGTCAGTTGCCTCCACTGGCAAATTCTGGTGCATTATAACGATATCCTCAAAAATACGAGAGTTAATAAAGTGATTGCAAAGTTCCAGGTATCTCAAGCCAACTGGTCTGAAGTGTCTAATAACTGGACCTTCTGTAATGTAGTGTGTCAGGTCATGACCCAGTTCCTGCTCACAGAATTTGCACCTGGAGTGCTCAGGATTGGGAGATCCGTCACCTGTAGCCACCTGCCACAGGTAACGGTAACCCAACCTGATCCTGGGAACCACTGTGTCGCACAGTCTGGTCGACGTTTTGTGCTGCCCATAGATATTGGTTTCGTTATACTGGTGTTTTCAGGCCTTTGGGGATCGGTATTTCGTCTCCAATCAGACCTGAGTGTTTGGAACCAACATGTCAAGTCTTGAGAACAGAGATGGGGATACCTAGGTCTCATTCAACTTCCCCACATGCACCCTGTCTCTATAGTTCCCACTCTCTATAGTCTCTATAGTCTCTATAGGTCTCTCACTTACAACGTTCAACTCTCTTTTTAGTAAAAACATGATGAATGACCCAGCAAAAAAGGTTATTAGCTTTACTTACCATTCAACGATGTAGTTATTCATCGATGGTGCTATTCATCGAGTGTGTTATCCAATGAGGTCGTTATTCACCGATAGAGTTATTCTCCACGGGAGTTATTCACCGTGGTAGCTATATATCGAGTGAGTTACTCACCGAGGGAGTTATTCAAGGTAATCAACAAGCCGGGTAATCAACAAGGATGATAATCATCGAGGGAGGTAATCAACGAGACTTAATCAACGAGGAACTTATTTAATGATGATAATTAAGCAGGAAGTTACTGAACTAGAAGTCATTTCAATAAATCTAGGAATTAACATATTAAGTCCTTACACAGCAAGGTGAATAGAAATAATATTTCTTGAAATAATAATGAGTTATGAGGACAGATAATCTGTGACTTACTCGTTTATAAGCAACCTTTGTGTATTTTCCTAAACATAAAGGAGATATATTGATATTTTCAATAATCGATATTGATTCATATTCGAGAAATAGTGATATTAAACATTATTAATGAGAAATGGTGATATTATACATCTAGTATAATGATAAGTGGTGATAATGAGCGTCAATATAATGAGAAATGATAATCTTAAACGATGAATATATATATATATATATATATATATATATATATATATATATATATATATATATATAAATATATATATATATAATATATATATAATAATCGGACATAATGAGGTGATAGCCGAGGCTATTTGAACCACCCCACCGCCGGCACTCGGATAGTAATCTTGGGCATAGCATTTTACCAAATCACCTCATTCTATCATCCTCACCTAATGAGGTGATAGCCTCGGCTATCACCTCATTATGTCCGGTCGTGATGGTCAAGTGGATTAAGGCGTCTTGTACATACCAGTTGCGTGGCATCTGGGAGTATGGGTTCGAGTCACTTCTGGGGTGTGAGTTTTCAGTTATATATATATATATATATATATATATATATATATATATATATATATATATATATATATATATATATATATATATTATTGCAAGAGGTGCAATTGCACCTCTGGTGCAATTGCAGGGACCCACATCCTCGAAGAAGAAAACAAAGAGCATTCAGAGAAGATCTTGTGGATTCTCACTGAATACTTTATTCTTTTCCTCTCCTACTACCCCTACTATTTTTTTGTATGTTTTTTTTATTTAGTTTTATTTTATAGCAGTGCTACAGTTTACAGAGAATAATATATATATATATATATATATATATATATATATATATATATATATATATATATATATATATATATATAGCAGTCTTTCCTGTAGACATAGATTATTAAATATGACCGAAAAAGTAAGATAAATAATTCTAACACGAACAACGGCTTCTCCAATGGTTTCGTTGAAGACATTATAAGAAGGAAGGTGAAACGCCATGCAGCCTCTGAAGAGACAACTAACACAACACCTATACCCCCTATTAGACTATTTTACAGGAACTTCTTTTCCACAGCTCATAAAACGGAGGAAAGGATCCTGAAAGATATTGTTAATAGAAACGTTATCCCTACAGACAAAAATCAGAAGATACAACTGACGATTTACTATAAAACCAAAAAAACGGCCAGCCTACTCATGAGAAACTCTCCAGACACAAAGCAGAACGCTTTAAAAGAGACCAACGTCGTCAATGCCTTCAAATGCCCACTTGGGGACTGTAAGCCTAAAAAAACTCAGTATATAGGCAAGAAAACAACATCTCTTTCCAGGCGATTAACGATGCATAAGCAACAGGGCTCCATTAAGGAACATATAATCTCTTCCCACAACCAGACCATCACCAGAGAAATCTTAGCAAACAACACAGAAATCATTGATAGATACAGCGATAGCAGGCGGCTTGACATCTGCGAGGCACTACACATCAAGAAGTCAACACCAGCAATGAACAGCCAATTAATGCACAACTATATTCTACCCACTTCAAGACTCCGCTCCAATATAGAAGCATCAAGAAATATGGGCCAATAGGCCCTCTGCAATTACTTCCATTCTTACCTTCAATACCCATTGTTTCGTGTTCTATCCTGTGTTGAAAGTTTTGTTCACCACATCCAAAACTGTTGTAACATATCACCTCACACAAAATGCGGGTATAAAATGAAAAATGAAAGCTGTTTAAATCATAGCATAGAAAGAACTCTGTTTAGTGTTTGCAGGTAATAGTTATGTGTGTGTAAACTAAAAGTCTTTGAAAATGTAATAAGTTATTACGAAACGCGTTCAAGTGTCGCGTCAGACTAGAAATAAAAATTAATTTTGGAGAATTGATTTTTCAATTACCATCAACAGTGAAAAGAAATATTGAGAAAATTCGTGTTAGAATTATTAATCATATTTTTTCGGTCATATTTAATTATATATATATATATATATATATATATATATATATATATATATATATATATATATATATATATATATATATATATATATATATTAGTATATTTTGGTAGCAGTCTTTCCTGTAGACATATATTATTAAATATGACCGAAAAAGTAAGATTAATAATTCTAACACGAATTTTCTCAATCTTTCGTACATTACGCTTCACTGTTGGAGGTAAATCAAAAATCACTTCTCCAAAATTCATTTTTATTTCTAGTCTGACGCGACACGGGCGCGTTTCGTAAAACTTATTACATTTTCAAAGACTTCACAAATACACAACTGATTAGAACTTGCGTTTCCCTGATTTTATATCTACATTTGAGTGAGGTGGGAAGGGTGATGTGGCATTACATTTGAGTGAGGTGGGAAGGGTGATGTGGCATTAACACAAGACAGAACACTAGGGGATATTAATAGGGTATTAAAAGTATCAACACAAGACAGAACAGAAACAATGGGTATTGAATAGAAGTGTTTGTAGAAAGCCTATTGGTCCATATTTCTTGATGCTTCTATATTGGAGCGGAGTCTTGAGGTGGGTAGAATATAGTTGTGCAATAATTGGCTGTTGATTGCTGGTGTTGACTTCTTGATGTGTAGTGCCTCGCAAACGTCAAGCCGCCTGCTATCGCTGTATCTATCGATGATTTCTGTGTTGTTTACTAGGATTTCTCTGGCGATGGTTTGGTTATGGGAAGAGATTATATGTTCCTTAATGGAGCCCTGTTGTTTATGCATCGTTAAACGCCTAGAAAGAGATGTTGTTGTCTTGCCTATATACTGGGTTTTTTGGAGCTTACAGTCCCCAAGTGGGCATTTGAAGGCATAGACGACGTTAGTCTCTTTTAAAGCGTTCTGTTTTGTGTCTGGAGAGTTTCTCATGAGTAGGCTGGCCGTTTTTCTGGTTTTATAGTAAATCGTCAGTTGTATCCTCTGATTTTTGTCTGTAGGGATAACGTTTCTATTAACAATATCTTTCAGGACCCTTTCCTCTGTTTTATGAGCTGTGGAAAAGAAGTTCCTGTAAAATAGTCTAATAGGGGGTATAGGTGTTGTGTTAGTTGTCTCTTTGGAGGTTGCATGGCTTTTCACTTTCCTTCTTATGATGTCTTCGATGAAACCATTGGAGAAGCCGTTATTGACTAGGACCTGCCTTACCCTACAGAGTTCTTCGTCGACTTGCTTCCATTCTGAGCTGTGGCTGAGAGCACGGTCGACGTATGCGTTAACAACACTCCTCTTGTACCTGTCAGGGCAGTCGCTGTTGGCATTTAGGCACATTCCTATGTTTGTTTCCTTTGTGTAGACTGCAGTGTGGAAACCTCCGCCCTTTTCCATGACTGTTACATCTAGAAAAGGCAGCTTCCCATCCATTTCCGTCTCGTAAGTGAAACGCAGCACGGAACTCTGCTCAAATGCCTCCTTCAGCTCCTGCAGATGTCTGACATCAGGTACCTGTGTAAAAATGTCGTCAACATACCTGCAGTATATGGCCGGTTTCAAGTTCATGTCGACTAAGACTTTTTGCTCGATGGTACCCATGTAGAAGTTTGCAAACAGGACACCTAGGGGAGAACCCATGGCGACCCCATCTACTTGCTTATACATGTGCCCATCCGGGCTCAAGAAGGGTGCCTCTTTAGTACAAGCTTGGAGTAGTTTCCTCAGAATACTTTCTGGCATGTCAAGAGGAGTACAGGCTGGATCACGATACACTCTGTCGGCTATCATTCCGATTGTCTCGTCCACAGGTACGTTGGTAAACAGCGATTCTACGTCCAACGAGGCTCTTATCCCTGTGGCCCGTGCGTCCCGCAGTAAGTCCACAAATTCCTTTGGAGACTTCAGGCTGAAGGCGCAAGGAACATAAGGAGTCAGCAGGCCGTTGAGTCGCTTCGCCAGTCTGTACGTGGGTGTGGGTATCTGGCTAATGATTGGCCGAAGTGGGTTTCCAGGCTTGTGCGTCTTGACATTTCCATACGCATATCCACTTCTATTCAATACCCATTGTTTCTGTTCTGTCTTGTGTTGATACTTTTAATACCCTATTAATATCCCCTAGTGTTCTGTCTTGTGTTAATGCCACATCACCCTTCCCACCTCACTCAAATGTAATGCCACATCACCCTTCCCACCTCACTCAAATGTAGATATAAAATCAGGGAAACGCAAGTTCTAATCAGTTGTGTATTTGTGAAGTCTTTGAAAATGTAATAAGTTTTACGAAACGCGCCCGTGTCGCGTCAGACTAGAAATAAAAATGAATTTTGGAGAAGTGATTTTTGATTTACCTCCAACAGTGAAGCGTAATGTACGAAAGATTGAGAAAATTCGTGTTAGAATTGTTAATCTTACTTTTTCGGTCATATATATATATATATATATATATATATATATATATATATATATATATATATATATATATATATATATATATATATATATATATATATTTAATGTATATATATATATAGTGTGTAATATTTTTTAATAAAGGGCGTGTGCGAACATCGAATATATTTATTCTTAAGTAACGCTACTAAGCACAAACGAGCTGATTAACGAGCAGTGTTTATTGTAATTGTAGATAATTAACAAGAGGTGTTTACGTTAGTCGTTTCATTTAAACGGTAAAATTACCATTTATCTATAATTTTGCGAACTAGGGTTAATATTGCCATTTAATAATCAGCTCTCTAACTGATATATATAATGGGCAAATTTGAGTATTTTCTTGAGTCGTCTTGTTGATAATTAGTACACCGTGTTCAGGTAATTAGCCAGACTAATCAGTGCCAGGACTATTCAACGGGGAGACGATTGTATAATTAACATAATTATACCATCGACTCTGAAAAAAAAATTATCTTTCCGTTTTCTACGCGTGTCCGAATTTATTTCATGGGTATCTAAAGTGTTTATTCGCATTATTTTTGTACCTTTTTTATGCTATTCACCTTCTTTCATTCTCCTGTTGCTTACCAACTATTCGCTTGTCATTATCCCTTTCGCTAATTTATCTTCTCCGCCCTAAGGGGCAGGCGTCCCACCGGGCCATATATTCACCGGCGTTGATGATCCTGGGATCTGTATTGATGAGGTAAGTGACGCGCCGCGCAGTAACTGTAGACCGGGCCGGGAAGGATTCCTTCCTTCCTTAACCAGTCACTCTCCACTCGCGCGCCACCTAGTGGTGGAGTTAAGGTGACGTGTCAACATTGAGAGACTTTCTCGTGGCACTAATATCAAGGGGGAATGTTTAGTTTTGTTCTGCACTAATTTGTACTAATGGACATCGTGGGTATTGCATTATGATAGGTAGTAATTTTTGCAATTTGCCTGATGGCCGGAAGTGTGTGTGTGTGTGTGCGTGTGTGTGTGTGTGTGTGTGTGTGTGTGTGTGTGTGTGTGTGTGTGTGTGTGTGTGTGTGTGTGTGTGTGTGTGTGTGTGTGTGTGCGTGTACTCACCTATTTGTACTCACCTATTTGTGCTTGCAGGATCGAGCATTGACTCTTGGATCCCGCCTTTCTAGCGTGCGTGTAAGTGTGTGTGTGTGTGTGTGTGTGTGTGTGTGTGTGTGTGTGTGTGTGTGTGTGTGTGTGTGTGTGTGCGTGTACTCACCTATTTGTACTCACCTATTTGTGCTTGCAGGATCGAGCATTGACTCTTGGATCCCGCCTTTCTAGCGTGCGTGTAAGTGTGTGTGTGTGTGTGTGTGTGTGTGTGTGTGTGTGTGTGTGTGTGTGTGTGTGTGTGTGTGTGTGTGTGTGTGTGTGTGTGTGTGTGTGCGTGTACTCACCCATTTGTACTCACCTATTTGTGCTTGCAGGATCGAGCATTGACTCTTGGATCCCGCCTTTCTAGCGTGTGTGTGTGTGTGTGTGTGTGTGTGCGTGTGTGTGTGTGTGTGTGTGTGTGTGTGTGTGTGTGTGTGTGTGTGTGTGTGTGTGTGTGTGTGTGTGTGTGTGTGTGTGTGTGTGTGTGTCCGACGGGAAATTGGCTAATGTGCTACATTAGCCATTTTTTTTAGCAAGTCACTCAGACAAAATCAAACTTTATCACTAATTCACTGTTGACCAGACCACACACTAGAAGGTGAAGGGACGACGACGTTTCGGTCCGTCCTGGACCATTCTCAAGTCGATTGTGAGAATTCCATTCTCATTCTCAAGTCACAATCGACTTGAGAATGGTCCAGGACGGACCGAAACGTCGTCGTCCCTTCACCTTCTAGTGTGTGGTCTGGTCAACATATTTCAGCCACGTTATTGTGGCTCATCATCTGCACTAATTCATTCATTTTCACTCTCGATCTTTCCAGGTAAACCTAGCTTTTCCTAATATGCCAGTCTTTTCAACTGAGTCGCCCTTTTTCACTTATTCGGCGTTACCCACTAAGTCAGTCTTTCCCACTAAATCAGTCTTTCCCACTAAATCAGTCTTGCCTTAACTGCAAGTGGCTTTCATGACTGCTATAGTCGCTACTCCAAGTACTATTAAACAGATCACATAGTACATTTTTCCCCTTACCTGGTGGTAATTTATTTAGAACTCGATTATATAATCACCCGGTAATTAAGTTTCCACCTGGCGAGTCACTGGACCCCCCCCCTTCCTATATACCCCCCGCCCCCCTCCCCGACAATATCGGCCCGACATAGATATAACAAAAGACCACGCTGGTCATACGCGACACAATACGTCGGCCTCTCGCGCCTCGCCATTGGTCAGAGACGACACAATTGGGACCAAAAGTCGGCCAATCACGGCCTGCGGCGGCGTCGCGTTCCTGACGACAGCCAATGACAAGGCAGTTACACCCTCCTGCACCCGAACACCCCATATTTCATCCCTGTTGCTGAGGTGGAGGGGCAGTTGTCGACCCCAGTCGAGGTCCGCTGCCCTGATTGAGAGATACCAGCCATTTTAACATGAAATAACACCATAAAACAATTAATTTACCACGAAAGTTGTAAATAACAACTCTGAGAATCTTATATATATATATATATATATATATATATATATATATATATATATATATATATATATATATATATATATATATGTCGTACCTAGTAGCCAGAACGCACTTCTCGGCCTACTATGCAAGGCCCGATTTGCCTAATAAGCCAAGTTTTCCCGAATTAATATATTTTCTCTAATTTTTTTCTTATGAAATGATAAAGCTACCCATTTCATTATGTATGACGTCAATTTTTTTTATTGGAGTTAAAATTAACGTAGATATATGACCGAACCTAACCAACCCTACCTAACCTAACCTAACCTATCTTTATAGGTTAGGTTAGGTTATTTAGCCGAAAAAGTTAGGTTAGGTTAGGTTAGGTAGGTTAGGTAGTCGAAAAACAATTAATTCAGGAAAACTAGGCTTATTAGGCAAATCGGGCCTTGCATAGTAGGCCGAGAAGTGCGTTCTGGCTACTAGGTACGACATATATATATATAAGGAAGGCGAACCCAACAATAGGGGGGGGGGCAACATTTATTATAGGGTGGTTATCTTGAGGTTATCTTTGAGATGATTTCGGGGCTTTAGTGTCCCCCGCGGCCCGGTCCTCGACCTGGCCTCCACCCCCAGGAAGCAGCCCGTGACAGCTGACTAACACCCAGGTACCTATTTTACTGCTAGGTAACTGGGGCATAGGGTGAAAGAAACTCTGCCCATTGTTTCTCGCTGGCGCCCGGGATCGAACCCAGGACCACAGGATCACAAGTTCAGCGTGCTGTCCGCTCGGCCGACCTGCTCCCTGTGAGTGATAGTGTGAGTGACAGGTGTGGGGTGGGTGGGATGGGGTAATGGGCGGGGGGGGGGTGGAGTGGGATAAACTATTAGGCAGACATGCGGGCGTGCCGACTGTAGTGTGGGCGTGCGGGCGTGCTTGAGGGTGGAGGGAAGTGAGTGTCGTGAGTGAGTTCACCAGACTGTTCCTCTTGAGGAGTTCACTTTCCCTCATCTTACAAGCGCCTCACAGGACGGTGTACAACACGCAAAATATCCCATCTGAAAAAGTCACAGTGTAATTCGTACACTGAGAGACTTCTGATCAACCGAACTGTGGTTCCGACGTCGAAATGCGATCTGTTTTGATCCAGCGTGTTCCTGTATATTTACCAGCCCGTCCTCCTAACATGGAAGTACTCGTAGTAACTGTGGTGGAGAGTACACACACATGTCGTGCTGGACCACCAGAAAGTAGTCTTTTTGAGGTAATGAATTTGGACAAACCGGAAATTTGAATATATTTTTTCTTCCTAATGAGACCTAACCTAACCATCTAGGCCCACTAATCTCTGTCCGAGGCCAAATATAGTACACACATATATATATATATATATATATATATATATATATATATATATATATATATATATATATATATATATATATATATATATATAACTTTAGAAACACTTTCCCACCAGGAGACTCGAACCCTAGCCAGCACAGAAGCCTTCCAGCAACTGGCATAACAGGTACGCCTTAACCCACTCCACCACATGCTCAGACATGTGCATGTCTCATAAGTGTCTGAGCATGTGGTGGAGTGGGTTAAGGCGTACCTGTTATGCCAGTTGCTGGAAGGCTTCTGTGCTGGCTAGGGTTCGAGTCTCCTGGTGGGAAAGTGTTTCTAAAGTTGTATACTTCACTCTTGTGTTTAGGAGAGTTGTGCCTTATATATATATATATATATATATATATATATATATATATATATATATATATATATATATATATATATATATATATATATATATATATATATATATGTGTGTGTATATCACGAAAATAAACACGTGATTAAGAATGTGACAATGTCAGACCACGGAGGAAAAATGAAACAGGAAATTTCCTTAAGTACTTTCGTATATTAAATACATCTTCAGAAGGTCCATATATATATATATATATATGTCGTACCTAGTAGCCAGAACTCACTTCTCAGCCTACTATTCAAGGCCCGATTTGCCTATTAAGCCAAGTTTTCCTGAATTAATATATTTACTATAATTTTTTTCTTATGAAATGATAAAGCAACCCTTTTCTCTATGTATGAGGTCAATTTTTTTTTATTGGAGTAAAAATTAACGTAGATATATGACCGAACCTAACCAACCCTACCTAACCTATCCTAACCTATATTTATAGGTAAGGTTAGGTTAGGTAGCCAAAAAAAGCTAGGTTAGGTTAGGTTAGGTAGGTTAGGTAGACGAAAAAACATTAATTCATGAAAACTTGGCTTATTAGGCAAATCGGGCCTTGAATAGTAGGCTGAGAAGTGCGTTCTGGCTATTAGGTACGACATATATATATATATATATATATATATATATATATATATATATATATATATATATATATATATATATATATATATATATATATAAATATATATATATATATATATATATATATATATATATTTGCTATACTAGGCCTAGAAATATTTAAGTTTGGTTTTCAGCTTTATTTTTTCAAAGACTTTATAAAAAAAGTACAAAAAGTGACTTAATGGGTCTCCACTACTACATATTGGTACTTCTGACCTCACAGTTACAAAGAGTACTATGATAACAGGAGGATGAATTGATATTTTCACACATTACAACCAATCAATATATTACTGAAGGTTCTGCTTGATAAACATATACCCATATCTTCCTATCCACCAGCAGTATGACTCCAAACGTGAACACACTGTTACGACTAAGAACACAGCCATATATAACAAAAAAAGAGGCCGTAACAAATAGACATTCAGAAAAATCAACAAATGGTTACATTCTTGGTGTTGAATTCTTATATCTCTCAAGAATATTACCCATCTTCCCGTTGTGTAGGAGCTCTGAGCTCCAAGTATCAGAATATTAAAGTCCAATTACCTCTGAATATATATTATAAATGTTTTTTTTTTCTGTTACCATACCCACACAACCACTCTTATATGTGTGTAACTTACGCTTGAAACAAACCAGGGACCCCACACCTGTTGTTGTCCCCCAGCAACCTATTCTACAAGTCTTCAAGACTAGACCCAGAATTGAAGGGACTGAGCTACGGGGAAATGATACTGAAAGCAAGGAGAAAGAAATTGTGCGGAGGGGGAGGACATGTTTCAGATATAAAAAATTCTCGGAAAGGCTTGGGAAGGGGTGGGGATGGGGGGGAGGACATTATT
The DNA here is from genome assembly GCF_040958095.1 of Procambarus clarkii. Taxonomy (NCBI): domain Eukaryota; kingdom Metazoa; phylum Arthropoda; class Malacostraca; order Decapoda; family Cambaridae; genus Procambarus; species Procambarus clarkii. The sequence continues at coordinate 7,472,882 of NC_091188.1, read as the reverse complement.
GAAATAGTTATAGGATGAGTTACAGTAGGAGCGTGTTGAAGTTAGAAGCAGCGGTGGTGTGAGGAACCACTTACTCAGCCCAGGTGCAGAGAGCAAGTGGAATGAAGTGGAAGGTTACGCAGAACAGGCCACCTCCTACCCCCCAGTCTTAAAAGCAGAAGCCAAGTGGATAAAGTGATCAGGTGTCAGTGTGTTAGACAACCTACTGTTTGAAAGGTGGGGTCCAGGAGCTAAAGTTTCATCTAGCACATTCTGTTGGGTTAGAAAACACAAACTTTATATAAATCAACAACCTTTCTCTTCCACACCTCCCATCACCCCCTCCCCCACACCTCCGATCACCCCCTCCCCCACACCTCCCATCACCCCCTCCCCCACACCCCCCTCCCCCACACCTCCCATCACCCCCTCCCCCACACCTCCCATCACCCCCTCCCCCACACCTCCGATCACCCCCTCCCCCACACCTCCCATGACCCCCTTCCCCACACCCCCCTCCCTCACACCTCCCATCACCCCCTCCCCCACCCCTCCCATCACCCCCTCCCCCACACCTCCGATCACCCCCTCCCCCACACCTCCCATGACCCCCTCCCCCACAACCCCCTCCCCCACACCTCCCATCACCCCCTCCCCCACACCTCCCATCACCCCATCCCCCACACCTCCGATCACCCCCTCCTCCACACCTCCCATGACCCCCTCCCCCACACCCTCCATCACCTCCTCCCCCACACCCCTCATCACCCCCTCCCCACACCACCCATCACCCCCTCCCCCACACCTCCCATCACCCCCTCCCCCACACCTCCCATCACCCCCTCCCCCACACCTCCCATCACCCACTCCCCCACACACCCACCACACACGAGCACAATATAAGCCTCAGCGGCTGGCCCTGAGGTTAAATATAATACCAGCGAGCATGATTAATGTGAGCGGCGCCCCTGACACTCTTCACTATGGCAGCACAGGCATTACGCCCCCCACGGGGAGTAATATGACCTGAGCATGCCAGGGGAGGGATGGTAGGGGTCAGGTCAGCTGGGGTCAGGGTGCTGGGGGTCAGGTCAGCTGGGGTCAGGGTGCTGGGGGTCAGGTCAGCTGGGGTCAGGGTGCTGGGGGTCAGGTCAGCTGGGGTCAGGGTGCTGGGGGTCAGGTCAGCTGGGGTCAGGGTGCTGGGGGTCAGGTCAGCTGGGGTCAGGGTGCTGGGGGTCAGGTCAGCTGGGGTCAGGGTGCTAGGGGTCAGGTCAGCTGGGGTCAGGGTGCTGTGGGTCAGGTCAGCTGGGGTCAGGGTGCTGGGGGTCGGGTCAGCTGGGGTCAGGGTGCTGGGGGTCGGGTCAGCTGGGGGTCAGGGTGCTGGGGGTCAGGGTGCTGGGGTCAGGTCAGCTGGGGTCAGGTCAGATGGGGTCAGGGTGCTGGGGTCAGGTCAGCTGGGGTCAGGTCAGCTGAGGTCAGGGTGCTTGGTTGACACTTGGTGTAATATGCAGTTAATTGCCAATAATAAATATAATACTGAAAACTAAAGTAATAATAATAATAATAATAATAATAATAATAATAATAATAGTAATAATAATAATAATAATAATAATAATAATAATAATAATAATAATAATAAAATTAGTTGGAACCCTGATAAGGATTCGAACCTGCACCCCCATGTGACTCGTCTTACCTAGCAGACCAACTTAAATACATACAGTATATAAGAGCTTTTCCGTTTCAATCTAACCTATACGGGTTATTCATGCCCGTGCCACCATTAAGGTGGCTTAATCTTTATCAATCAATCAATTAATCTTTCCCTCTGGGTTCACTGAACACCACACACAACAGACCTCTAGGTCTCCTTTACACTAATACGGATAAAAAAAAGCCTCTTGAATTCTGAGAGGAAAAGAGCTTTGAAATTACTTTATAATCCTCTATTAAATCAATTGACCCACAATGTTACTGATAAATATTACGACTCTCAATTTATCAATGACGAAAGCATTCCAGGGGCCAGATTCACGAAGCAGTTACGCAAGCACTTACGAACCTGTACATCTTTTCTCAATCTTTGGCGGCTTTGTTTACAATTATTAAACAGTTAATGAGCTCCGAAGCACCAGGAGACTGTTTATAACAATAACAACAGTTGATTGGGAAGTTTTCATGCTTGTAAACTGTTAATTAAGTGTAACCAAAGCCGTCAGAGATTGAGGAAAGATGTACACGTTCGTAAGTACTTGCGTAACTGCTTCGTGAATCTGGAGCCAGGAGTTTATAGAGTCTGGAGCCTTTACCATCCACCAGGTGCACCAACACCACCCACCAGGTGCACCAACACCACCACCAGGTGCACCAACACCACCCACCAGGTGCACCAACACCACCACCAGGTGCACCAACACCACCACCAGGTGCACCAACACCACCCACCAGGTGCACCAACACCACCCACCAGGGGCACCAACACCACCCACCAGGTGCACCAACACCACCACCAGGTGCACCAACACCACCCACCAGGTGCACCAACACCACCCACCAGGGGCACCAACACCACCACCAGGTGCACCAACACCACCACCAGGTGCACCAACACCACCCACCAGGTGCACCAACACCACCCACCAGGTGCACCAACACCACCACCAGGTGCACCAACACCACCACCAGGTGCACCAACACCACCACCAGGTGCACCAACACCACCACCAGGTGCACCAACACTCTCTGAAGCTCACAAACCCCGACGTGATCACGTGGCCTGTTGCTGCATCTGTGTGTACTCACCTAGTTGTGCTTGCGGGGGTTGAGCTCTGGCTCTTTGGTCCCGCCTCTCAACTGTCAATCAACTGGTGTACAGGTTCCTGAGCCTACTGGGCTCTATCATATCTACATTTGAAACTGTGTATGGAGTCAGCCTCCACCACATCACTTCCTAGTGCATTTCATCTGTTAACTACTGACACTGAAAAAGTTCTTTCTAACGTCCGTGTGGCTTATTTGGGTACTGTCTCCACCCGTGTCCCCTTGTTCACGTACCACCCGTGTTAAAATGTTTATCCTTATCTACCCTGTCAATTCCTCTAAGAATTTTGTAGGTAGTGATCATGTCTCCTCTTACTCTTCTGTCTTCCAGTGTCGTGAGGCGCATTTCACGCAGCCTTTCCTCGTAACTCATGCCTCTCATGCCTGTGTGTGTGTGTGTGTGTGTGTGTGTGTGTGTGTGTGTGTGTGTGTGTGTGTGTGTGTGTGTGTGTGTGTGTGTGTGTGTGTGAGTGTGTGAGTGTGTGTGTGTGTGTGTGTGTGTGTGTGTGTGTGTGTGTGTGTGTGTGTGTGTGTGTGTGTGTGTGTGTGTGTGTGAGTGTGTGTGTGTGTACTCACCTAATTGTACTCACCTAATTGTGCTTGCGGGGGTTGAGCTCTGGCTCTTTGGTCCCGCCTCTCAACCGTCAATCAACTGGTGTACAGATTCCTGAGCCTATTGGGCTCTATCATATCTACATTTGAAACTGTGTATGGAGTCAGCCTCCACCACATCACTTCCTAATGCATTCCATTTACTAACTACTCTGACACTGAAAAAGTTCTTTCTAACGTCTCTGTGGCTCATTTGGGTACTCAGCTTCCACCTGTGTCCCCTTGTTCGCGTCCCACCAGTGTTGAATAGTTCATCCTTGTTTACCCGGTCGATTCCCCTGAGGATTTTGTAGGTTGTGATCATGTCCCCCCTTACTCTTCTGTCTTCCAGTGTCGTGAGGTGCATTTCCCGCAGCCTTTCCTCATAACTCATGCCTCTTAGTTCTGGGACTAGTCTAGTAGCATACCTTTGGACTTTTTCCAGCTTCGTCTTGTGCTTGACAAGGTACGGGCTCCATGCTGGGGCCGCATACTCCAGGATTGGTCTTACATATGTGTGTGTGTGTGTGTGTGTGTGTGTGTGTGTTTGTGTGTGTGTGTGTGTGTGTGTGTGTGTGTGTGTGTGTGTGTGTGTGTGTGTGTGTGTGTGTGTGTGTGTGTGTGTGTGTGTGTGTGTGTGTGTGTGTGTAAAGTGTTCTCAGCACGATACTAACATCCCGCGGAACGAGGTTCCATCATCGAATGTCAAGTTTGTGATCATTGGGACTCGTGATTATCCTGACAGATGACTACGAAAATGTCCACGAATCTTCACCAATATATATATATATATATATATATATATATATATATATATATATATATATATATATATATATATATATATATATATATATATGTCGTACCTAGTAGCCAGAACGCAATTCTCAGCCTACTATGCAAGGCCCGATTTGCCTAATAAGCCAAGTTTTCATGAATTAATTGGTTTTCGACTACCTAACCTACCTAACCTAACCTAACCTAACTTTTTCGGCTACCTAACCTAACCTAACCTATAAAGATAGGTTAGGTTAGGTTAGGTAGGGTTGGTTAGGTTTGGTCATATATCTACGTTAATTTTAACTCCAATAAAAAAAATTGACCTCATGCATAATGAAATGGGAAGCTTTATCATTTCATAAGAAAAAAATTAGAGAAAATATATTAATTCAGGGAAACTTGGCTTATTAGGCAAATCGGGCCTTGCATACTAGGCCGAGAAGTGCGTTCTGGCTATTAGGTACGACATATATATATATATATATATATATATATATATATATATATATATATATATATATATATATATAATATATATATATATATATATATATATATATATATATATATATATATATGTCGTACCTAATAGCCAGAACGCACTTCTCAGCCTGCTATTCAAGGCCTGATTTGCCTAATAAGCCAAGTTTTCATGAATTAATGTTTTTTCTTCTACCTAACCTACCTAACCTAACCTAACCTAGCTTTTTTTGGCTACCTAACCTAACCTTACCTATAAATATAGGTTAGGTTAGGTTAGGTAGGGTTGGTTAGGTTCGGTCATATATCTACGTTAATTTTAACTCCAATAAAAAAAAATTGACCTCATACATAGAGAAAAGGGTTGGTTTATCATTTCATAAGAAAAAAATTATAGTAAATATATTAATTCAGGAAAACTTGGCTTATTAGGCAAATCGGGCCTTGAATAGTAGGCTGAGAAGTGAGTTCTGGCTACTAGGTACGACATATATATATATATATATATATATATATATATATATATATATATATATATATATATATATTTAATGTTGTACCTAGTAGCCAGAACGCAGTATTTTGCCTACTATGCAAGGCCCGATTTGCCTAATAAGCCAAGTTTTCCTGAGTTTATTTTATTTTTTAATTTTTTTTACTTATAAAATGATAAAGCTATCCATTTCATTATGTATGAGTTAATTTTTTTATTTGAGTTAAATCTAACATAGATATACGACCGAACCTAACCAACCCTACCTATCTTAACCTAACCTAACCTAACCTAACCTAATCTAAAATAACTAAGTCAGTAGTTTATGTTCCTTATATAAAATAATAATAATATTTCAAATAAACCAATTGAAAGCAATTTTTTGAAAATATAGAAAATCACTCGACATATTAGGCAAATCGGGCCTTGCATAGAAGGCCGAGAAGTGCATTCTGGCTACTACGTACGACATATATATATATATATATATATATATATATATATATATATATATATATATATATATATATATATTTATATAAAAAGTTTGTGAGGGTACCACCTCTGGTGGCAATGTGGGGACCCATAGCCTCGGAGAAGAAAATAAAAAGTATTCAGAGGAGACCTTGTGGTTTCTCACTGAACACTAATATTATCTTCTCCTACCACCCCCATTCTTTTGTATGTACACATATATATTTACTTTATTTGAACATATATATATATATATATATATATATATATATATATATATATATATATATATATATATAAAGTTCACATCTATCACAGCGGTTGTGGTTTATTGGGGGATTAAAAATGGTCATCATTCTCGTGAGGTCCAAGATATCAAAGTACCCATTAAGACTGGTGGGTGGTGGTGGTGGTGGTGCGGGTGTCGGACCGTGTCGGCCGCCAGGATGAAGTGCTGACACTGGCGGTGACAGAGCAGCTCATCTAGATGTCTGGCCAGATACAGTGGAGCATCACTCTCCTTGGGAGGAGAGCGTATACGCCAGGGAGAGCTGGTTCACTCGCTCGCATACGTGGCTGCGAGAAGGTCGATACTCCCTGACTAGATGGAGTTGGTATTATTATTATTATTATTATTATTATTATTATTATTATTATTATTATTATTATTATTATTATTATTATTATTATTATGTTGTATAATTTGTATTTATTATTTTCTTATTATTTTTTTACGCCTCATACAAAATTTTGTTTCGGGTTTCCATGCCTCACTGGCACTTTGTCATGCACAGATATCTGCAGCATTTCAAAGAATTTTTACAATTATTTCAGACCCTCTGTCGTATTGATTATTCATTTACAAGATCTTTGAATTGTTGAAGTGTCACTCTGCTGGGGTCGCCAGCCTGTTGCCAAACGTGTTCCATAATATTATTTTGTGTATTTAGGGTGATAGAGGCTACGTAATTGTTGTTAGTTAAGTCTGTCTGGTGGTCACACCTTGTGGGTGGTAGTTTATTTTCTAGGGAGGGACTTATTGCAAGTCCTATTAAGGACAGATTTTCATCAATTTCCACTTCTAATTTGGTAATTAAGGGGTTATATATCCAACTTGTCCTCCTAATAGAGCCTTGCATTTTGACGTATAATCTAAGGCCAAAAATTGTCGTACTAGAAAATGTTAGCGGCTTGCAAAATTGACATTCTGCCCCGTTTTCTGTTTTGGGTCCTCTGGTAGGTTAGGACAAAGGCACTTTAGTACTACATTTTCTTCACATTGGGAAACCTTAGGAGGACGGGCGACTGTGTTTTGGGGACCTTTGTGTGATAGCCCTCAATTGCACAGCAATAACTTACCAAGGTATTCCTCAAGGTAAAATAGTCACAGGGGTTTAACTGAATGAATTTACATTTTTCCTTATTGCCAGTGAACAAATCAGTGTACAGAAATCAGCAGAGGAGTTATGTTGTTCTGTGACGTATCTGCTCACGGCAAGCGTCCAGACCTTGCTCTAGGCCCGGTCGTCTCGTAGCTATTGTCCCTGGAACTCTTATTCCTCCAGAGGCTCCAGTACTCCCTCATACGTATGTCTGAGGGCAATGAAGGTAGGAGGCTTCCAATACCTCTCTTCCAGACCACTAAACTTACCCACAATCGCCTCATCACACGCATACTTGAAAACATCTCTCTGACGTCTTTGTTTTCAAACTTTAACCCATGTCACCTGTTTTTATTACCTCTGCCTCCTACAGATACTGGTCTGTAGTTCAGTGGTTCCTGTCTTCCCCCTTTCTTGTCCATAGGTGCCACATTTGCCACTTTCCTAATGTTAGGAAGGTTCCCTTAATTCTAGTGAGGAGTTGAAGACTATAACAAGGGGCACACACAGTGCTGCAGCTGCCTCTTTCAGGATCCCTGGGGAGATCTTGTCAGGGCCTGTGACTTTGATCACATCCAACTCCTCTAAATGTTGCTTTACTTCTTCAGGTGTTACTTCTGTTTCAGTCAGTCTTTCTTTTGGTAGTGTCTGTTCCATTAGAAGTCGTAGAACTGATTTGAGTTCAAGTTCAACCTTTTAAATAGTTCCTGGACGCTTTTTTTTCGAGATCTTCACACACTTCCATATCATCCTTTATGTAGTCCCCTCCTCTTTTGTGTAACCTGATCACTTGTTAATATTCCGACATCTTCCTCTTTAAGTGGCTATATTGTAGTGAAGGCCGATTCTTGGCCTTTGATGCTATATCATTCTCATACTGCTTCCCTGCTGCTCTGCAAATTCATGTGTATTCATTCATGTGTATTCATTATATATATATATATATATATATATATATATATATATATATATATATATATATATATATATATATATATATATATATATATATATATATTGTGGTTCTCTGTTTTGTGCTCATTGTATCTGTGTATCTCCTTTTAGCCTCTAAGAATTGTCTAATAAACAATGTGCAATTTTGTTCTCTTGGTTCCTATATCCCTTAGAGGTGGTATAAAACATCTTTCAACTTCATTGCATTCGCTAGTTATGAAGTTCATCAAGGCTGGTGTTTTGGTCGTAGTTCTGTTTCCCCATGGTATTCTCTCTCTCAACAGTCTCTGACCGTTTTGTACTCACCTTTATTAAAAAACTAGTTACTCCCTCCCCTGTTCTCTTTTTCTTGTCATAGCTTTCATAACTCCAGATTCAAATATTTGCCTCTTAATGGTCACTTCCCTCTATTGACTTTGCATGCTCAATGTTCTCAATGTCTATTTCACTTTAAGTGAACATTATGTTCAATCATGCAGGTTGGTCTTTCCCTCATCTCTGTGTTTTATACCCTAACAGGCTGGGTTAGGAAGTTTCCTTCTGCAACGTCTATCAGTTTTGTTCTTCATGTTTCTTCTTCTCTCCAGTGCTTTCAGTCCTAGTCAATTTGCCCATGATTTAAATCTCTCATGAATTGAAATTGCCAATAATTGAAAGCTAATCTATTAGCATTCCTCTCAACCTAAGGAAAGAATTCAGTGTCACTTTTTATAATATTTATCCAAAGTGTGTGTGTGTGTGTGTGTGTGTGTGCGTGTGCGTGTGCGTGTGTGAGTGTGTGTGTGTGTGTGTGTGTGTGTGTGTGTGTGTGTGTGTGTGTGTGTACTCACCTAATTGTGCTTGCGGGAGTTGAGCTTTGTCTCATTGGTCCCGCCTCTCACCTGTCAATCAACTGGTGTACAGATTCCTGAGCCTATTGGGCTCTATCATATCTACATTTGAAACTGTGTATGGAGTCAGCCTCCACCACATCACTTCCTAGTGCATTCCATTTATTAACTACTCTGACACTGAAAAAATTCTTTCTAACGTCCCTGTGGCTCATCTGGGTACTCAAGTTTCCACCTGTGTCCCCTTGTTCGTGTCCCACCCGTGCTGAAGAGTTTGTCTTTGTCCACCCTGTCAATTCCCCTGAGAATTTTATAGGTAGTTATCATGTCTCCCCTTACTCTTCTGTTTTCCAGGGACGTGAGGTTCAGCTCCTTTAGCCTTTTCTCGTCGCTCATTCCTCTGAGTTCCGGGAGGAGCCTGGTGGCATACCGCTGAATCTTCTCTAACTTTGTCTTGTGTTTAACTAGGTATGGGGTCTGCAGTGTGTGTATGTGTGTATGTGTGTGTGTATGTGTGTGTGTGTGTGTGTGTGTGTGTGTGTGTGTGTGTGTGTGTGTGTGTGTGTGTGTGTGTGTGTGTGTGTGTGTGTGTGTGTGTGTGTGTTGATTGCGTGTGCGTGTGCGTGTGCGTGTGCGTGTGCGTGTGTACCTAATTACCATCCCTGACCATTGTTGCCCATTCATTTTATTTACACGTTCAGTGATATGGTTGCACATTAACTCCCCTCACAATGCTGGCCTTCCGACGGGTAATTAACCGGCCAGGTTGTCCGAGCGGCCGGCCAGCAAGGGCAACGAGGAGCTGATGACGTGTTCCTTGTTAGACGGGCGCACTAAGGCTCTGTACACCGTCCACCGTCACCGCCAAGTCTCCATCGCGGGGTTTCCTCTTGGACAGTTGCCACAGAGGGACTTACACTCGTCCACTAACAACATGGGACCTAACACTCGTCCACTAACAACATGAGACCTAACACTCGTCCACTAACAACATGGGACCTAACACTCGTCCACTAACAACATGGGACCTAACACTCGTCCACTAACAACATGGGACCTAACACTCGTCCACTAACAACATGGGACCTAACACTCGTCCACTAACAACATGGGACCTAACACTCGTCCACTAACAACATGGGACCTAACACTCGTCCACTAACAACATGGGACCTAACACTCGTCCACTAACAACATGGGACCTAACACTCGTCCACTAACAACATGGGACCTAACACTCGTCCACTAACAACATGGGACCTAACACTCGTCCACTAACAACATGGAACCTAACACTCGTCCACTAACAACATGGGACCTAACACTCGTCCACTAACAACATGGGACCTAACACTCGTCCACTAACAACATGGGACCTAACACTCGTCCACTAACAACATGGGACCTAACACTCGTCCACTAACAACATGGGACCTAACACTCGTCCACTAACAACATGGGACCTAACACTCGTCCACTAACAACATGGGACCTAACACTCGTCCACTAACAACATGGGACCTAACACTCGTCCACTAACAACATGGGCCCCTAAGACTCACCCACTAACAACATGGGACCCACACATATACACAAACCATCACATCGCCATACTAATCTCAACTGCAGAACAGAGAACACTCAGAGCGACTCCCAGGAGCCTCCGTAGTAATCACCACCTCGCTCCCCCAAGCTTGCTTGCTGCTTTGGGATTTCGCTCCGAGTCAGAATGACTTCGCGAGCCCAAGAGTCACTCGCGATGGCGGTCCGCGAAAGACGAGCGCGAGCGAGGGGGAGCAAGCGGCCTCGTAGTCGACCGCAAGTCATGCAAATGTCACGCGGGTGGAGAGATCTCGAGTATTGTAATGATAAGTCTGTCAGAGACTCGTAGGGAGAATTGTGGTTGGTATTACTAAGGGGGCGTCTCCGGGCCTATTAGTCAGTACGCCAATTTAGGGTGGGATGGGGGGGCTAATTTGTTCGTTGTGGGAGGGCATAATCCGTGGTGCTGTTGTGAGGGAATGGGGGTTCAGTAGGGGGTTAATTATATGATTGGTTGTGAGTAATCGCTGAGGAATTCATCAGAGCTGCTGCTGGCAGGGGCAGCTTCTCTTGCTGCACCGAGTACATGCAACAGTGGAGCGATGACCAGGCTACGCAAGGCAGAGTGCTGAGCAGATTGCAGCAGCCGAGCGATGGCCAGGTTACAGGAGCCAAACGTTGACCAGGCCACAGGAGCCGAGCGCTGACCAGGCCACAGGAGCCGAGCGCTGACCAGGCCACAGGAGCCGAGCGCTGACCAGGCCACAGGAGCCGAGCGCTGACCAGGCTACAGGAGCCAATCGCTGACCAGGCTACAGGAGCCAAACACTGACCAGGCTACAAGAGCCAAACATTGACCAGGCTACAAGAGCCGAGCGCTGACCAGGCTACAAGAGCCGAGCGCTGACCAGGCTACAGGAGCCAAGCGCTGACCAGGCTACAGGAGCCAAGCGCTGACCAGGCCACAGGAGCCAAGCGCTGACCAGGTTACAGGAGCCAAGCGCTGACCAGGTTACAGGAGCCAAGCGCTGACCAGGTTACAGGAGCCGAGCGCTGACCAGGTTACAGGAGCCGAGCGCTGACCAGGCCACAAGAGCCAAGCGCTGACCAGGCTACAGGAGGCGAGAAGCTCATACGAGGAGTGATCATGTGTACGGTAATGGACGCAACAGCCACTGGCGTCACGAGAGAGAAGATCTACGCGACCTGTCGCAGAAATGACCCGTAATTAGTGACGGGACGAATGACTCCAGTCGTTCTTCAGGGCAGAACCATACTGTTGGTCGTGGCAGTCCGCGGTGGATATGGCCATGGTGGGCCTCCGGGTGGGCGCGAACATGCTCTGCGCATGTGGAAGACACACACACACATACACACACACACACACACACACACACACACACACACACACACACACACACACACACACACACACACACACACACACACACACACACACACACACACACACACACATCAATCGCCTCTCAACCGTCAATCCTGTTGATTGACGGTTGAGAGGCGGGACCAAAGTGCCAGAACTCAACCCCCGCAAGCACAACTAGGTGAGTACAACTAGGTGAGTACACACACACACACACACACACATACACACACACACACACACACACACACACACACACACACACACACACACACACACACACACACACACACACACACGTACACCGACAGGGGCCTCTCGGCTGAATGGACAGCGCTCGGAGGTCGTAGTTCTAAGGGCCCGGGTTCGATTCTCGGCCGAGGCGGAAACAAATGGCCAGAGTTTCTTTCACTCTAGTTCCCCTTGTTCACCTAGCAGTAAATAGGTACCTGGGAGTTAAACAGCTGCTACGGACTGCTTCCTGAGGATGTGTGTGTGCGTGCATGTGTTAAGAGAACTATAAGCAGTAGACATAATAGAGAAAAAACAGATTAGTTAGAAAGGCGGGGGTCCAAGAGCTCGATTCAGCAGACACAAATAGTAAATACAGACATACCCAGATCTCTCTGGAGGAGCCAAACAACCACACTGTCGTGGAAATTATTTCTGTGAAAGGAGATCAAGTTGTCAAGGCTGTAATTTAGAACCCTCCACCGAGCCACAAACGGCCGAGACAAGAATACAAAAGTGGGAAGAGAGTGCACATAAAGATCCTCTTGAGGAGTGGCAGCGGCAGCCCAAGGCTGAGAGCCCTCAGCCTAGAAATGGAGCCCTCAGCCGGCTCCTTAGTAATGGGAGACCATAAGCATGGCCAAAATAAACTGGGAAATAATTGATCTGAGAGGAAAGAAGTAATATGAACAAATCCACAAGGGCCGTGACGAGGATTCGAACCTGCGTCCGGGAGCATCCCAGACACTGCCTTAATCGACTGAGCTACGACAGGGTTAAAAGGGTTGAAACCGAAGTGCTACTGAACTTACTGGATCCCGTAGCCTCTCCGAGGCACAAACCAGGCTTAAAGCCTGTGTGTGAAGAAGTAATATGATCAAAGCTCACACATAAAATATGAGCGTGGTGGAGATGCAGCAGGTGGATGACAGAGCGTAAAAGTTAACGACCTGGCTAAACTCCTCCAGTGCCAGAGTGGAAGGATGACGTATATTAACAACCAAGTGGTCAGACTACACAAATGAGAGGGAAGGCACACAGAGAATGACAAGGAATTATGCGATACTCTTTAAAAAATAACTTCTAAGATGTTTTTTAAGCAAGAACCTGATTTGCGATTAGGGCTGAGAGACCTAAGAGAACGGAGGAGGGGTCTTGTCCCCTACATGGACAAGACACCGAAAGTGATGTCACCGGAAGTGACATCAGAGTTAAGTTAAAGTTGCAAATAATTAAAATGTGTAGGTGGGAAAAGTTTTTGAGGCTAATTCAATTTAATTCAATGCACAATTTTAGATGCAAATTTGATTTGAAAAACGAGTACACGTCACCATAAACACACACACACACACACACACACACACACACACACACACACACACACACACACACACACACACACACACACACACACACACACACACACACACACACACACACACACACACACACACACACACACACACACACACACACACACACACATACACACACACATACACACACACACACACACACACACACACACACACACACACACACACACACACACACACACACACACACACACACACACACACACACACATGGGGGGCCTCGTAGCCTGGTGGATAGCGCGCAGGACTCGTAATTCTGTGGCGCGGGTTCGATTCCCGCACGAGGCAGAAACAAATGGGCAAAGTTTCTTTCACCCTAAGTGCCCCTGTTACCTAGCAGTAAATAGGTACCTGGGAGTTAGTCAGCTGTCACGGGCTGCTTCCTGGGGTGTGTGTGTGTGTGTGTGGTGTGGAAAAAAAAAAAGTAGTACGTTAGTAGTTAGTTAGTAAACAGTTGATTGACAGTTGAGAGGCGGGCCGAAAGAGCAAAGCTCAACCCCCGCAAAAACACAACTAGTAAACACAACTAGTAAACACACACACACACACACACAGAGTCCTTCATGAAACGAACAGAGAGAGAAAAATCTAGGAGTTGATATCACGGCAAACCTGTCTCCTGAAGCCCACATCAAAAAAATAATATCAACGGCGTATGCGAGGCTGTCTAACATCAGGACTCCATTCAGGAACCTGTGTAAGTAATCATTCAGAACCTTGTATACCACATATGTAAGACCAATCCTGGAGTATACGGCCCCAGCATGGAACCCGTACCTTGTCAAGCACAAGTCGAAGTTGGAAAAAGTTCAGAGGTATGCCATTAGGTTAGTCCCACGAGGCATGAGTTACGAGGAAAGGCTGCGTGAAATGTACTTCACGTCGCTGGAAGACAGGAGAGCTCGGAGATACATGATCACTACCTACAACATTTTCAGAGGAATTGACAGGGTAGATAAGGATAAACTGTTTAACTCGAGTGGTAGACGAACAAGGGGACACAGGTGGAAATTGAGTACCCAAATGAGCCACAAAGACGTCAGAAATTGTTTTCTGTGTCAGAGTAGTTAACAGATGGAATGCATTAGGCAGTGATGTGGTGGAGGCTGACTCCATACACAGTTTCAAATGTAGATATGATTGAGCCCAGGAGGCTCAGGAATCTGTACACCAGTTGATTGACAGTTGAGAGGCGGGACCAAAGAGCTCAACCCCCTGCAAGGACAACCAGATGAATACAATTACATGAGTACAGGCCTCGCGGCCGAATGGACAGCGCTTCGGGGTCGTAATCCAAAGGGCTTGGGTTCGATTCCCGGCCGAGTAACAAACAATGAGCTGATTTTTTTAGGTTCAAACATGTAGTAGATATGAGAGTGATAAAGAGGCCGGGATCAGTCACTACATTCGACAACCGACTCTTACTAATGCGAGATCCAAGAGCTGATGCTCAATCCTGCAGGCACGCATAGTAAATACAGGCATCCCCTTGCCAGGAGTAGCTGATCAGATCACTAGAAGAAGCCTCGTGGAACAGTTTCAGAGACTGAATTTTTCCTTTTAATTGCTTATTATCTTGTTTTATCATCTTACTATTTATTTTATGACAAGATAACAGGAATCAAACATGATTTAAAGAGAACACGGTAGACTATACACCATCCTTAAATGTCAAAAAAATCCTTGGAACTTTTCCTTACAAGAGACGCATATTTAAATTAGAATACTGTTAAGAAAAAGAAAAAGGGAACCTCCTAATAAAATTCTGAATTCCTTTCTGCTGCAAGCCTGCGCCTTGCCCAGTGATTCATTTGCATACCATTGCCTGGCTTACATTGTTATATTATGTTGATCATTTTCAGATAAGCTGTTACATTTACGTTGCCTTAAGCATGTTTTCGGGCCGGCCAGTAATTGTTTGAGGAGGCTAGTATGTAAAGTGGCCTTGCAGTTAATTATATAATGATTTACAAGCATAATGAGTCATAGTTCAATTGTAAGTTAATTTGCATGTTGCATGTGCATTTGTGAAGTTGAACATATCCATTTCAGTCATTGTACGTAATAGAATATAATGAATTTGTATATCCAAGTTTTTGTATATTACACACACGTGCACTTGCATGTTGATTATTATTACAAATAATATACAACCAGCATACCAAGTTAATATGTTTTAGAAATAATAATTATTTTCATGTAGACCAGACATTTAAATAATTATTTGGGAAGTAACAGCTATTTTTGAGCTAATCCAGACAGTCAGCTGATAAGGAATTGCCCCGTTTCAAAACCTCCCCTGCTAGTGTGTAATTAAAGTAGCCAGTTTGGTGCAATATGTGTATCACATTGAAAATAGAGATTGATAGGAGTATCGTAAAATGTTAACTGTGTTTCTTACATCTGCCAGTGGTAAGTTTTTTGTTTTTGAAATTCGTACGAGGAAAGTCATTGATGGTGAGCCTGCAACGTGGTGTCTGCAGGAAGAGATTCTCACTCCAGTCTGCTCTGGAAACTGAAACTGTTTGTGGATATCAGGAGAGAAGAGTTGAGGCTGGCTGAGGGTTGCTAACTTCTGTTATATAGTCAGTGAGTTTCTTGTTAAGCCGGGTTTGATATCTCAGCCATTGATGGCCATTTATAGCGAATAGTTTGTACGATAATTTAAGTGAATATTCCCTTAGTTATAGAATAACATAGTGGCATGAACAAATCCACAAGGGCCGTGACGAGGATTCGAACCTGCGTCCGGGAGCATCCCAAACACTGCCTTAATCGACTGATTAAGTTAAGTGTCTGGCTCAGTCGATTAAGGCAGTGTCTGGGATGCTCCCGGACGCAGGTTCGAATCCTCGTCACGGCCCTTGTGGATTTGTTCATTTGATGCATCACGTTATTGTGATCTCTGTGTGTGAACATAGTGGCATATTACATGGTGATTTCTCGTTTGAAGAGATGCTGGTTTCCAGTGACCTGTGATTATCTCATTTCAATTAATTGTTGGATGTTTAATCAAGTGGTGTCTATTGCCACGTTCCACTAGGATGGAACATTTATATTCTCTGACACCCTATGTATCTTTCTGTTCTCATTTATTGTTATTCCCTCCACTTGTTCCCTGAATACATCTGTTGACAGTTAACACTCATTTTTCCAGTCATTCCTAATCTTTGAATTTCGAGTCTTGTAATGAAGTATTAAGCTTCCTCAGCCTAGGCTGAGGTTGGGGACAATGGGTCAAATTACTGGGAAATGAGAACTGGTTACAACCCTCCGATTCATGACAACAAATTGGGAATATGAATTATGAAAAGAATGAGAGTAAGAGATGAGACACACGAGAGTTGGAGCTGGGAGTGAGGGAAGTACTATAGTGGTACTAGGGGGCCGTCTACTTCCCAATTTACATAAACGTAAACATTTAGTATTGTACATATCTTCGTATATCAGTTCCTAATATACGTCAATGACGACGAAGAGGAAATACGTTCTTTCGTGCCCAACGTTTGTTGACGGTGGAAAACTAACAAGAAAAAAATAAGACAATAGCAGGAATGTGATACATTGCAAACTGAACAAGACAGCTTTTATAGACAAGGCCTGATAAATGGCTGCTTGGCTTTAACCCTTCTAAATGCAACATTGCAGGTCATATGTGTGAAGGACATTCTGAAGTATGCCGCCCCAGGGTGAAATCCCCCACCAAAAAGGAACATTGAATGAAATTGAGTTGACCAGACCACACGCTAGAAGGTGATGGGATGACGACGTTTCGGTCCGTCCTGGACCATTCTCAAGTCGATTGTCGACTTGAGAATCGACTTGAGAATGGTCCAGGACAGACCGAAACGTCGTCGTCCCTTCACCTTCTAGTGTGTGGTCTGGTCAACATACTTTAGCCACGTTATTGTGACTCGTCGTCTGCATTTGAACGAAATTGAAATCATTCCGAGGTACGCAACGAGGCTCGTACCAGCACACCGTGAGTCTAATTATGTAAATATGCGTCTGGAGCACAAGCTCACACCGCTCTGCAGAAAGTGGAATTGCAAATAAACATGATAACGATATACAAGATAATAATGGGGGATTAATAAGGAAGATGGAAAGAACAAGTTCATTGAAAAGCAATGTAGACCTGGATGGAAATATCGTGTGTGGATGAGAGAAGGAGTCAAGTGTATTCTGTTCTCAGATTTCTCCCTCTAGTCACTGGGGGAGAAATCTCAGAATCTAGCAAAGCCAATTGTTTCAAATGTAGAAGTGAGAGAAAAGGTGGGGGTCGGGAGTCACTAGGCATTACACATGGCTGGAGCTCAGGAGCTACAGCACAACACTGCACACACATTTAGGTGAGCACACACACCAAAATATGAATTCACTTTTGTTGTTGTTGTTGTTGTATCGCTGTAGCGATAGTGAGAGAGAAGACAGATTGCCCAACTCATCTCCCGACCTTGTACGGTAATTCCAGCTTCCATTCTCCTCTGCTGGAGGTGATGTATGAGCCGGGTGTGGCCAGAATGTCCTGTGTGTGTGTGTGTGTGTGTGTGTGTGTGTGTGTGTGTGTGTGTGTGTGTGTGTGTGTGTACTCACCTATTTGTACTCACCTATTTGTGCTTGCGGGGGTTGAGCTTTGGCTCTTTGGTCCCGCCTCTCAACTGTCAATCAACTGGTGTACAGATTCCTGAGCCTACTGGGCTCTATCATATCTACATTTAAAACTGTGTATGGAGTCAGCCTCCACCACATCACTGGTTAATGCATTCCATCCGTTAACTACTCTGACACTGAAAAAGTTCCTTCTAACGTCTCTGTGGCTCATGTGGGTACTCAGTTTCCACCTGTGTCCCCTTGTTCGCGTCCCACCAGTGTTGAATAGTTTATCCTTGTTTACCCGGTCGATTCCTCTGAGGATTTTGTAGGTTGTGATCATGTCTCCCCTCACTCTTCTGTCTTCCAGTGTCGTAAGGTGCATTTCCCGCAGCCTTTCCTCGTAACTCATGCCTCTTAGTTCTGGGACTAGTCTAGTAGCATACCTTTGGACTTTTTCCAGCTTCGTCTTGTGCTTGACAAGGTACGGGCTCCATGCTGGGGCCGCATACTCCAGGATTGGTCTTACATATGTGGTGTACAAGATTCTGAATGATTCCTTACACAGGTTCCTGAACGCTGTTCTGATGTTAGCCAGCCTCGCATATGCCGCAGACGTTATTCTTTTTATGTGGACTTCAGGAGACAGGTTTGGTGTGATATCAACTCCTAGATCTTTCTCTCTGTTCGTTTCATTAAGTACTTCATCTCCTATTCTGTATCTGTACCTTGTACCTTATTCTGTACCTTGTGTGTGTGTGTGTGTGTGTGTGTGTGTGTGTGTGTGTGTGTGTGTGTGTGTGTGTGTGTGTGTGTGTGTGTGTGTGTGTGTGTGTGTGTGTGTCTGTGTGTTTACTATTTGTATTTACTTTTTGTGTCTGCAGAATCGAGCTATTAGCTTTTGGACCCCGCCTTTCTAACCAATCTGTTTTTCCTTTATCTACTATACATAGTTCTTTCTAACACACACACACACACGCGTATCTCCAGGAAGCAGCCCGTAGCAGCTGTCTAACTCCCAGGTACCTATTTACTGCTAGGTGAACATGTGCATCAGGGTGAAAGTAACTCTGCCCATTTGTTTCCGCTTCGGCCGGGAAACGATCGAGCTTTAGCTCTTGGACCCAGCTTTTCTAGCCGCCGATTATCTGAAATGCAATGACTCATTACCTATTTCTCCTATCACATTTACTTTTAAAATTATAAATGGTGAAGCATGCTTCTAAAACCTGTTTATTTAGATCATACAGTTTTCTCTCAACTCTTACGCTAACAAAAACCAAATTTTTTTTAACATATCTCTGTGACTGATCAGAGTCTTCAGCCCTTTTATTACACTCTCTTTTATTTCCTTGTGAACATTTCGTCCTTTTCCACTGTCACTCCTCCTAAGTACTTTATACGTCTCTAGCATGTCTCCTCCCCACTCTCTCCTCTCTCCTAGTGTGGTCAGGTGTAGTTGCGTCATTATCTCTTCATGCGGTCCTTCCTCTCGAACCTCATTTAACTGATATACTAAATTGCCCGAACCTAACCTATCCGAGGACCCAGGAAAAGAAAACGGGACATCACGTAAATTTTGTGAGTTACTGCAATATTTAGTACATAAGTTCTTGGTCTTAGGAGGATAACTACGCCAAAATGCGATGAACTATTCAAGAGGTGACGAGTAGCTTTATAACCCATCCCTCGCAGCTCTGGGACGAGCTTCGTTGCATTCTTCTCAACTTTTACGAGCTTCTTTAAGTAATTTCTCGGACGAAGGCGGTACCACGGGGCACAGTACTCATGACTGGTCTCACCAAGGCGGTACCATGGGCACAGTACTCATGACTGGTCTCACCAAGGCGGTACCACGGGGCACAGTACTCCTGACTGGTCTCAGAAGGCGGTACCATGGGCACAGTACTCATGACTGGTCTCACGAAGGCGGTACGATGGGCACAGTACTCGTGACTGGTCTCACCAAGGCGGTACCATGGGCACAGTACTCATGACTGGTCTCACCAAGGCGGTACCATGGGCACAGTACTCATGACTGGTCTCACCAAGGCGGTACCATGGGCACAGTACTCATGACTGGTCTCACCAAGGCGGTACCATGGGCACAGTACTCATGACTGGTCTCACCAAGGCGGTACCATGGGCACAGTACTCATGACTGGTCTCACGAAGGCGGTGTACAACGATCGATGTTGTTCAGACCTCCTTATTCAGATTACTGAATGATGTTCTGTCCTTTGCTAGTATATATAGCATGTGTGTGCGCGCGCGCGTGTGTGTGTGAATACATTATTTGTATATATCATTTGTGCCTGCAGGATCGAGCTATTAGCTCTTGGACCCCGCCTTCTAGCTATCTATTGTGTACTGTACTGACTCCTGATCTATTTTTGTACGTCATATCTAATACATATATTTCTCACACACTCATATATCCCCCCAGGATGCGGCCCGAAGCAGCTGTCTAACTCCCAGCGACCTATTTACTACTAGGTGAACACAGACATCAGTTGCAAGAAACTGCCAATTTGTTTCTGGTTTGACCGGGAATCAAACCCGGATTCCTGGACTCTGAATCCCGAACGCTGTGTGTGCACTCGCTTAGATGTGCGTGCAAGGACGAGTGTGTGTGCATTTTCACACACATGCTGTTGGGGAGACATGATAACCACCTACAAAATTCTCAGGGGGAATTGACAGGGTGGACAAAGACAAACTCTTTAGCACGGGTGGAACACGAACAAGGGGACACAGGTGGAAACTTAGTACCCAGATGAGTCACAGAGATATTAGAAAGAACATTTTCAGTGTCAGAGTAGTTAGTAAATGGAATGCACTAGGAAGTGATGTGGTGGAGGCTGACTCCATACACAGCTTCAAATGTAGATATGATGGAGCCCAGTAGGCTCAGGAATCTGTACACCAGTTGATTGCCAGTTGAGAGGCGGGACCGAAGATCCAAAGCTCAACCCCCCGCAAGCACAACTAGGTGAGTACACCCCGACTAATGGGACCGGCCAGCTCCGTCACGCTGATATAATGTGTGGCCCGCGGGCAAGCACCGCCACTGTTTTGCTACCTAAGTCAACACTCCGCCGCGAAATAGCGAAATTACTCGAGCTTCTCGGAGCGGAGAGGACGCCCAAAATAACAGAGAGCAGCATAATCCCCGGGTAATTAAAGAAGGTGGCGGCGAGGGTGGTGTATCAGGGCACGGACCGACTTCTTCCCCGGGGGCTGAGCGCCTAATCGAGGCCTCCTCTCCCCGGCCAGCACGGCACGAAGCCTTCATCTGGTAGCGCCGGCAGCCTGGCTGTCAAGACGGTCGACGCACAGAGGCACTTTGGACCTGAAATGCTCCTTCCTAGTGACGAATATGATGTCTTATGCAAAAATGCGGTTGCCGGGAGAGAGCCGACGGGTGCAATTACAATAATTACAGGGAGCACGACTGCAAAACGTACTTTTATGAAACACTCACTCCCGTTGCTCTTCATAAGCCTTCGTTCGGTCAGCAGAACTCTCCATTACGTCCAGCGATTAAAAATTAGACTTATTTTGCCACGTTTTAAACATCCGATTTACAGAGATTTCCTTAAACATAGTTTGGCTCTTCCTTGACACGCTCAGTCAAGCAGGTGCCTTGTTACGTCCCCTTCCTTAGCACCAAAAGAAATTGCAATCAGTAAACTTGTCAACATCCATCCAGGAAGCTGAGGGGTGGTACCTGGTACTATATGACGGGATGGTACGGGGAGGTACCAGCCACCACCACACCCGCTACCAGACACAGTTAACACCCGCCACCACACACGCTACCAGACACAGTTAACACCAGCCACCACACACGCTACCAGACACAGTTAACACCCTCTACCACACACGCTACCAGACACAGTTAACACCCTCTACCACACACGCTACCAGACACAGTTAACACCAGCCACCACACACTCTACCAGACACAGTTAACACCAGCCACCACACACTCTACCAGACACAGTTAACACCCTCTACCACACACGCTACCAGGCACACTTAACACCCGCTACCACACACGCTACCAGGCACAGTTAACACCCGCTACCACACACGCTACCAGACACAGTTAACACCAGCCACCACCACACACGCTACCAGGCACAGTTAACACCCGCTACCACACCCGCTACCAGGCACAGTTAACACCCGCCACCACACACGCTACCAGACACAGTTAACACCAGCCACCACACCCGCTACCAGACACAGTTAACACCCGCTACCACACACGCTACCAGACACAGTTAACACCCTCTACCACACACGCTACCAGACACAGTTAACACCCTCTACCACACACGCTACCAGACACAGTTAACACCCTCTACCACACACGCTACCAGACACAGTTAACACCCTCTACCACACACGCTACCAGGCACACTTAACACCCACTACCACACACGCTACCAGGCACAGTTAACACCCGCTACCACACACGCTACCAGACACAGTTAACACCCGCTACCACACACGCTACCAGACACAGTTAACACCCTCTACCACACACGCTACCAGACACAGTTAACACCCTCTACCACACACGCTACCAGACACAGTTAACACCAGCCACCACACACTCTACCAGACACAGTTAACACCAGCCACCACACACTCTACCAGACACAGTTAACACCCTCTACCACACACGCTACCAGGCACACTTAACACCCGCTACCACACACGCTACCAGGCACAGTTAACACCCGCTACCACACACGCTACCAGACACAGTTAACACCAGCCACCACCACACACTCTACCAGGCACAGTTAACACCCGCTACCACACCCGCTACCAGGCACAGTTAACACCCGCCACCACACACGCTACCAGACACAGTTAACACCAGCCACCACACCCGCTACCAGACACAGTTAACACCCGCTACCACACACGCTACCAGACACAGTTAACACCCTCTACCACACACGCTACCAGACACAGTTAACACCCTCTACCACACACGCTACCAGACACAGTTAACACCCTCTACCACACACGCTACCAGACACAGTTAACACCCTCTACCACACACGCTACCAGGCACACTTAACACCCGCTACCACACACGCTACCAGGCACAGTTAACACCCGCTACCACACACGCTACCAGACACAGTTAACACCCGCTACCACACACGCTACCAGACACAGTTAACACCCTCTACCACACACGCTACCAGACACAGTTAACACCCTCTACCACACACGCTACCAGACACAGTTAACACCCTCTACCACACACGCTACCAGACACAGTTAACACCCTCTACCACACACGCTACCAGACAGAGTTAACACCCTCTACCACACACGCTACCAGGCACACTTAACACCCGCTACCACACACGCTACCAGGCACAGTTAACACCCGCTACCAGACACAGTTAACACCCGCTACCACACCCACTACCAGACACAGTTAACACCCGCTACCAGACACAGTTAACACCCGCTACCACACACAGTGTGGTATACAGGACAGGTATACAGAGAATGACAGAGAGGTGTGTGAGGAACTCAACAAGAGGTTCCAGGAGGTCTTCACAATAGAACAGGGTGAGGTCACTGTGCTAGGAGAAAGGGAGGTAAACCAGGCGGCCTTGGAGGAGTTCGAAATTACGAGAGAGGAGGTCAAGAGACACCTGCTGGATCTGGATGTTAGAAAGGCGGTTGGTCCAGATGGGATCTCACCATGGGTACTGAAAGAGTGTGCAGAGGCACTTTGCTTGCCACTCTCCATAGTGTATAGTAAATCACTAGAGACGGGAGACCTACCAGAAATATGGAAGACGGCGAATGTGGTCCCAATATACAAAAAGGGCGACAGACAAGAGGCACTGAACTACAGGCCAGTGTCCTTGACTTGTATACCATGCAAGGTGATGGAGAAGATCGTGAGAAAAAAACTGGTAACACATCTGGAGAGAAGGGACTTCGTGACAAATCGCCAACATGGATTCAGGGAGGGTAAATCTTGCCTTACAGGCTTGATAGAATTCTACGATCAGGTGACACAGATTAAGCAAGAAAGAGAGGGCTGGGCGGACTGCATTTTCTTGGATTGTCGGAAAGCCTTTGACACAGTACCGCATAAGAGGCTAGTACATAAGCTGGAGAGACAGGCAGGTGTAGCTGGTAAGGTGCTCCAGTGGATAAGGGAGTATCTAAGCAATAGGAAGCAGAGAGTTACGGTGAGGGGTGAGACCTCCGATTGGCGTGAAGTCACCAGTGGAGTCCCACAGGGCTCTGTACTCGGTCCTATCTTGTTTCTGATATATGTAAATGATCTCCCGGAGGGTATCGATTCATTTCTCTCAATGTTTGCGGACGATGCTAAAATTATGAGAAGGATTAAAACAGAAGAGGACTGTTTGAGGCTTCAAGAAGACCTAGACAAGCTGAAGGAATGGTCGAACAAATGGTTGTTAGAGTTTAACCCAACCAAATGTAATGTAATGAAGATAGGTGTAGGGAGCAGGAGGCCAGATACAAGGTATCATCTGGGAGAGGAAATTCTTCAGGAGTCAGAGAAGGAAAAAGACTTGGGGGTTGATATCACGCCAGACCTGTCTCCTGCAGCACATATCAAGCGGATAACATCAGCGGCATATGCCAGGCTGGCCAACATACGAACGGCATTCAGAAACTTGTGTAAAGAATCATTCAGAACTTTGTATACCACATATGTCAGGCCAATCCTGGAGTATGCAGCCCCAGCATGGAGTCCATATCTAGTCAAGGATAAGACTAAACTGGAAAAGGTTCAAAGGTTTGCCACCAGACTAGTACCCGAGCTGAGAGGTATGAGCTACGAGGAGAGACTACGGGAATTAAACCTCACTTCGCTGGAAGACAGAAGAGTTAGGGGGGACATGATCACCACATTCAAGATTCTGAAGGGGATTGATAGGGTAGATAAAGACAGTCTATTTAACACAAGGGGAACACGCACAAGGGGACACAGGTGGAAACTGAGTGCCCAAATGAGCCACAGAGATATTAGAAGGAACTTTTTTAGTGTCAGAGTGGTTGACAAATGGAATGCATTACGGGGTGATGTGGTGGAGGCTCACTCCATATACAGTTTCAAGTGTAGATATGACAGAGCCCGATAGGCTCAGGAATCTGTACACCTGTTGATTGACGGTTGAGAGGCGGGACCAAAGAGCCAGAGCTCAACCCCCGCAAACACAACTAGGTGAGTACAACTAGGTGAGTACAGTTAACACCCGCTACCACACACGCTACCAGACACAGTTAACATCCGCTACCAGCCACAGTTAACACCCGCTACCAGACACAGTTAACACCCGCTACCAGGCACAGTTAACACCCGCTACCAGGCACAGTTAACACCCGCTACCAGACACAGTTAACACCCGCTACCAGACACAGTTAACACCCGCTACCAGACACAGTTAACACCCGCTACCAGACACAATTAACAAACGCTATCAGACACAGTTAACACCCGCTACCAAACACAGTTAACACCCGCTACCAGACACAGTTAACACCCGCTACCAGACACAGTTAACACCCGCTACCAGACACAGTTAACACCCGCTACCAACACAGTTAACACCCGCTACCAGACACAATTAACACCCGCTATCAGACACAGTTAACACCCGGTACCAGACACAGTTAACACCCGCTACCAGACACAGTTAACACCCGCTACCAGGCACAGTTAACACCCGCTACCAGGCACAGTTAACACCCGCTACCAGGCACAGTTAACACCCGCTACCAGACACAGTTAACACCCGCTACCAGACACAGTTAACACCCGCTACCAGACACGGTTAACACCCGCTACCAGACACAGTTAACACCCGCTACCAGGCACAGTTAACACCCGCTACCAGGCACAGTTAACACCCGCTACCAGGCACAGTTAACACCCACCTCCACACCCGCTACCAGACACAGTTAACACCCGCTACCAGGCACAGTTAACACCCGCTACCAGACACAGTTAACACCCGCTACCAGACACAATTATCACCCGCTATCAGACACAGTTAACACCCGGTACCAGACACAGTTAACACCCGCTACCAGATACAGTTAACACCCGCTACCAGACACAGTTAACACCCGCTACCAGGCACAGTTAACACCCGCTACCAGGCACAGTTAACACCCGCTACCAGACACAGTTAACACCCGCTACCAGACACAGTTAACACCCGCTACCAGACACGGTTAACACCCGCTACCAGACACAGTTAACACCCGCTACCAGGCACAGTTAACACCCGCTACCAGGCACAGTTAACACCCGCTACCAGGCACAGTTAACACCCACCTCCACACCCGCTACCAGACACAGTTAACACCCGATACCAGACACAGTTAACACCCGCTACCAGACACAGTTAACACCCGCTACCAGACACAGTTAACACCCGCTACCAGACACAGTTAACACCTACCACCACACCAATACCCGCCATTTCACCAGCTACCAGTAACCAACCGCCCTCTGCGCCATACCCTCCTGAAGAGTCGGATAAATCGGTGCTCATTAAAACAGTCCGGCTATTACCCAGCGCGTAGTACCCCAGACGAAGTATTTCACAAGGAGATGAAAGTCCCGACAGGAGTACTGAAGGACGATCACATTATCTGCAAGAAACACTTGGACTGAGCGCCTGGGTATTTCTCATGCAACCTGGGGCTCGCCTGGGCCCTTTGTTCCTCGGGTAATTGATGTGGTCCCAGGGAGGTAAGGACTGGCCTTGGTAATGAGTGCATTTGTTACATCGGTCGCCTGCGATGGTCGAGTACCACCGGTGTTGGGGGTGGGAAGGTGCGAGGGTAGGCAGACAGACAGACAGACAGGCAGACAGACAGAGGAAGGAGGAGAAGTTATAAAGTGGGTAATAGCAGACCTGTTTTAATGCTTCCAAACAATTTTTTTTGACCGTCATCTGTTTTCCATAATTTGGTTTTAGGAGTGGTGGTGCTGGTGCTGCTGCCGTATTGCTGAGTTTCTTCGCTAGGTGGCATCACTCACCTCCAAAATCAGCTCTGTTGTTGGTTTGGACTTTGCAGAGATCGGGTTTGGTACTCTGAATCCCTGGCAAAGCTTCAGGCACTAGGCACCTCGGGGTACTATTTTACAGCTAGAATAGGTGACCACCTTCAGGAACGGACTCTATGAAGAACCCTCAACGCGGCAGGTTGTGAAAGACTCATTTGGAGAAAGTGCAACACAATGTCGAGCGCTTGGCCGTGTGTTGTGGAATGTCTCTTGCAGCGATCTACTTCACCTCATTCCAGTAGATCGGGAATGTAGCTGCTGATGACCTTTACAAATGGAAGAGAAGAAATGCCAACTGCTATGAGGGTGATTAGGCATTTCAGCAATATCTTCCTGGGAAAAACGATGGCAGGTGACCTTTGCTGAGGCGGTCAGTGTAAAGTGACCTTTACACTGACAGTGTTGGTAACAAGGCTGCATGATACTGCAGATGGGACAAGCAAAGAAATGAGTGGCAAAAATCTAATGTTCAATGATGAGGTTGACATCTTGGTAATGAAGATGACTCTTCAGTGTCCACGAAGAGCCCCTTGGTTAACCAAGCAAGAAGGGTTATCTTGAGGTTATCTTGAGATGATTTCGGGGCTTAGCGTCCCCGGTCCTCGACAATGCCTCCTTTTTGTTACACAGCCCCAGGAAGCAGCCCATAGCAGCTGTCTTAACTCCCGGGTACCTATTTACTGTTAGGTGACCAGGCACATCAGGGTGAAAGAAACTCTGCCCATTTGTTTCCGCCTCCGCT
This sequence comes from Procambarus clarkii, assembly GCF_040958095.1. Taxonomy (NCBI): domain Eukaryota; kingdom Metazoa; phylum Arthropoda; class Malacostraca; order Decapoda; family Cambaridae; genus Procambarus; species Procambarus clarkii. The sequence continues at coordinate 7,445,125 of NC_091188.1, read as the reverse complement.
AGGAATCGAATCCGGAACCTTAGGACTACAAATCCTGAGCGCTATCCACTCATCCATCAGACCCCGTCAGAGCAACCAACAAAGACACACACATGTACTGAGCATGGAGGTACGAAACGTCATATGAAGCACCCGTTCGTTCCCATCTTGAGTGTGCTCTGCTCTCCAGAATGGTAGACGATTCATGGCTCGTCTTGACCCATTCTGGAAGTGCTGGTCTGTACATCAGAGCCTTCAGCACTGGTGGAGATGTTGGTGGCATTACAGTTATGTATACGGCCAATATTCTCAAGATTCCCTGCGTGACTCAGCGTCGTGAACAACTAGCAACTGGCACCCATAACATAAGACGCTCAGCCATCAACAGCCTCATGCTAACTGTCTCTTTCTCCATGTTATCACTCCCTCAGCAGTCAACCATTCTTACCCGGACTCGCATCTGTGACTTATGTGCACAACTCTTATGTGCATGTGCACATATCAATGTGTTGATATGTGTGAAGTCAAGTCAGTCGACCACACGAAGGCTCTGGCACCCCGCTGGCTCCAGATGCAGCCTCCTGGCGACGTAATTGTAACTGGGCACTTAACGAAGTTTAATTGTAATTGAAACAAATATTAAGCTCATCCAATAAATGAGTTTGTTTAGTCATGGTTGAAGTTTCATTAGGAACATCAGCACAACTAATGAGCCTTAGTCATAGTTCATGAGAGAGAGAGAGAGAGAGAGAGAGAGAGAGAGAGAGAGAGAGAGAGAGAGAGAGAGAGAGGGAGAGGGAGAGGGAGAGGGAGAGAGAGAGAGAGAGAGGGAGAGGGAGAGGGAGAGAGAGAGAGAGAGAGAGAGAGAGAGAGAGAGAGAGAGAGAGAGAGAGGGAGAGGGAGAGGGAGAGAGAGAGAGAGAGAGAGAGGGAGAGGGAGAGGGAGAGAGAGAGACACACACACACACACACACACACACAGGAAGCCAGCAACACAAGGAACACAAATAAAGGAACATATATTAACACACAGTATGTGTACAATTTCCCCGTTAGCTTCCGTCAGTGTTTCCGGGTCCACTCTGGTTCTATCTGGCCCAGTTACGTATATGGACACCTGGGAAGACCAGTCTTTAGTCACGAGGCTCGCAGGTGAGCAGTGTTATGGTTGTATGCACCTATTTGTATTCCCCTAGTTGTGCATGCGGGAGTTGAGCTCTGGCTCTTTGGTCCTGCCTCTCAACCCTCAATCAACTGGTGTACAGATCCCTGAGCCTACTGAGCTTTATCATATCTACATTTGAAACTGTGTATGGAGTCAGCCTCCACCACATCACTGCCTAATGCATTCCATCTGTTAACTACTCTGACACTGAAAAAGTTCTTTCTAACGTCCCTGTGGCTCATTTGGGTACTAAGTTTCCACCTGTGTCCCCTTGTTCGTGTCCCACCCGTGCTAAATAGTTTATCTTTATCTACCCTGTCACCTCCCCTGAGAATTTTATTGGGAGTGATCGTGTCTCCTCCTAACTCTTCTGTTTCCAGTGGTGGGTGGATTAGTTCCAGTAGTCTTTCTTCGTAGCTCATACCCCTCAGCTCGGGGACTAGCCGAGGGATACCTCAGTACCTTTTCTAACTTCGTTTTTGTGTTTGAATACAAATGGACTCTACGCTGGAGCCGCATACTCCACTATTTGTCAGAAAAATGAGGTACACAAGGTTCTGAATGTTCCCTTACACAAGTTTCTAAAAGCCATTCTTATGTTTGCAAGTCTTGCATACGCTGCTGATATCCGCCCTATGATGTGGGCTACTATTAGTCCAATAGCCTTAGTTACGTCCAAATCTAGCAGATACCTCTTAACCTCATCTATGGTAATCTCAATATCTTCCAAGGCTGCTTGGTTTATCTCCACCCCTCTTAGTTCAGGGACTTCTCCTTGCTCTATTGTAAAGACCTCCTGGAATCTCTTGTTGAATTCTTCACACACCTCTTTGTCATTCTCTGTGTACTGATCCTCTCCCTTTCTCACTTTCATCACCTGTTTTTCACTATTGTTTTCCTCCTGATGTGGATGTATAGCAGCTTTTGTTGGGTCTTGGCTTTATTTGCTGTCTTTTCATACTGCCTCTCTGCTTCTCTTCTCCCACTGATGTACCCATTACTGGCTCTCTGGTATCTCTCTGCTTTCTAGTGTTTTGTTATTTCTGTAGTTTTTCCATGTCCTTGTGCTTAGCTGCCTTGCTTCCTAACATGCCTGACTGAACCACAGATTTCCCTTTTTCTTTTCATTTTTTTTCCCCTTCTGGGCCGGGATAAACTTTCTGCCTCCTGACTCTTTTAGGTGATGTAGTCCATCATACCTTATACAGACTTTCGTCTGAGTTTTGTCTCCAATGGTATTCCTGTTAGAAAATTTCTTATCTTATCATAGTTTCCCCTTCGATATTCCAGCCTTTTATTTTTCGGTCCCTTCCTTGGATGGGTTATTCCTACTTCCACCAGATACTCAAATGTCAGAACACTGTGGTCACTCATGCTTATGGGAGGTTCTGGTTTGACTTCCCTTATGTCTGACTCATTTAGGGTGAATACCAGATCAAGTCTGGCTGGTTCATCATTCCCTCTCATTCTTGTGGGACATGTTGGCATAGAGAGTTTCTTGTTGCCACGTTTAATATTTTTGTTCTCCATGTTTATGTCCCTCCGTGTGGTTCCCTAATTTCCCAGTCTATCTTTCCATGCTTGAAGTCACCCATGATTATCAGTTTAGATTTTTTCCTGCAGCCAAACTCAGCCAAATTAACATTCTCTACACATTCCCTATTTCCCATTTGCCTCTCTTCCCCCTTCCCCCTTCCCTCCTACCCGAACACAAAGCAGGAAGTAGACAGTGAGCGTGCCACAAGGCCAGCGTCCCCTCACCGGAAGGTGTATTAGGTTAAGCCAGACAGGTGGGTCACCACCACGCCGCAGTAAGCCACTGCGCCTCACCCAGGCCACAACACAACCTGCTCCTGCTCCTTCCCTACACTCAGTGTCGCGTCGCCCCGCTCAGTCCTCGAGGCAGCCGTATTGGTACCGTACCGGAGAGCTGTTGCTGCGAGAAGGAAGAGGATAGCTAGCTGCCTGTGGTCGCTCTTTCAGTGTGGTAGACTATATACTTGGTACTTGGGCTCCGTATATGAGTGACCTTTTGGAGTGGAAACAGTATTTTTCCCACTGTAGAAGGAACATGCAGCAGCGACACACTCGCTGGAGTGGTGCGTTTGTGTGAAATGCCCGAGATATATGAAATCCCGAAGGGTGCTGGTTTGATTTAATACAAGATGGCTGTATGATAAAAAAAAACTTATTTAATTTCTCAAGTCTCGAGCACAGACATTTATGTATAATTATACCCCCCTAGATGAAATGAACTCAATTACCAGAAATAATCATATGCTATTTGTATGATATTTAAGCATTAACTTGAGCTGTGTGGAGTGAAGTCAGGAGATAATCTTCGTAATTCCCAAGTCATACACAAGAATCATTTAACTCTACTCGGCAAAAAAAAGTTCCGTATCATGCATGATATCAGAGCAACTCTCTTGAGATCAAATTACCAGCAAGGAAAATCTCCATTTGTTTGCCCTAACTCCGGCTGTCTCCTCCCTTTCACTGAGAGATCCATCTCCATCTTCTCGCATCACCAAGTGAAAGAGAAACTAGTTAACGAGGTGTATATAACCATCATTAACGGCATGACGAAAGATTGATTAACATTTTCTCCTAAAAAGAGTCTTTTGAAAACTTGAAGGCACGTTTGCTTCAGTTAATGCGACTGAAACATTTACTGAAACTTCAGTAAATGCTACTTTGAAATTTATTTTTCCAGCAGGTAATTATCTACAGGCTGACAAGGGCTTGCTAATACCCATTTTTTTAAACTGGAGAAAAAGAGCTAACTTTACCCTATAAATTTGAGGCCAATTTTCTTCTTATCCACTAACGGTATGTTCTTTAAAAGATCAGACCAATAGACCAACAATCAGGCGAAAATCAAGAATCAAAATCCGAGACTTGATCGAAGATCAACTCTAGAACCAAAATAAACATCGTACGGGACCAGAGCCAAAAATCTAATCCTCATCTCCAGTGGATGATTCCTGGAGACTCTCGTGTCATGGAGCGAGGAGACGCCCTTCGCTGTCCACCTCCCGGGCACAAGACCATGAAGAAGTGGCGAGTCTGCACCGCTGAGTGCTTCCTGCACCTCATGCTCCTCTTCGCTCTGCTTCTGGGAGTGTCTTCACAGCTGGTGAGTCTTGGTAGTGCCCATGCAGCTGTGAGTCCTGGTAGTGTCCACACAGCTGGTGAGTCCTGGTAGTGTCCACACAGCTGGTGAGTCTTGGTAGTGTCCACACAGCTGGTGAGTCTTGGTAGTGTCCACGCAGCTGGTGAGTCCTGGTAGTGTCCACACAGCTGGTGAGTCCTGGTAGTGTCCACACAGCTGGTGAGTCTTGGTAGTGTCCACACAGCTGGTGAGTCTTGGTAGTGTCCACGCAGCTGGTGAGTCCTGGTAGTGTCCACACAGCTGGTGAGTCCTGGTAGTGTCCACGCAGCTGGTGAGTCCTGGTAGTGTCCACACAGCTGGTGAGTCCTGGTAGTGTCCACACAGCTGGTGAGTCCTGGTAGTGTCCACACAGCTGGTGACCCACAATCATTCTACTTGCATCTCTCTTGGAAAGTCTTCCAGCCAAGTCATTCATTTGTTACTTTGCCTCTTGTCATATCCTTATATACTCGTTTTCTGATCTTCTGTTCAATTCTTACTTTGATTTACACATTTCCTTCATTTTAATTAGTTTTTCATGCACTCTTTTATTAGCATCTCAGCACTGTTCTTTATTTGTGTTTCAAGTTAATGCATATAGATGACGTCTGACTCCTGTTAGTAGGCAAAGAGTTGTAGTTCCTTACTCAGCTCATCTTGAGCCTTACCCAGCGAGATTTTCCACAGTTCAACAATTAGTTTAAACCCAGATCCCCAGAAACCGGTGTTTGAGGTTTATTTTTGTATTATTATTATTTGTTCCTACCACAGACGTGGCCACACATTTCCAATGCTAACCAACATATATACATTTTCTTCTGTCCTTCGTGGACAGGGTTAGAGATCTGTTAAACATATTGTTCAGGGATTCATTGAACAATCAACCACAGAAGGGGATTTTAGTGCTTTTAAAATGCTAAGCTAACCTACAGACATATATATACATAGATACACAGATTTACGCATGCCCTACATAAAGTGGTCGATGTGTCTTTTACATAGTGTCATTAATGTACATTTACAAAGGTGAAATGTAATTCTAATCAGCTTCCACATATACTTTATACACATACATATATACATACACTCACATATACATAAATATACTTACATATATATATACATATACATACATATATACACACACATATACATTCTTGTCTCTCCTACTCTGACAGAGTGAGATAGGTGATAGAGAAAGTAGTGTGTTATTAAGCACTTAACCACTGAAGGTGATTAAAATGATTTTACAAGCTCAGGTTATATAGTTACATCACATACATACATTGTGTAATTGATACCTCACACGGTCAGTCTTTGGTATAAGTCCAATATATCATCAAATGTACCAGTATTCATATAGTAGTTACAGAGTTACAGCATACCTCAGCCCAGGTTAGGATCAGGAGTCAGGCCTTCTTCCCCGCCCCGGACCGGGACGCCAGGTGGGGCTGGGGTGGAGTGAGAGTGAGATTTGATTCAAGGTATCAGCCTCAAGGACTGTCCTCGTCCGTTGGTTCACTCTTCAGGCACGTTTATTGAGACAATAAAATACATCTCAAAGGGATAGTGTAGCTTAGGCTATTTCTACTTCCCCCTTGGAGTCCCGTCCCTCTGTCTAGCAATGTGCTTATACTAACCTTTGAATATTTGTTGTTCTAGAACAAATCCACACCTGTGTAGTGTAGTGTAGTGTAGTGTAGTGTAGTGTAGTGTAGTGTAGTGTAGTGTAGTGTAGAGTAGTGTAGTGTAGTGTAGTGTAGTGTAGTGTAGTGTAGTGTAGTGTAGTGTAGTGTAGTGTAGTGTAGTGTAGTGTAGTGTAGTGTAGTGTTTGTTGTTGTTGTGAGTGTGTGTGTTCCATCGTGTGGTGTATTGTCTCTCCTCTTGGTTTTGTTTCTTGTTGGAATTTTACCCAAAATTGTCAAATAATTATTCAGCTCTTGTGTCCCGTTTTTCAGTCCTTAAGATTATAATTTAAGGCTGTTTGGGCTCTATCGTGTCTACATATTTATCTGTGTGTTTAGTCGTCAGCCACCACCTCCTAGCTCACTCTGTTTGTTCACTATTCTGACGCAGAAATTTTCTTTAGTGTTTATGTGGTTAATTCGTGTGCTTAATTGTCACGTGTGTCCCCTTGTTCGTGTCTCACGCACCTAAATAGTCTCTCCTCATCTATTTGCCTGAGAACCTCACTAGAACCAATAGAACTTTATTTATTATTATCATGCCTTCCTTGTTTCTTCTATTTTACACTCTCATGAGCTTCAGTGCCTTTAGTCATTTCTCTTAATTCAATTCCCAGAGTTCTGGTACTAATCTGGAGTCATGTGGCTCTGGATGTTACTCAGCCTCGTATTGTGTTTCAGGAAGCCAGGCCCCGCGCTCCTGCCGCAGCTTCCAGGAATCATCGGACATTAGACATTGGAACGGCCTCGTGAGAGGACCAATAGGACAAATCCACAAGGGCCGTGACGAGGATTCGAACCTGCATCCGGGAGCATCCCAGACACTGCCTTAATCGACTGAGCTACGACAGGGATAAAAAGAGTTGAAATCCTCGTCACGGGCCTTGTGGATTTGTTCATTTGATGCATCACGTTAGTGTGATCTCTGTGTGTAAGAACCAATAGGCTTTCTGTAGTTTCCTTTTTCTTATGTGTTTACTTTTTTGTTTGGTATTTGTTTACAAGATCTTAATCGCGTTCTTATTCAGACTTATAAAGGAAGTTCTAATGTTGGCCAGTATTTTATATCCCGTGATGATATATATCCGGTTATTATATTATAGGCTTGGTTATTATAGGCTTGGGGGGACAAGTGCTGTATAATATCTTCCTCTAGGTCTATATCTGGACGGTTTACTCCGAGTTACAGGCATTAACCTTCATTTCTTTTCTCTTGTCTGAGTTAAACTCTACTAGCCACTTCTTGTACTATTATTTCAGATTGTTCAGGTAATGTTGTAGTTTCTAGCAGCCTTCCACTTTATCTATGGCACTCGTAATTTGTGTCTTATCAGCAAACATTGAGAAAAATAGATCGTGTAGTGGTGGATGACTGCTTGTGTCCAACATTGTTGTTGTTCCTAATGCGATATAATTAAGATTTCCTAATTGATCACTCTACGGATAACACATCCCCGATATTATTTCTTATCTCTTGAAGATCACACAGGGTGGGGGGGGGGGGGTTCGTTACAAGTTATATATCATGAAACATTTAACTTTGGCAAACTCTAACCAGCCTATATCTGCCCCATGCCCCAGACCATTCCTCGCACAAATTTGAGTGCGGGTAGCCCAAAGAATCTGGCCTCCACTTTTGGACAGACAGACAAACAGGCATTCTCTCTTATAGGTATAGGTATTATATAGAAAATACGCCGTGAACCAATATATTAGACAAGTGATGATAGACAGCCGCGGTCCAGGAGTTAACAGCTCGATCCTGCAGAGAAACTGGTGAACACACACACACACACACACACACACACACACACACACACACACACACACACACACACACACACACACACACACACACACACACACACACACACACTCACTCACAAGTTCATATAAACAGAATAACCTCAGCCGCATACTCTACTCTGGCAAAAGTCAGAACATCCTTCAGAAACTTGAATAAGGAGGCTTTTAGATCACTGTGTAACAAGAGAGCAGTACATAGTACATGAACATCATAACAGCATGAACAGGCCACGTGGAGGATGAACAACCCACAGGCGCCAGACAGGCGGCGGCAGACAATGTAAAAGTTACACCTCTGTATAAGTTAGCCATAGAGTCAGGTCAACGGTCATCGAATCACAAAGAGGTCAGAATTGATGCCGTCATGATAATCTTCAGGGATTAACCCCTAAACAACAAATGCAAAACCCTCATGTTCAGCTGAGGAGCAGCAGATCAGGGGAGTCAGTTGAGTGGGCGCAGCCCAGTAGAAAAGTGTGTGTGGACCCGGGGAAGGAACATCATCTCCCGGAAACGGTGGAACAACATACGAGTAAGTACGGCTCTCTTGTACTAAAGCACCTCATTCAGTACCCTTGGCCTCTAGTAGGGAATATAGTTAGGGAGTGTCTTATTTAATTATTTTTAATAAAGTCAGATATTAAGTGTTATTAAATGTGTATTAATGGTTCCTTGCCTAGTGATATTGGGCCTACCGTCCCTTTTGCCCTAGTGACCTAGTGCTCTTAATTATTCAGTACTCCTCCCCCCGTTCGTCTTCCGTGTTGAGGTGTTAGTATTGGGTGTGTCCCGCCTTATTCTGGTGTACACTATAGTTCCCAAGTGGTCAGGATTATTCGAGTGTCAGGCCAGGATCCTTGTACCGTTCAATTGTCCCCTACACCTGTCCTGGTAGGTTATTCCATCTGCAAGACCTACGAATCTCACTCCGGTCCCCTGTCCGGTAACTCAGGGTGGTGGCAGCGTCACTCGGTAACTCATACGATAGGTTGTGACTACGATTACCTCTATCTTTCTGTCTCACTCTCCCTCGCCCTCACTCGCTCTCGTTCTCCCTCCCTTGCTCTCGTTCTCGCTCTCTCCTCTCTCTCTCCTCTCGCCCTGCCTCCCTCTTCCTCTCTCTCTCTCTCCTTCCTCTGTGTACTGGTTTACGTCTTCGTATGACGGCCCGAGTGTTAACATCTTATATGATCGGTATAACATCTGTTATTACCATAGAAAGAGCGGAGATTGCACGGTTAGCTCAGTGGTAGTAGCGGAGTGCGCGGTCGAGATAGATACAAGGCGAGATATTACAATGTGGTTTATTACAATGGTGGCTTAGCGGTGGTGAACATTGTTTTACAGTGTTCAGTCTCACGCGTCTTGTACCGTTCGGTGTAGCTATTAAGTAGTTTTAAGCGGTGTTTCTGTTCAAATTATCGCGATTGACTGATTTACTCCAATTGAACGCGATAATCTGAGGTGTATTGGTATTGTACAGCATGCTAGTGTGGACTAGTGTGTCAGTTGACTCACGTCTAGGGACGCCTGACGTTTGAAGTCTGGTCACAGGAGTGGCAAAAGTTTTGAGTTGTTGACCGGCGAAGAAGCTAGGGAAACACTCTGGGTCACGTGATGTGGCTGTAGGTTTAAGGAGTAAGAGTAACTATTAGTTAAGCTCATACGAGCAGTAATTACAGTTTCCCGATAGGAAGTACAAATAGTTTCTATCAGTGAATTATTGTTAATGAATAGTGCGTGGGAAATTGTGTATTGGTATCGCGTAGGAGAAGTTGTCTCAACGCGGTGAAAGTAATATCGATTATTATCTGTCATAAGAGCAGGCAGATTGAAAAGTAATTACGTTTTTTTTTGTTTTAGAAGTGACATTGAAATTACCATCCTTGTTAAGTAAAGGGGCTAGTTATAACGACGTTGTGAGTTTTTGTCTTGTTCTCAGTGAATCATTGTTAGTTCCAAAGATTTTTTTTTTTAATTTTTTTTTTCAACATTTTTGGGTCAGCGCTAGTCCGGTGAACTAGTCGTTCAGACGTAGTTTATTGGCATCATGAGTTCAGATAGGGCTTTAAGGAGTCAGGGAGGGCTTAGCCAACAGAACCTTCTAGCAATACAGCCGAGACAGGCTGTCCAAGTGGATAGCACGGTTCAAGAGTCAGGTGACGACCCACAAGGTGCAGGTGATGGGGTCACATCAGGTCACATGCTGGGTAGCCGTCCTTTGTCCACCCCTGATACTCAGCAGCCTAATGACATCACCCCTCCCCCACTTCCTCCCAGACCGACCTCCCAACCCAACACCCCAGGGGCGCGGCGGCCTGCACCTTCCCCACATACTCCTCCCCAACCACCCCCCCCCTCCCACCTTACCCATCCTCAGAAATTAGGAAGCGCCTCTCTGAACCCCTATATGTGAACCTTACGGCAGGGCGCTTACATACGCCTACCCAGGGGTCCACCCAGGGGTCCGGTCAGGTGACTGTCCCCACCAATACCACCCCACCTCTCCCCCCTCGCAACCCCAACCTTGGTCAGACGACCAAACCCTCTTCTACCATCTCATGCCTTGCCCAGAACCAACCCCTAGAATCCCCTACCTCACACCGTCACCCCACCCAACCCTCCCCCCCACCGGACCATCACTATAACCCTACCTTACACCAACCCTTCCCTCCCCATTACCAACCCTTCCCTAACCATGGCCAACATCTACACTCCATGCCCCCTGCGTCTCATGGTATGCGTCAGCCCCCATTTTCATCATTCTCATTGCCTAGACCAGTGTTACCCAAACTAATTTGCAAAGAGTTACCAACAAACATAGTGGAACGTAACCGGAAAATAGACGACTGGCTAGGGCAAGTAGGTTCATGTTTGTCAGCTGCCCAGGATGACTGGGTGAAAATTAATTTAGCAGCGGGAGCGTGTATAGACCCTAATGGTTCAATAATGCAGGACCAAGAGTTTCAATATTTGCAAACATGGCCAGAGTTTGTGTCAGCAATTAAGAGACGATATAAAGAGAAAATAACAGAGGAAACAGCTAATAGGTATTTAGCTAGTTTAAAACGAGGCCCAAACGAAACTCTCAAAGACTTTGGAACTGGCATATTGCGTAGAGTGCGTGACTTGAGGCATGAATTAGGATACGATGACCTGAGAATTAGTCAGAAGGCTAAACAACTGTTGTGTATGTTAATCCCCGGGACACTTGGAGCTCACGTTTCAGCTGCAAGTGTAACGATGGATTACTACAGTTTAATAGAGTACGCTACGGACTTACAGAATATTCAGGGGCAGTGTAAGGATACAACTGACACCAGACAATCCTCTTATGTCCAAGCGGTAGATACGAACAATTTACATCGTGTTAAGGAGAGTGTAGGTAACTCTTCTAGTAACCAGAGGGGAGGGCACCATAGAGCAGGCCCGCCTCCTCACTGGTACTACACCTATGACCCCAGGTGTTGGAGTTGTGGCGGACGAGGCCACAAACGAGATGACTGCCCCAATAGTAAGGAGGAATTATGAGATAAGGCCCCCAAGGAGGAAGGGCGGCCCACTTTTGAAGTGAGGGTGTGCGGGAAGAGGTTGACTGCATTCCTGGACACTGGTAGTCAGGTAACCATCATTAAGATGGACTCATTTAGGACCTTCAGTCAGGTGCGCCTTAAGGAAGGGGGTGCACAATTAACAGCTGTCAATGGTCAACACTTTGACGTTCTGGGAAAATGTATTTTAACTTTTAACATTGAAAAAGATAAACCTTGTATCCATGAGTGTACTGTGGTGGATAATGTAACATTCCCTGGTGATATATTGTTAGGCATGGATTTTTTGAAACGATTTACATATTCTTTGACATCGGAGAAGGGAGCAAGACACAGTAGGTTACAGTTGGGATCTGTGTCTTTCCCAGTAAAGTTAACTGATCACCCTCCCATAATTGCTTCAATTCAACGAGCACCTAAATATGTAAACCTTCCTAAACAATTGTTCAAGTCTCTTCAAGACCCTGACAAGAAAACATGTAGACTGTGTATAAAACATACCGCCTGTGTGAGGCCAGTCTTGGAGTATTCCGCCCCATCGTGGAGCCCCATCATAAAAAAACACACAAGGAAGCTCAGAAAGGTGCAGAAGTTTGCAGCGAGACTCGTCGCAGAGCTGCGAGAGATGAGGTATGGAGACCTGCCAACGTTAGATTAGGAGGTAGAGAGAGGGGACATGACACAGACGTATAAACTACTTAGAGGCATTGACAAGGTGGAAACAGAGTTTACAATGAATATCAATACATCTAGGGGGCACAGATGGAAGCTTGAGACTCGGTTTTCTTTAACCTTAACGGGTAGTGAGTAAATAGAATGACGTAACGGAGCAGGTTGTACAGACTAACTCCAGTCATAACTTTACAAGCAGGTATGATAGGGAGATTAGTCAGGAGTCATTGCATTAGACAACCAACGGCTAGAAAAGCGGGGTCCAAGAGCTAGAACTCGCTCCTGCATGCACAAATAGGTGAGTACAAATAGGTGAGTACACACACGCACACGCACACAGACGCGCGCACACACACACATATACATACACACACACGCACAAATGCGCGCACACACACACACACACACACACACACACACACACACACACACACACACACACACACACACACACACACACACACACACACACACAAACACACACAAACACACATGAGGTAGCCCGAAACAGCTGTCTAACTCCCAGGTACCTATTTACTACTAGGTAACAGAGCATCAGGGTGAAAAAAACTCTGCCCATTTTGTTTCTGCCATCACCGGGGATCGAACCCAGACCCTAGAATTACGAGTCCAGAGTGCTGTCCACTCAGTTATCAGGCCCTTTGCCCTTGTCCTAGGTGTGTGTGTGTGTGTGTGTGTGTGTGTGTGTAACATCCCCCAAAACATTAGTTAGTAACAGTTGATTGATTGACAGTTGAGAGGCGGGCCGAAAGAGTAGCGCTCAATCCACCTCAAGCACAACTAGGTGAATACAACAAGGTGAATGCACCTTGAATACCACGTATGTCAGACCAATCCTGGAGTTTGCAGCTCCAGCATAAAGCCCATATTTCGTCACGCATAAAACTAAATTGGAGAAGAGTCAGAGGTTTGCCACCAGACTAGTTCCCGAACTGAAAGGTATGAGCTATGAGAAGAGACTATGGAAATTAAACCTCACGTCTCGGGAAGACAGGAAAGTTAGCGGGGACATGATCACCACATACAATATTCTCAAAGGAATTGATAGGGTAGACAAAGACTGTTTATTTAACACAAGGAGCAAACGCACTAGGGGACACAGGTGGAAATTGAGTGCCCAGATGAGCCAAAAAGACATTAGAAATAATTTGTTTAGTGTCAGAGTTGTTAATAAATGGAATGCACTAGGAAGTGATGTGGTGGAGGCTGACTCCATACACAGTTTTAAGTGTAGATATGATAGACCCCAATAGGCTTAGGCACCTGTACACCTGTTGATTGACGGTTGAGAGGCGGGTCCAAAGAGCCGAAGCTCAACCCCCACAAGCACAACTAGGTGAGTACAACTTGGTGAGTATTCTTTCTCTTTTCTCTCTCTCTCTCTCTCTCTTTCTCTCTCTCTCTCTCTTACATCACTTTTTTTTTGAGTCTAAGAACTCTCCCTGCCGCAGGAGACTGTAAAGTCTTACCCTATAAGTTTTCCCAGGCCACGATCCGGCAACATGACTCCACCAAGATCCGCAATAATTACTGCAGGACTCACTAAGGAGAGAGTGTGAAGGGATGATGCCTGGAGCGTTCAACTCTATCCAGGCGTCGAGCCCAGTTCCTGGCGATTGTCACCCGGACGTATTAAGCTCTCTCTTTCTATCCCTTCTATTGGGAATTATATGAAAAATCGTCAAGATCTCGCTTCCAGCAGGATTGGGGTTCGATCCTCGTCATTGGGCACTGATTCTTCACCCATTCCTCATATCCCGGTCGGCCGAGCGGACAGCACGCTGGACTTGTGATCCTGTGGTCCTGGGTTCGATCCCAGGCGCCGGCGAGAAACAATGGGCAGAGTTTCTTTCACCCTATGCCCCTGTTACCTAGCAGTAAAATAGGTACCTGGGTGTTAGTCAGCTGTCACGGGCTGCTTCCTGGGGGTGGAGGCCTGGTCGAGGACCGGGCCGCGGGGACACTAACCTAAAAAAAAAGCCCCGAAATCATCTCAAGATAACCTCAAGATCCCTTCCAGGTGCTCTATTGAGGCATTAGGTCTCCTGATGCTTACCTTGAATCACGTCTCTCATCTTCACTGATGATGAGAAACTGGAAAAGTTTCACCGGAAGAGTACGACACCGAGAGGGTCGTACTTTTCCAGTGAAGGTTACATGAGTTCAGTCTCATGTCTTCTTGTGCCATTATTTATATAATCCAACCTCGTAACCTAACCAGAGACTTACGAACCCACACTACCCACCTAACCCATAACTCCGGTGCATATAAAGAACATAGATATTTGTGAACCTTTTCACTGTAGGCTGCATTTTATCACCTTGGCTGCCACAACGTTCCAAACGCGACCTACTGCTTGAGAGGACGCGTTGTGAATGTGTTGGTATTGTTGGGATGACTGATGTAGCATCCTCCTCCTCCTCCTCCTCCTGGCCACACACACACACACACACACACACACACACACACACACACACACACACACACACACACACACACACACACACACACACACACACACACACACACACACACACAAACAGGATGTTCCGCTTTTGTTTGTCCCAAGTATGGGGACAATGGCAGCGTCGTATAATTCGCAACACCAGGAAGTGCCTTGTTACTGTGCACGTAGTTGTGGTGATGCTGATCTGAGAGCTCATTGTCTGACAATGAGTGGGGTGGGGGGGGGGGTTAATTATAAGACCGTTCACTTGGCAGTGATATGCTCTGAATACGTCGAGTTGTCGCTTGGAGTTAGGGTTGGTTAGGATAGATGAATAGATAGAATGATAGATGGATTGATAGATGGATTTATTCATCTGTACTCCTCTACCACGTAAAATAATCACGCACCAATTAAAATAATAATAATAATAATAATAATAATAATAATAATAATAATAATAATAATAATAATAATAATAATAATAAAATAATGTATTGATAGATTGGCAGATGGATAGTTAGATGAATTGTAAAAGGATAGGCAGATGGACTGAAAGATGGATAGATTGATAAATTTATCCATCTGTACTCCACTATCACGTAAAATAATCTTTTCCCTTGCCGATTTTTAAACAAGTTCGTGTCTACCATTATGCCTCTCTCTCTCTCTCTCTCTCTCTCTCTCTCTCTCTCTCTCTCTCTCTCTCTCTCTCTCTCTCTCTCTCTCTCTCTCTCTCTCTCTCTCTCTCTCTCTCTCTCTCTCTCTCTCTCTCTCTCTCTCTCTCTCTCTCTCTCTCTCTCTCTGTCTCTCTCTCTCTCTCTCTCTCTCTCTCTCTCTCTTTCTCTCTCTCTCTCTCTCTCTCTCTCTCTCTCTCTCTCTCTCTCTCTCTCTCTCTCTCTCTCTCTCTCTCTCTCTCTCTCTCTCTCTCTCTGTCTCTCTCTCTCTCTCTCTCTCTTTCTCTCTCTCTCTCTCTCTCTCTCTCTCTCTCTCTCTCTCTCTCTCTCTCTCTCTCTCTTTCCCTCTTACAGTTTATCTGTCATGATTTTTTTATTTCATTGCATAATGTTTAATTGCCGTTGCTCAACAAACGTTACTTTAATTTTTATGTCAATATAATAGAGGTCAGAGAGAAGGAGAGAGAGGGAGAGAGAGGGAGAGACAGAGAGAGAGACAGAGAGACAGAGAGAGAGAGAGAGAGAGAGGAACAGACTGCATGTTCCTCGATTGTCAAAAAACATTTGATACTGTCCCGAACGAAAGACTTCGACTCACACTAGAGAAGCAGGCTGGCGTATCGGTAAGAGTCCTAAGGTGGGCTAGAGAGTGAAGGATAAAAGAAATTGTTTATGTAATAATCTAAGATGAGGTCTGATAAAGACCTTTTGTGCCCTCTGTAATGCTTTTGCGCTACCGCTCACAGGATGAGTATGGGGTGCACAATAAACTAGCCGCCTTCGGCGGCAACAATCAATCTCAGGAAGGAAGCAAAGGGTTAGAGTGAGGGCAGAGACATCAGAGTAGAGAGAGGATATGAACGGAGTACCACAAGGCTCGGTTCTAGGGCCCGTACTGTTTCTAATATATCTCAACGATCTGACAGAGGAAATTGGCTCTTTCATATAAATGTTTGCAGATGATATCAAACTTATGAGAATATTCAGGACAGAGATAGATTATGAGGCATTGCAAACAGATTTTGACATACTCCAGAAAGGGTCTGAAAAAATGGCTGCTCGAGCTTAACTCAGCCAAATGTAAAGTTATGATGATTGGAACATGAGTGCGAAGACCAGTACAGCAGTATAGGAAGAAGGAAAGATAGATTATTCAGCCACAAAAGGAGAAAGACCTGGGAGTGGATCTGATGCCAGAAGACAGCATTAGCAGAATAACAACAGCTGCACATGACATACTGGCCAACAGTTGTGTTTCCCCCAGAAATCTGGACAAAAGGTCTTTTCGGGATCTATATACAAGGAATATAAGACCCACACTTGAATATGCATCCCCAGCAAGAAACCCTTACATGAAAATGAACTAGCATAAACTTGAAATCGTCCAAAGACATGTAACGAGACTTATTCCTGAGCTGAAGGGATTAGACTATGAGGAAAGACTGAGAGAAATTATCTTTACCACACTGGAAGAAAGGAGAAAAAGTGGGGGGAGGGGGATATGATAACAACATATAAGAGTGTAAAGAAAAGTTACAAGGTAGAGAAAGCAGCAGTTCAAAGCCAGGAAGAACAGAACGAGGGGTCATAGATGGCAGCTCGAGACACAGATGAGTCACAGGGACGTCACAAAGAACTTTTTCACTGTTAGAGCTTTCAATAAATTGAATCGGCTAGATGTAAAAGTCGATTCAAAGTTTTAAATATAAATATGACAAAAGCGTGAGAAATAAGTCATAACATTAATCTTAGAACAGTCAGACGGCGGGGCTAGGAGCCCAGTTCGACCCAGCAACAACATCTAGGTGATTATATCTAGGTGAGTACACCCACGGTGCTGCACACTCACACATACGTACAAGCATCACGCTCAAAATTAACCTGAAACATATCTTCTGCACATAAGGTTCCATTGCATAATGTTCCCGCATCCTTAACCCTTGTATTTAAGCAGTGCACAAGATGTTCATCCTTCCCTTACCTCCCCAGACGAGCGAGGCGCCGCCCACAGAAGAGGACTCCGATGAGCAACAGATCCACCAACTCGTCATCGACACGCCGTGTCTTCCCTGCTACAGGGAAGAAGTCGTCGGCTGCAAGAAAGTCTTCGGGTGCATCGTCAACGCCGACAACTCCATCTCTTCAATCTTTTTCTCCTCGCCGGCAGCAGTTGGTGATTCGGGTAAGAGATCTGAGAAGGCGCGCATTTCTCCCCCTTCCGAAGCATCGCCCTGCCTCCCCTGCCACTACCGGGACTGGTACAACCGCTGCAGAAAAATCCGAAGTTGTATCCCCGATTCAGACGCTCCTGACGTAGCGACTTTCCCTCCTGAGTCAGACGCCGAAGAAGGATTCGAGGGTGAAGAGCCCTTCTCTTCTGATGGAGAAGCAGAGGGTTCTCAGGCCGCGAGCGATGCTAACGGAGCACCACCCAGCTCTTATGAGGACTCAACGAGGACTTCTCCGGCGTCTGCGACCAGCGGGCCACCTGTGGAGCCAACCACTTCGGAGGCCTCAACAAATTTCTTGCTCTTCGACGTTCCCGCGTTCAGAGCAGCAGCACCGCGGGCGTCGCCTACAGAGCCGACGCCGCCCGACGACGCTTCTAATAGAGCCAACACCACGTCGTCGTTTGATACCTCTACGGCACCACAGAGCCTGACACCCGCTGTGCTATAGAATATGGCAATCTTCGTGCATTATTGAAGCATGACACCTCCCTCCTCCCGAAGCACAATATAGCATGATACTCTCGCCGCACCATAGAGCCTAACACCTCCTGCACCACAGAGCATGACACATGCTGCACCACAGAGCATGACACATGCTGCACCACAGAACATGACACATGCTGCACCACAGAGCATGACACATGCTGCACCACAGAGCATGACACATGCTGCACCACAAAACATGACACATGCTGCACCACAGAACATGACACATGCTGCACCACGGAACATGACACATGCTGCACCACAGAACATGACACATGCTGCACCACAGGGCATGACACATGCTGCACCACAGAACATGACACATGCTGCAACACAGGGCATGACACATGCTGCACCACAAAACATGACACATGCTGCACCACAGAACATGACACATGCTGCACCACAGAACATGACACATGCTGCACCTCAGAACATGACACATGCTGCACCACAGAACATGACACATGCTGCACCACAGGGCATGACACATGCTGCACCACAGAACATGAGACGTGCTGCACCACAGGGCATGACACATGCAGCACCACAGAGCATGACACACGCTGCACCACAGAGCATGACACATGCTGCACCACAGAGCATGACACATGCTGCACCACAGAACATGACACATGCTGCACCACAGAACATGACACATGCTGCACCACAGAACATGACACATGCTGCAACACAGGGCATGACACATGCTGCACCACAAAACATGACACATGCTGCACCACAGAACATGACACATGCTGCACCACAGAACATGACACATGCTGCACCTCAGAACATGACACATGCTGCACCACAGAACATGACACATGCTGCACCACAGGGCATGACACATGCTGCACCACAGAACATGAGACGTGCTGCACCACAGGGCATGACACATGCAGCACCACAGAGCATGACACACGCTGCACCACAGAGCATGACACATTCTGCACCACAGAGCATGACACATGGTGCACCACAGAGCATGACACATGCTGCATCACACATCTGCAGTATTACGTTAAACTAGTGACACATGTATCTTAACAATCAGCCTAACTAGCATGTATTCCAGGCGTGTTGTTTTATGAGATTTAGGTCATATGTATTCTTATGTGTGTGTCCAGCAAGTAGTGAATAAAATAGTTATATGTTACCTGAATTTACCTGAGCGTCAGCATCTCCCTGGTGGCCTCGACGGGGGACAGGAAGCCGGCGGCTTGTCGACGGTTCCACCATTGTTCCTAAAGAAGATTTTTTTTCCTATCAGGATTTTATACCGAAGTAATGTGTTGTTGGCATTTGCGGTTCTGCGGGTAGGAAGTTCCACGGTTTGAAACTCCTATTCGAGGGAGTTTATTCAGTATAAATTATGCATATATATATGCATAATTTAAATATATATATATATATATATATATATCTATATCTATATATATATATATATATATATATATATATATATATATATATATATATATATATATATATATATATAGGAAGGGAGTACCACCTCTAGCTGGAAGAAGGGGGACCCATAGCCTCGGAGGAAACCACGCATAACGCATTAGAGGGAATGTTTAGATCCCCTCCAATACAGTTTCTGTGTGCTTTTCTCCTACCACCCCCTTCCTTGAATATTTTTTGTGCTTTATTATGCATTTGATGGTTACAAGATATACATGGGTTGATACAAAAATAATAATGCAAAAAGGTGCTTAAAGGTTATGGATCTCTTGAAGAACACAACAATGGGAAACATTGATGAATGTCACAGACGGGTTCGATCATTGTTGCAATATATATATATATATATATATATATATATATATATATATATATAGGGTCTTTCTCCTCCGTTTCCCCTCTCTGTTCATCTGTGTTCCTTTTCGCCCATCTTTTATCTTTCTTGCCCTATCCACCATTTCTCTTTCCCCCTTTTCTCCATCTCCTCTTTCCCATCCTTCACTACTCCTCTGCAGGGATTGAGGAAGCCTGTGACGGTGTGGGAGCAGCCTCTATGCTTCTTTGGCCAAAGAACGATAGAGGAAAATATATGTCAGTTTTTTCCATGATCAATGAATAATTGTACATATTACTATAATTCTTTTATTTTTCAAATTATTTACCTAATGATATCAACACTCCTGATCGTGGTATATATTTCATGTCCTTGAACTGAAAGAAATTTCAGTTACGTTTTGATAACAAAGTAAAAAAAAAACCTGTGCTCTATATTAAAAAAAAAAAACTTTGAAACTGTGGAAAGTAATTCATACAAAATAATATAAATTGCCATTCACACTTCGGTGGAAATAAACGTTCCATTCACCGGGGTTCTAGGAGACCTTCCCTTATTACTACTACTCAATAGCTCGGTCGATAGAGCTACGGCTTCACAGGCCTGGGGTCAACGGTTCGAGTCTCCCAGAGCCCAGGTGAATGCATGGAATAATTCTTACATTTTTTGTAAACGTTTCAACACATATTATTTCGGAAAACTAAAGCAGAAGGTTATAGAGTTCCGGCAGCGATTTCTTCCTCAATAAAATCGACATATTCTGAGGCGGCTCGAGAACAATGATAAAAATACTGTGTAATGCGCGCTAAATAGATATGTGCGATTGATTTTAACGTTGAAATTAATATGCAAAGTTCTTAATGTGTTGACTAAAAGTCGTAAACATTTAAAGGCAGTTTTAGTTCTTCTGGTGCTGGTTGATCCAAATTATAATGCCTCAAGCTTGTCATTTGTTGAGTTTCTGCAACTTGAATTTTGTTAATTTATATAGTCTCGGGAATTCCTCATAAGGACGCTCTCTCAGTCCCGCCTCTCAGTTTATAACAGCGATCTTGCCAGGACTTGAGCAATTCCTAAGAAACAACACCCGGAGAGTTTGTTTATAACGCGAACTGTCTTTCTATCTACCTTTTTTTCTGTTTCTTTCTGTGTCCCTGTCTCCCTGTCTCCCTCTCCCTCTCTCTCCCTCTCACTCTCTCTCCCTCTCTCCCTCTCCCTCTCCCCAGTTATCCCTCCCTCCCTCCCTCCTTATCTTCAGCCCACGCCGTCCGTCTCTGTAAAGAAGCACTCACTCCATGTTTCCAATAGAGAGCTGACAATACGCTGACCACAGGAGAACAATACGGAGCCAGAGCCAGGCTGATACCATCATGGGGAGAGGCGGAGGATCAGGATCACCAAGACAAGTTGGGGGGCGTGGCTGGTGGCTGGGAAAGGGAGGTGTTGTGTGGGAAGACAAGGAGAAGGGAGGATAGTGAAGACAAACACACACACACACACACGCACACACACACACACACACACACACACACACACACACACACACACACACACACACACACACACACACACACACACACACAGGAGAGAGCACGCGAGACAGGTAGACCTCTGTAGTCGTACAGAGGTTATATACGACTTCATAGTCTCTGGCAATCAAAAGCAGCTGTCGAAAAGCTCTCGAGGGGATAGCCAAGGAATTCCAACAGGCCACGGGACGATATCTTCCCCCCTCTAGACGACACAGGTCTTCACCATACGACGATACCTTTCACCAAAGGATAACATCTTCCTCAAGGCGTCGCCAGCCTTGGCCAGGCCACGATATAGTCTTCAGAACACTGAACTCCTTCCCCAAACTCGAGTGTTCTCTTAAGAACAGCCTCTCTAAGACACCTAGGGAGGTAAGGGTGATGACAGAGGGATTCGTCTTGACGTCTGACGTAATGCACTAATTAAGTTATTTGTTGTTCGCTCGTCTGGTTACTGAGAGGTGGTTAATTACATGCTGGTTAAGGTGGCTGTGTTGTCCTGAATATGTGCGTGGGCTGGTTGGTCAGTGTCGGGGATAAGGGGGATGGTATTGGAGTGTGAAGGAGTGCTTCGATTGATAAGGATATGGGGAGATGGTGTGTGTGTGTGTTTGTGTGTGTGTGTGTGTGTGTGTGTGTGTGTGTGTGTGTGTGTGTGTGTTATTATATAGACTGTGGGTTGGTTGGTGTTGTCGTCGTTGATCCTTCTCTATGGACAACCCAACCCACAACTCGGCAGAGTGCTTATACTAGGAGATCACCCTTGGCGCTTCTGGCTCTTGGAGAGGGGCTCAACGTCACACGCTTAGGGGATGCGGCTCCAACACTCAGCCTCGTTGTCACGTGCACACACCCACTCGAGCCGCTGTGACTCCCCACTCTCTCCTTAGGTGATATGATCTCCTCAATCCCCCTATGACTTACTAGTATTACCTCCTACCCTGTCCACAGCAGTGGTTCATGGTTCTTTCTCTCTCTCTCTCTCCTTCTTTACTACCTCCTGGGAAGCCTCACTAGGACAAGGGCAAACACCAGCAAATTGTGACACATTTACTGAACAAAGCACATACACGATACATACACACATATAATAATAATGAATCCTATACTCTATAATATCACAATCAGGTTGCACTCCAATACCATCAGAACTCTATTATCAGCTTATCAAGTGGTATCCTACCTCCTGGTTCACCACCTGATACTATTAACTTCCTCAAGTTGGTCAAACCTACACACTGTTGCACCATCAGCAAGATAACATATATATATAGAAAACCAGCATTTGAATGCAATAACATATACCAGTATAAATGTTCATTGATACTTCAGTATAAAAAAAACTCCTTGACGCAAGAATGCCAACAGTCACTCACCTCTCACTGCGTCTTGCACGCTAATGACAACCAAACACTATCAACTCCCTACTAGTAATCCACCAGAACTTCCCCTTCCACCTCTGGAAGTTCACAACCCTAATATCCTTAGGTTCTGCCGGGCTTCACTACCAGGATCCTCTGCAGCTCCTCCAGGCTGCTATCATGAAGTTTCCTTGTGCAACTACGGTGCTTCACCCTTCTGTTAGGTTCTTCCACAGCTCTCTTGGCTGCTACACCACCTCTACAGAAGCACGTGACACTCCTCTTCACTGCTGCTTCTCCTCACAGCTCGAGGTCCTCTGCTTCACTACCTTGGAGTCTCATCAGCTACTTCCTCTGCTGGCTTCGAAGTTCTCAGCAACTTCTTCCCCAAAGAACAAACCTGCAACCCATCGACACTCCAATAAAATGTTCCCCTTTAACACATAAACAAAAATAACCACACACTATGCTTGCCTCAAACCTCTATCTGTTCTCTACATACAGTGAGAGTGGACTCCCCCGTTTTGGGCGGGTCCATACTCCACCTCGCCTGGCGGCGGCGTCCTCACTCGCTGGGAGGGTCTTCCTCCATCCGGAGCCAGGCTCCCTCAGTCGTCCGCCAGCGCTCAGAGAGGACGGACGTCGCTCCGTGTTCCTCCCTCTTCACTCTCCTATTTCAGGCCTTCTGCCTTATTAAAACATGTCTAACTTATAAATAAACATCGCTACTGTCGCTGGGCACACGACCAACTACAATGCAATCACTATGAACTGGCGTATATCGTGCTTACCACAGATTAACTGATCGAGGGCGCTTTCCCTCTGACGGCGTCTGGTCAGGGCGCTCCACACAGCCCACAATAATGTCTCTGGCCGGCTTGATACTCTCTTCTTCGACCAGGACTTGAGACCACAACGTTCCCAGCTCGGTTCCACAGCTGGCACGTCTGCACACTTCTCTTCTCTCAGAGATATATCACTAGGGGTTCCCTTCTGACGGGAGCTCAACGGAGCGCGGCTTCCCCCTGCGATGTCTGGCACTCAAGTGAGGTCAAGGTCCTCCGGAAGCGAGCCTCACGCCTCCAGCAAAGTGTCCACATCTCCTAGCCAGTCATTTATCTATTTCCTTACTTACTGCCCATAATCTTAAATTGTTTTACATATCCAACCAGCCATTTTTCATATGGGTTATCACCTCAATATTTGCTAGACCTTCTAGTTAGGTCAGGCTTGCTGAATAACTCTCAAGAAGGGAGACTCGTTTCTCCTGCAGGCTGAGATCATAACACTCCCCTCCCCTTATTTTTGAGAGTTATTCCAGTGGCAAAGCTCGGTATAATACATCCGCCACCACACTGTCTCGTTCTTCACCCCATATACTCTCTTAGGAGTCTACAATTAATTCGTTGCACCTTGCAACATCTGGCTCACAACTCTCCAGGAACATGTTCTTCTCACAAATGATCTGACTTCTCTGACACCTCTTAGCTAGGCTGTCCTCTTTGGGCGCCTGCACTCCCTTGGTCCACTCTACTTACTGTCTCCACCCTCCGTTTCCTCGTCTTCTTCTCTTCACGTCCAGAGTCAGACATCTGCTGTCTGTACCTCCTCTGTCGTCTTCACTCTTCCATCTACTGCCATTATACTTTCGTCTCCTGTCATCATACTTCACTCCATCGTCTTCACCGACGCTCCTCCTTTTCGTCTCCTCATTTATCTGAGACCTCATCCTGTTCGACTCCCATCGAGTCCTCGGCTTTCTTCTATTCCTCCATGCTTGCATCATCATCCTCTTCCCACACTTTTCACTTCTATACCACTCCATTTCTTCTCCTTCAACTCTTCTTCGTTCCCTAAAAGTTTCTTCGAGCGCTGTACTACATCCAACAGCATTCGACCGTACGCGTCGTCTTGCCTCTCCCAGAGTGCTCGTAAGCATCTCTCCACACATACTGTCTCTTCTCCTTTCATTTTCCCGGCTATTACTCTTCTTCACTATCTTTTCTTCACGTTTTCTGTGAAACATGTCAACTCTTGACATCTCAAACAACTTAACTCCACTATCCATATGCCTCTGTGCTCGTGGACCACTTGACGCTCTATTCCCGTCCTCAGTCTGTCCACATCTTTCCTCATTCCTACTCAGCACAGTTGCATTCACCTTCCGACTCTTAATTTCAGCAGTCTGGGCTCTACTCAGGTCCGCTCTCTTCACATGATTCTTCTTCGGCTGGGTCATCCTCACTTTCGACCTCACCGAGACTCCATTTGCCTGGGCTGGACCTTCATCAAACAGCCACGCTATGTCTATATCGATCTCTTCCACCGGCTGAATCGACACTGTCTCACCTTCTCCAGCGTCTTCCTCGTCGGCCACCTCTGTCTTCATCACTACCGAGACAGGGTACTCAATGGCTTGGCGGTTTCCTGACTCATCTCCTCGGATGTCAGTCAGGTTCACACTCTCAGGCGTCCCACCCGTGCCGTGGCCTTCTGGGCACTCCTCTGGCACAGTCTCCGCTATGACTCTTGGCAACACCTTTGTCCCGCACAAGTCATTCCCCAGGATCACTTGGACTCCTGGAACAGGTATGTCGGGGCACACTCCCAACATCACCTCCGCCGACACATATTCCGACCTTAGCTGGACAGTACAAACGGGCATGTCACTCTCCGACAATAACCCATATACTTTCATCTTCCCACTGCCAGCTAACCGTCGATCATTCCCAATCAGGCTTCTCGTAATCAAGCTCTGATTAGCTCCGGTATCTCTTAAGATACCAACTTCTACCTCAGGTTGTCCTCCTATACTGATCCAACCTTTGCTCATGAACGGCCTATACCTCTCGTTCACTAAGTTCATCTTCTGTGGTTTGTCTCGGAACACATTAGTATATTTACTTTGGGGGTCACACATGGCCAGGGTCACAACTCTCTTGCCCTGCCGACAATCTCGCATCACGTGACCCAATCCGTTACAATTGTAACATCTCATCTGGGAAAAGTCTCTTCTATATGTACCAGAGTAGCTCTGACTCTGCCCACTCGTATTGGAGTTCCTCGGGCCAGACGTACTACTCGTACTCTGTGGAGCTTTACTGGATTCTTGATTTCCTGGATACCGATCAGTTTCTCGTTTTGCTCCTCCATCTTCACTTTCAGACGAAGTGCGCGACCTACTCTTCTGAGTTTTTGGGTACTTACTTTTATCTGCCCATTTATCAAAATTTTTCTCACCCCAAACTCTTCTGGGTCTTTCATAATTTCTTCCTCCCCAGACTCCATTGGGTCTGCCATTGCTGCGTCTCGCCTCACTTCTCACTCTGTTCTCCCTCAAGCTCTTGTACGCTTCAGTAATCATATCTGCCCTATCTGCGGCATCTTTCACCTCCATTATCCCTGCTTCTTGGATCTTGAACTTTGTTTCGGGATGCATCATCTCCAAGAACTTCTCCATGACCATCAGTTGCTTTAGGTCAGCGTAAGATCCAACTCCAGCAGCCTCAATCCACTTCTGGAATCGTCTTTCCAGATCTCTTGCTGTCTCAGCAAACGTACATGCTCCAACTTTCACCATCTCTCTGAAACGCTTCCTATAAGCTTCTGGGGTTAACTGAAACGAGCGCAAAATGCTGCTCTTTACCGTGGCATAATCCTGGCACTCTTCCAGTGACAATTGGGTGTATGCCTCCCTGGCTGCACCGGTCAATCTTAACTGGACCAGCTGGGCCCATTCCTCCTGTGGCCACTCCTTGATGCTGGCTACTTTTTCAAAGTGCTCGAAAAAGCTCTCTGCCTCTTCGGGAACAAACAAGGGAATGTCCTTCTCCCTAACCCTAACATCTGGTGAGTGTGATACCTGGGTGGTGCTCTCTGGCAACCCATGTTCAATCCTTTGCTCAGCCAAGGTTCTGTTCGCTTCTATCTGCATTTGTTTTGTTCTCTCTTTTTCTTTTTCGACCTCTAGTCTTGCTTTCTCTTTTTCTTTCTCTTGTTCCAACTCCAGTTCCCTTACTCTGGTTTTCTCTTTTTCTACTTCCAGTTTGGTTTTCTCTTTTTCCTTCTCGGCTTCATTTTTCATCTGCAGTTCTAATTTCATCTTTTCCAGCTGGAACTGTCTCTCCTTGTCCTCTCGTTGTTGCTGCATCTGGAGCTCTAACTGGAATCTCTCCAAGCTCCTATTTCGGCTACTCCTGCTACTGCGGCTACTCTTGCTGCTCCTACTCGATCCCTGGGATCTCACTTCATCCTGCCCATCATCCTCCTTTCCACTTTCAGCTCCTTTTTGGGCTCCTTGCTCTGCCGCTTCACTTTTGGCTCTTAACTGCCTCAGGATCTCATCCTTCATCCCAGCTACTTTAGATGCTTTCAACCTAATGCCACATTTTTCTGCTATCTGTTTCAATTGATCCCTCGTGCAACCTTCCAAGTCCTCAGGCTTGCCTGACTCCACGAATGCTTGCACCTTATCCATCTTTGTCCTGTGAGTCTTCCCAAGAGAGAGAATATACACCTGCGTTCACACAGTTTATCTATTTCGGCAAGGGTGTACAAATACACTCTTGGACAGGGTGTGGGTGTGTCAGTTCACTCTCCCGGACACAGGCCCCCAATTTTATTATATAGACTGTGGGTTGGTTGGTGTTGTCGTCGTTGATCCTTCTCTATGGACAACCCAACCCACAACTCGGCAGAGTGCTTATACTAGGAGATCACCCTTGGCGCTTCTGGCTCTTGGAGAGGGGCTCAACGTCACACGCTTAGGGGATGCGGCTCCAACACTCAGCCTCGTTGTCACGTGCACACACCCACTCGAGCCGCTGTGACTCCCCACTCTCTCCTTAGGTGATATGATCTCCTCAATCCCCCTATGACTTACTAGTATTACCTCCTACCCTGTCCACAGCAGTGGTTCATGGTTCTTTCTCTCTCTCTCTCTCCTTCTTTACTACCTCCTGGGAAGCCTCACTAGGACAAGGGCAAACACCAGCAAATTGTGACACATTTACTGAACAAAGCACATACACGATACATACACACATATAATAATAATGAATCCTATACTCTATAATATCACAATCAGGTTGCACTCCAATACCATCAGAACTCTATTATCAGCTTATCAAGTGGTATCCTACCTCCTGGTTCACCACCTGATACTATTAACTTCCTCAAGTTGGTCAAACCTACACACTGTTGCACCATCAGCAAGATAACATATATATATAGAAAACCAGCATTTGAATGCAATAACATATACCAGTATAAATGTTCATTGATACTTCAGTATAAAAAAAACTCCTTGACGCAAGAATGCCAACAGTCACTCACCTCTCACTGCGTCTTGCAAGCTAATGACAACCAAACACTATCAACTCCCTACTAGTAATCCACCAGAACTTCCCCTTCCACCTCTGGAAGTTCACAACCCTAATATCCTTAGGTTCTGCCGGGCTTCACTACCAGGATCCTCTGCAGCTCCTCCAGGCTGCTATCATGAAGTTTCCTTGTGCAACTACGGTGCTTCACCCTTCTGTTAGGTTCTTCCACAGCTCTCTTGGCTGCTACACCACCTCTACAGAAGCACGTGACACTCCTCTTCACTGCTGCTTCTCCTCACAGCTCGAGGTCCTCTGCTTCACTACCTTGGAGTCTCATCAGCTACTTCCTCTGCTGGCTTCGAAGTTCTCAGCAACTTCTTCCCCAAAGAACAAACCTGCAACCCATCGACACTCCAATAAAATGTTCCCCTTTAACACATAAACAAAAATAACCACACACTATGCTTGCCTCAAACCTCTATCTGTTCTCTACATACAGTGAGAGTGGACTCCCCCGTTTTGGGCGGGTCCATACTCCACCTCGCCTGGCGGCGGCGTCCTCACTCGCTGGGAGGGTCTTCCTCCATCCGGAGCCAGGCTCCCTCAGTCGTCCGCCAGCGCTCAGAGAGGACGGACGTCGCTCCGTGTTCCTCCCTCTTCACTCTCCTATTTCAGGCCTTCTGCCTTATTAAAACATGTCTAACTTATAAATAAACATCGCTACTGTCGCTGGGCACACGACCAACTACAATGCAATCACTATGAACTGGCGTATATCGTGCTTACCACAGATTAACTGATCGAGGGCGCTTTCCCTCTGACGGCGTCTGGTCAGGGCGCTCCACACAGCCCACAATAATGTCTCTGGCCGGCTTGATACTCTCTTCTTCGACCAGGACTTGAGACCACAACGTTCCCAGCTCGGTTCCACAGCTGGCACGTCTGCACACTTCTCTTCTCTCAGAGATATATCACTAGGGGTTCCCTTCTGACGGGAGCTCAACGGAGCGCGGCTTCCCCCTGCGATGTCTGGCACTCAAGTGAGGTCAAGGTCCTCCGGAAGCGAGCCTCACGCCTCCAGCAAAGTGTCCACATCTCCTAGCCAGTCATTTATCTATTTCCTTACTTACTGCCCATAATCTTAAATTGTTTTACATATCCAACCAGCCATTTTTCATATGGGTTATCACCTCAATATTTGCTAGACCTTCTAGTTAGGTCAGGCTTGCTGAATAACTCTCAAGAAGGGAGACTCGTTTCTCCTGCAGGCTGAGATCATAACAGTGTGTGTGTGTGTGTGTGTGTGTGTGTGTGTGTGTGTGTGTGTGTGTGTGTGTGTGTGTATTCACCTAGTTGTGCTTGCGGGTTGAACTCTACTCTTTCGGCCAGCCTCTCAACTGTCAATCAATCAACTGTTACTAACTACTAACTAATTATTGTTTATTGCGTTTTTTTCCACACACACACACACAGCCCGTAACAGCTCTAACTCCCCAGGTACCTATTTACTATTAGGTGAACAAGCACATCAGGATGAAACAAACCTTGCCCATTTGTTTCCGCCATTGCCGGGGATCGATCCCCGGTCCCTAGGACCACAAATCCCGAGCGCTGTCCACTCAGCCACCAGGCCCCTATGAGTGTGTATAGAGCTCCTCCCCGGCCAATACCGAGAACACACACACACACACACACACACACACACACACACACACACACACACACACACACACACACACACACCCGGAGCATCACGCCACTCCAACAATGGCCGACGGACGCTCCGATGCTCACAATAGACTTCGAAGCCTGCGTTAAAGGGTTCGCGGTGTTCGCTCCGCCCGTACATAAATATTCCAGCGAACAATAGAGCTGTAAGCGGCTGGAAGTGGGCCTTGTTTAATGAGATAGGGCTACAAATTTGTAAGTTATAGAGGGCAGTTGACGCCCCCTTCAATTTCCAGGTGGTGAGAAATCATGTTGGAGACTACGAGCTTCCCACGTGGGACCCCGAGACCTACATATATTGGAACGCTGGATACATGGATAGGAAGGAATGAGGGTCGAGCCTTTTGTTAATGTTCGGTGATACTTTTATCACAGAGGCTAGTGGATTATTTTTTTTTCTACTTGTATTCATTGAAGGTTAAGGGTGATTAAACGTGGAGAAATTTTGTGATAGTTACGAGTAGTGACTGGCTGATGGATAATATAAAGTGATTGATGTTACAAACAAAGTTGTTTACCTGATACAAACGATTACACGCAAAAATACACGCGCGCGCACACGCACACGCATACACACGCACGCACACACACACACACACACACACACACACACAACACACACACACACACACACACACACACACACACACACACACACACACACACACACACACACACACACACACACAAACACACACACACACACACACATGTGTGTGTGTGACCAAAGAGCCAAAGCTCAACCCCCGCAAGCACAATTAGGTGAGTACACACACACACACACACATAATTGCCTAATTGCCTAATTGTAATTAGGTAAGTACAATTAGGCAATTCGGTAAGTATATGGATGTCCTCAGCATAAAGTCCATATCTAGTCAAGCATAAGACTTAACTGGAAAAGGTTCAGAAGTTTGCCACCAGACTAGTACCCGAGCAGAGAGGTATGAGCTACGAGGAGAGACTACGGGAATTAAACCTCACTTCGCTGGAAGAGAGAAGAGTTAGGGGGGGGGACATGGTCACCACATACAAGATTCTCAAAGGAATTAATAGAGTAGATAAAGACAGGCTATTTAACACAAGGGGCACACGCACTAAGGGAAACATTCGGAAATTGAGTGCCCAAATGAGCCACGGAGATATTGGAAAGAACTTTTTTAGTGTCAGAGTGGTTGACAAATGGAATGCATTAGGAAGTCATGTGGTGGAGGCTGACTCCATACACAGTTTCAAATGTAGATATGATAGAGCCCAGTAGGCTCAGGAACCTGTACACCAGTTGATTGACAGTTGAAAGGCGGGACCAAAGAGCCAGAGCTCAACCCCCGCAAGCACAAATAGGTAAGTGCACACGTGTGTGTGTGTGTGTGTGTGTGTGTGTGTGTGTGTGTGTGTGTGTGTGTGTGTGTGTGTGTGGGTGTGGGTGTGGGTGTGTGAATCGTGCCTCACAGGTTCAAGAGAATTCTTTGACCAAGTGACACAAATTAAGCAAGAAAGAGAAGGGTGGTCAGAATGCCTTTTCTTGGACTGTCAGAAAGCTTTTGACACAGTACCCCATAAAAGGTTATTACAAAAGTTGGAGCAACAGGCAGGAGTGAAAGATAAGGTGCTCCAGTGGATAAGGGAGTATCTAAGCAACAGGAAACAGCGAGTAACTGTGAGGAGAGAGACATCAGAGTGACGAGAAGTCACCTCCGCAGTCCCACAGGGCTCTGTATTAGGACCCATCCTGTTTCTAATATATGTAAACGATCTTCCGGAGGGTATAGTGTCCTCTTAATGTTTGCTGATGACGCAAAAATTATGAGAAGAATCAAGACAGATGAAGATGAACAAAGACTACAGGACGACCTGGACAAACTGTTGGAATGGTCTAGAAAATGGCTACTTATATTAAACTCATGAAAGTGTAAAGTAATGAAATTAGGCAAAGGGAGCAGAAGGCTGAACACAAGGTACCATCTGGGAGGTGATATCCTGCAAGAGTCAAATAGAGAGAAAGATCTGGGAATTGATATCACACTGAACCTGTCCCCAGAGGCCCATATCAAAAGGATATCATCAGCGGAATATGCTAGATTGGCCAACATAAGAACTGCCTTTAAAAACTTGTGTAAGGAATCGTTCAGGACCCTGTATACCACTTAAGTCAGACTATTCCTGGAATATGCAGCTCCAGCTTGGAGTCCATACCTAGATAAACACAAGACAATGTTAGAAAAAATTCAGAGGTATGCCACCAGACTAGTCCTGGAACTGAGAGGTATGAGCTACGAAGAAAGGCTAAGGGAGCTGAACCTCACGTCCCTGGAAAACAAAAGAGTAAGGGGGGAAGACATGATAACCACCTACAAAATACTCAAGGGAATAGGCAGGGTGGACAAAGACAAACTCTTTAGCATGGGTGGAATACGAACAAAGGGACACAAGTGGAAACTTAGTAGAAGTAGTAGAAACTCTAATGGAAGTAGGAGTAATGTACCCAGGGAAAGGACTGAAAAGCAAAGGGCTGGCATTTGGAAAGGAAATAATTATGAGATGATAGTGTTCCTAATAGATATACCATAGGAAACAGAACTCAGAGAAAAGTCTCAACAATACATGATGGATAACATGACCCAAAAGTGTCAGGATGCAATAGACAGTTTATCCTTGTCTTAAAGGAAAAAAAATAGAAGCAAAAGATGAATCCCTGGTTTAATCGGGAATATAAGGAAGCACGGCAATTAAATTACAAGGGCGTGGAGAAACAACAGAAATAACAGAACACCAAAGAGCAGAGAGAGATATTAGAGGGCCAGGAATGAGTATCTCATTATGAGAAGAAGAAGAGCAGAGAGACAGTATAAAAATGACAAAGCAAATAAAGCCAATACCGTACCAAACCTACACCACAGCCACACCAGGAGGAAGACAGCAGAGAAAAAACAGGTGATGAAACTGAAAACCGGTGAAGACAGGCGCATAGAGTATTACGTGAATGTAAAGAACTCATCAGGAGAACCCAAGAGGTCTTCCCAATAGAACGATGAGAAATCCCTGAACTAAGAGAGATGGCAATTAACCGGGCAGCTTTGGAAGATCGGAATTTACCAGAGAAGAGGTTAGGAGGTATCTGTTGGATCTGGACGTGAGAATGGCCGTAGGACCTGGCAGACTCCCACCATGCATACCAAAAGACTATGCAGAAGCCATTTGCTTGCCTCTCTCTATGGGGTAAAATTGCTGGAAATAGTACACCTACCAGAAACATGGAAGACAGCTAACGTAGTCCCAATATACACAAAAGGCAGCAGGCAAGAGGCACTGAACAACAGGCCAGTGTCTCAACTTGAAAGATGATACGGAAGATCATGAAAACAAATCTAGCGGTTCATTTAGAGATAAGGGACATTGTAATACACCACAAGCATGGGTTCAGGGATGGTAAATCATGTCTCACAAGTTTAATAGAATTCAATGACCAGGGGACAAAAGTTAAGCAAGAAAAAGATGGGTTAGCAGACTGTATTTTCTTTGACTATCTGAAAGCCTTTGACACAGTACCCTATGAGAGCTGCGACATAAGCTGGAGAAACAGGCAGTATTAAAAGAGAGTGTGTTCCAGTGCATAAGGAAGTACCTAAGCAACAGGAAAACAGAAAATAACTGTGAGGAGTGAGACGTCAAAATGGCGGGATTTCACCAGCGGAGTCCCGCAGGGTTCTGTACTCGAACCTATCCTGATTCTGATACACTTAAATGATCTTCCAGAGGGTATAGACTCATTTCTCTCAATGTTTGCTGACGATGCTACGATTTTGAAAAGAATTAATTAAGACAGCTAGAGGCTTTGAGATGTCCTGGACAAACTGATGGAATGATCCGGCAAATGGATACTAGAGTTTAACTCAAGCAAGTGCAAGGGAATGAAAATAGGAGTAAGGAGCAGGAGGCCAGATAAAAGGAATTATTTAGGAGATGAAAAACTTCAAGAATCAGGAAGAGAGTAAGATCTAGAGGTTGATATGACGCCAGACCTGTCCCCTGAAGCCGACATCAAGAGGATATCTTCAGTGGCATATGCCAGGTTGGCCAACATAAGAACGGCGCTTAGAAACTTCTGTAAGGAAGTTTCACACGCACACACAGCAGACAAGTTCGTCCCAGTCCAAAAGGAAAAAAATGAAATGGAGACAAGAAACCCATGGTTTAGTCAGAGATGTAAGATAGCAAAGCAACGAAGTAAAAGGGCGTGGGGCAACTACAGAAATAACAGGACAATAGGGAGCAGAGAAAGATACCACCGTGACAGGAAGGAGTATGTCAGGGTGAGAAGAGAGACAGAGCGGCAATATGAAAATGACATAGCAAGCAAGGCAAAGACTCAACCTAAATTGCTGCACAGCCACATCAGGAGAAAAACAACAGTGAAGGAACAGGTAATGAAATTGAGGGTAGGGGCAGACAGATTCACTACAAACGACAAGGAGGTGTGCGAAGAACTCAATAAGAAATTCCAGGAGGTCTTCACAGTAGAGCAAGGAGAAGTCCCAGAGATACGAAAGGGAATATCAAACCAGACGCCACTAGAAGAGTTTGTGATTACCAGGGGGGGAGGTGAGGAAGCATCTGCTAGAATTGGATGTGACAAAGGCTATAGGCCCGGATGAAATCTCACCATACATACTAAAGGAAGGAGCAAAAACTCTGTGACTGCCACTCCCCATAGTGTACAACAAATCACTGGCAACAGGTGAACTGCCAAGTAATTGGAAGATGGCCAATGTAGTCCCAATATTCAAGAAGGGTGATAGGCAGGAGGCACTGAACAGGAGGCAGAAGGCAGAAGGCAGGAGGCCAGTGTCCCTAACTTGCATTCCATGCAAGATGATGGAGAAGATTGTGCGAAAAAAACTAGTGGAACATATGCAGCGGAAGAACTTTGTAACACAACAGCAGCATGGGTTCAAGGATGGCAAGTCCTGCCTCACAGGGTTAACTGAATTCTACGACAAGGCAACATATCAGGCAAGACAGAGAAGGCTGGGCAGACTGTATATTTCTGGATTGCCAGAAAGCCTTTGACACTACCGCATAAGAGACTAGCACACAAGCTGGAGATGCAGGCAGGAGCGAAAGGGAAGGTATTCCACTGGATAAGAGAGTAGCTAAGCAACAGACGACAGCGAGTCACTGTGAGGGGTGAGGTCTCTAATTGATGAGGCGTCACCAGTGGAGTCCCGCAGGGTTCAGTCCTTGGACCTATTCTGTTTCCGATATATGTAAATCATCTCCCAGAGGGTATAGACTCGTTCCTTTCATTGTTTGCTGATGATGCAAAGATTATAAGGAGGATTAAGACAGGAAGATAGTATGAGACTTGTCATGACACAGACAAATTGAATGAATGGTCCAACAAATGGCTACTATAGTTCAACCAGAGTAAATGAAAGGTAATGAAACTAGGCGGTGGAAACCGGAGGCCAGACACAAGATACCGAATGAGAGAAGAAGTCCTTCGTGAAACGGACAGAGAAAGATCTAGGAATTAATATCACGCCAAACCTGTCTCCTGAAGCTCCACATAACAAGAATAACATCGGCGGCGTCTGCAAGGCTGGTTAACATCAGAACTGCTTTCAGGAACCTATGTAAGAATTCATTCAGAACCTTGTACACCACATTTGTAAGACCAATCTTGGAGTATGCAGCCCCAGAATGGAGCCCGTATCTTGTCAAGAATAAGAAGAAGCTGGAAAAAGTTCAGAGGTATGCCACTAGGCTAGTCCCAGAACTAAGAGACATGAGTTACGAGGAAAGGCTGTGAGAAATGCAATTCACGAATTTGGGAGACAGAAGAGTAAGGGGAGACATGATCACTACCTACAAAATTTTCAGAGGTATTGATAAGGTAGATAAAAATAAACTGTTTAACACGGGTGGGACGCGAACAAGGGGACTCAAGTAGAAACTGAGTACCCAAATGAGCCACAGGAACGTTAGAAGGAACTTTTTCAGTGTCAGAGTAGTTAACAGATGGCATGCATTAGGCAGTGATGTGGTGGAGGCTGACTCCATACACAGTTTCAAATGTAGATATGATAGAGCCCAGTAGGCTCAGGAATCTGTACACCAGTTGATTGACAGTTGAGACGCGGGATCAATGAGCCAGAGCTCAACCCGCTAGCTGTACTCAGCAACATGAGTACAAACACACACACACACGGGTACTGACAGCTGAGTGGACAGAGCTTCGGATTCGTAGTCCTGAAGTTCCGAGTTCGATCCCTGGTGGAGGCGGAAAACAAATGGGCAGAGTTTCTTTCACCCTGATGCTCCTGTTGCCTAGCAAGCACAACTAGGTGAATACAGAGACTACAGGACGACCTGGACAAACTGTAGGAATGGTCTAAAAAATGACTACTAAAGTTCAAGTCAGGAAAGTGTAAAGTAATGAAATTAGGCGAAGGGAGCAGAAGGCTGAGCACAAGGTACCATCTGGGGCGTGAAATCCTGCAAGAGTCAAATATAGAGAAAGATCTGGCGGTTGATATCACACTGAACCTGTCCCCAGAGGCCCACATCAAAAGGATATCATCAGCGACATATGCTAGATTGGCCAACATAAGAACTGCCTTTAGAAACTTGTGTAAGGAATCATTCAGGACCTTGTATACCATTTATGTCAGACCAGTCCTGGAATATGTAGCTCCAGCCTGGAGTCCATACCTAGTTAAACACAAGACAAAGTTAGAGAAGATTCAGCGGTATGCCACCAGACTTGTCCCAGAACTGAGAGGTATGAGCTACGAGGAAGGGCTAAAGGAATTGAACCTCACGTCCCTGGAAAACAGAAGAGTAATGGGAGACATGATAACCACCTACAAAATTTTCAGGGGAATTGGCTGGGTGGACAAAGACAAACTCTTCAGCACGGGTGGGACACGAACAAGGGGACACAGGTGGAAACTTAGTATCCAAATGAGCCACAGAGACAATAAAAGATTTTTTTTTTAGTGTCAGAGTAGTTAACAAATAGAATGCACTAGGAAGTGATGTGGTGGAGGCAGACTCCATACTCAATTTCAAATGTAGATATGATAGAGCTAAGTAGGCTCAGGAATCTGTACAACAGTTGATTGAAGGTTGAGAGCCAAAGAGCCAAAGCTCATTCCCCCGCAAGCACAACTAGGTGAATACAATTAGGTAAGTACACACACACACTCACACACTCACAAACATACATACATTTCGTTAGCAATAATCAGAACATCATTCAGGAACGTAAGTATGAAGGCATTTCAATTGTTGAAACCCATGCCCCCCCCCCTACCCCACTTGAGACCAGATTCTGAGCATGTCGCCCAATCGTGGGACTCCATCTAAAAAACTACATAATTGCGAGGGATGGGGAATGAAGGGAAACTGAATGAACTAAACCTGACGACGCTGAAAATAAAACGAGAAGAGAAGGGGGAGACATGAGCGAGACGTTTAAAATGCTTAGGGGGATAGATAGAGTAGAAAAAAAAGAGATAAATATTCACATTGTATACCAATAAAACAAGATGGCATGGATGGAAGCTTGAAACTCACGTCAGCCGTAGAGTTGTTACACACTTTAAGTTTAACGCAAGAGTGGTGAGAAATCGGACTGAACTAGAGGAGAAACACACACACACACACACACACATACACACACACACACACACACACACACACACACACACACACACACACACACACACACACACACACACACACACACACACACACACACACACACACACACACACACACACACAGGAGTCAGAGAGAGAAAGACCTGGGGGTTGATATCACACCAGACCTGTCCCCTGAAGCCCATATCAAGAGGATAACATCAGCAGCATATGCCAGGTTGGCTAACATAAGAACGGCATTTAGACACTTGTGCAAGGAATCATTCAGAACTTTGTATACCACCTATGTCAGACCAATCCTGGAGTATGCAGCCCCAGCATGGAGTCCATATGTAGTCAAGCATAAGACCAAACTGGAAAAAATTCAAAGGTTTGCCACCAGACTAGTACCCGGGCTGAGAGGTGTGAGCTACGAGGAGAGACTACGGGAATTAAACCTCACTTCGCTAGAAGACAGAAGAGTTAGGGGGGATATGATCACCGCGTACAAGATTCTCAGTGGAATTGACAGGGTGGATAAAGACGGGCTATTTAACACAATGGGTACACGCACTAGGGGACACAGGTGGAAACTGAGTGCCCAAATGAGCCACAGAGATATTAGAAAGAATTTTTGTAGTATCAGAGTAGTTGACAAATGGAATGCATTAGGCAGTAATGTGGTGGAGGCTGACTCCATACACAGTTTCAAGTGTAGATATGATAGAGCCCAATAGGCTCAGGAACCTGTACACCAGTTGATTGACAGTTGAGAGGCGAGACCAAAGAGCCAGAGCTCAACCCCCGCAAGCACAAATAGGTGAAATAGGTGAGTACACACACACACACACACACACACACACACACACACACACACACACACACACACACACACACACACACACACACACACACACACACACACACACACACATACGTTGCCTGGGCACTGATGATTGGGTTAATTATCACATAAGCTAAAAACAAAAGACCCTGGCCATTTAGGTCATTAGAATGATAGGGATGACTTGTTGATGGACTGTGGCGGGTCCCTGACGGGAAGATACAATGGTTCTGATGAGGCTGTTTAGCAGAAGCTTGCAGATTTACATGACAGCGGCGTCAGATCCATTTGCTTCTCTGTTGGAGAGAGAGACACGTGATTATTTGCCAGGGAGACTGATAAGGGGGAACGAAGATAGACGAAGTATGTGAGAGATAGAGATAAAAAGAGACACAGACAGACAGACAGACAGACAGACAGACAGACAGACAGACAGACAGACAGACAGACAGACAGACAGACAGACAGACAGACAGACAGTCAGACAGACAGACAGACAAATATATAAAGTGCTATCCTATAAAAGGGGTAGAAAATGGCGATGAGGCATTCAGACACCTAATTATCTACTGACGTCTTCGGATGCTGTTCTACCTTCCTCCTTCCCTTTTCTCCGTATCTCCCTCCCTCCGTATCTCCCTCTATATCTCCCTTCCTTCCTCCATAGTTCTTCAGTTTTCCCATCGTACCTTTCACCATGCCTCACTCTCTTCATTCCAATAATCCCCATTCCCTTAGCCCCTCCCTTTCTCCCTCCATCCCTCCATCCCTCCCTTCCACCTCTCTCTCTCTCACTCTCTTTCCCTTCCTCCCTCCCTCCCTCTCTCTCCCTCCTTCTCTCTCCCTACCTACCTCCTTTTTTAGCGCTAACGATGACGGGTGAGGTTTATAAACTCTTCGACTAATTGGGGCCACTTTGTCAATATTTGATAATTGATAACTCCTCCGTTTTGTAGGAATATGGAGTAAGCATGGAGGAGATTACTCCCACGGGAACCATCCCCCTTACCTCTAGTGTTCCCTCCTTTCTCCCTCCCTCTCCCGCGATTCCTCCCTCCCACCTTCTTTCCTACCCTACACATTCCATTTACTTCCCCCTTCCTCCGTGATATTTCTGAGATTCTCTTCCATCCACGTAAAATCACTTCTCTCTTTCAGCCTTCTCTCTTTCGTAATTTACCTCCATCTACCACTGC
Source organism: Procambarus clarkii (assembly GCF_040958095.1). NCBI lineage: Eukaryota > Metazoa > Arthropoda > Malacostraca > Decapoda > Cambaridae > Procambarus > Procambarus clarkii. The sequence continues at coordinate 7,405,817 of NC_091188.1, read as the reverse complement.
CTACCTTCCTGCCTGCCTTCCTCCCTCGGTGTCTCTCTCTCTCCCTCCCTCCCTCCCTTCCCTCATTAAGGCAGGCCGGCTGTGTGGGTGTGTTCGACCCTGTGTTGGACCCTGCCCTCACCATTGTTTTGGGGGAGACGGCACTAACTCCCTCCTTCACTACTCTAATTTATGGGATAGAGCACCAGTCACTCCATCCCCCATAGCCCCCCTCCCCCCCCCTTCTTTATATGGTTCATTATCGGATGGTGGGAAAGGTGGGAGGGAGAGAGAGAGAGAGAGAGAGAGAGAGAGAGAGAGAGAGAGAGAGAGAGAGAGAGAGAGAGAGAGAGAGAGAGAGAGAGAGAGAGAGAGAGAGAGAGAGAGAGAGAGAGAGAGAGAGAATTACAAGAGCCAGAGCAGTTCTTGAGGAGCCAGATATGATGAAGAACCAGAATATGATGATGAAGGGAGAGCAGCTACCCAGTAAGAGTCAGAGACTATAAGGTTACTAAATCTTCTCTCTCTTACCCCATTAAGAAGTACGCAGCAACACCCATTAAACCCACTAATGGGCTGCTATATCATGGGTCACACCCGGGAGCACCGTTGCCCAAAATAAAGCAAAACAATAATAATGACAATTTTAAAGCTAATATATAAATAAATATTAGTATTATAATATTATTAGCACTCTTATAGATATTTGCTGTTTTCATTTTGAGAAATATTCACTTGGACTCGGAACACAAGTTTACTAAAATTTTATATATATATATATATATATATATATATATATATATATATATATATATATATATATATATATATATATATATATATATATATATATATATATATATATATATAAGATCTAAGCATACATAATCGTGGGTTTCACCTCACTCTAGAGCCTGTTCTTGAGAATGTGTATATGTGGAATCTTTGCTTCTACTGCCTGCAGCAGTTGCATTCATTGTCACTAATGTGGCCATGGCGGATGGCTCAACAGAAGCCATCGTGGCAAGTAACTTACAACAGCAGTGCATACTAACCGAAGTACTCCAGCCGCTTGAGGGATTTTCTGTGGATTCTCTGTGGATTCACTGTGGATTCACTGTGGATTCTCTGTGGATTCACTGTGGATTCTCTGTGGATTCTCTGTGGATTCACTGTGGATTCACTGTGGATTCTCTGTGGATTCACTGTGGATTCTCTGTGGATTCACTGTGGATTCTCTGTGGATTCACTGGATTCACTGTGGATTCACTGTGGATTCTCTGTGGATTCACTGTGGGTTCACTGTGGATTCACTGTGGATTCTCTGTGGATTCACTGTGGATTCACTGTGGATTCACTGTGGATTCTCTGTGGATTCACTGGATTCACTGTGGATTCACTGTGGATTCTCTGTGGATTCACTGTGGATTCACTGTGGATTCACTGTGGATTCTCTGTGGATTCACTGGATTCACTGTGGATTCACTGTGGATTCTCTGTGGATTCTCTGTGGATTCACCGTGGATTCACTGTGGATTCACTGTGGATTCTCTGTGGATTCTCTGTGGATTGTCTGTGGATTCACTGTGGATTCACTGTGGATTCTCTGTGGATTCTCTGTGGATTCACTGTGGATTCACTGTGGATTCTCTGTGGATTCTCTGTGGATTCACTGTGGATTCACTGTGGATTCTCTGTGGATTCTCTGTGGATTCACCGTGGATTCACTGTGGATTCACTGTGGATTCTCTGTGGATTCTCTGTGGATTCTCTGTGGATTCACTGTGGATTCACTGTGGATTCACTGTGGATTCTCTGTGGATTTGGATTTAAGCACTCTAAAGAATTTTTTTTTCTTTAGGCCTTACATCAATATTTGACTTGAACATGATCTAACACAGTGCACAGTTACAAACCCATTAAGATTTCAACTTAGATTCAACAGAGCAGAAGAAGTTGTTAAACACATGGGACAAAATCTTACTGAAGCGACCATACGAGTCATAAATACTCATACTCCGCCCAAGTAAAACAGAAACAAGCAACACTTAGTGGGCCAGCCAGAGGCTTAGGGCCCACGCAGGAATATCCCTGCCAAAAAAAAAATCAATATTTGATATGATTGTGATACGGCTTCGAGGGTGGCGATTGCACCGAGATACTATGATGTGTAGGAGCGGCGGTATTTAGCCCGATTTAACGTAGAGGTGCAAAAACTAAAACAGTTTATTTAATAAACTTATTTGTTAATTCACCGGGTGCTTTACACAGGGTTGGTGAGGCATTAGAGACAAGGAGGGTCTAACGCATCGGTTACTGCTCCACTCAGGAACACAACACTTGACTTAACAGTTTCATCACATCGTTAACACGGCTTCCTATCACTGCTGATACTCAAAGACACACACACTCATGACAGAACCTAGTAGGCTCAGGACCCTGTTCATCAGTTGATTCACGGTTGAGAGGCGGGACCAAAGAGCCAGAGCTCAACCCCCGCAAACACAACTCGGTGAGTACAGGAGCTCCAGACAGGATGCTCTGGTAAACACACAGGCCAAAGCGTAGTATCTGTTCTTATTAGCTTAATATCTGATACGATCCCCATGTGGGATCCTCGATATTAAACTGATTTTTGCAATATGGCGAAGTGCTAGGAGCTTGCTCCACCTTTGCCGCGGATCGGCCCGGTATTGCCGTACCTCTGGGATCGGTCCACTCCTTTCGGGGAGAAAAAAACCACACACAGGCATGCGCAATGAAATCAACAAATCACTGTCAATGAGACAGGTAATAACCATGCACGAGTTGACGTACAAATGACTCGTCGGAGGAACCGGTCACCACAACATTAGAAGGAAACTATTTGTGTGATTCATGTTACACATTAATGACATGTGTACCGCATAGATAAACACACATGTTCGCCGTCTAGTATCCAACCTAACACCTGTTGCAGATGTTTAGCAGGCGCGAGAACCTCTGGTCCATCAAAGTGGTCAACACGCAGCACAGTTAAACAACAACAACATACCAATTACGCAGCCAAACAACTCAACGATGTCCCGGACAGCTGGATGCCCACTCTCATCCATGGCGGGACATGGGCATGAAAGATGGTAGTTGGGCAGTGTGTGTGTGTGTGTCTCTCTCTCTCTCTCTCTCTCTCTCTCTCGATATGGTGAGCCCGTAATTGAGTTGGGTTATTCACGATAACCTTGTTACTCATATATTTGGGTCGAAATTTTAAATGGAGGTGGGGTTTCCTCCTTTTTCCATGTTTCACACATGGTTGGTATCAGGTGAGTAAATAGCACATACGGTGGTGAGGTGGATGAATGCTGTCAGACGGCGGTGCGATGAGCTCGAGAGACGCTGGCGACGGCTGACACACACACGGGTCGCAGCGGCTTCATTCGGAAAGACCGCGGTCACCGAGCACAGTTCAACCCGTTCTCGCACTTTCTTACAGTCAGTATTGACTTATTAAATAAGTCCATATGTGACATACTAATATATTATGAATATTTTAGTTTACCTTGAAAAGCTTCATAGAAAACATCGACCTTACCTAACCTTCTTAGTATGTTAAGATAAGCATCTTATTGCTTCGTAATTACAATTATTACTTAACCTACTATAGGTATAAGTTAAGTAATAATTGTAATTACGAAACAATAAGATGCTTATCTTAACATACTAAGAAGGTTAGGTAAGGTCGGTGTTTTCTATGAAGCTTTTCAAGGTAAACTAAAATATTCACAATAAACTAGTATGTCACATATGCACGTATTTAATAAGTCAATATTGACTATACGAAAGTGCGAGAACGGATTGCACAGTTGTACTCTCTTCTACCAGAGTTGTGGCTAATATATTCACGCAGTATTAATGCGGCGGCACTCCTCACATTCTGTGCAACGTCTCTTGGTACCCTTTCTGTTGTTCAGTACACTGATGACTTTGATGTTACACGATTCGCGGTCACTTGACTCCGATGCGTCTGACTCTGGTCACGTGGTGAATCAGCTTGCGCTTGTCAGCATCACGATTCTGCCTGACCCCTGGTGTATTTATGGGTTTACTTAACGCTAGTGTATGTTATGGAGTGATAATGGCTGTTGCCTAACAGTGATATGAACTCATGCCTCTCAAGAACAGACTCCAGAGACAGCGATTTGGCGTGTTTCCTCAGGACCTCAGCAGCTCCTTGTGAACCAAACCCTTAGATCTTTGAGTCTACCATTAGAAAACGGGCATTGGTGCCTGCACCAAATATGTAGCCTTACACTTGTTGCCTAGAGTGATTGAAATACTTGAAATAAGTTTATTGAGGTATAAATACACTCAAAGGGATGAGGTAGCTCAAACTATTCTCACCCTGTTCAGTATAACGTGTTCATATATATATATATATATATATATATATATATATATATATATATATATATATATATATATATATATATATATATATACATATATATATATACACTCTCATCATACACACATTATAAGACACATATACACACATCAACCTAGAGAGATAACGACACGAATACGTCATGGTTTAAAATCGCTTCCGTTGATGAAATCAGAGATGAGCGATTGCTTACCTTCCCTCGGTGACTGTAGGCCTGCAGGCCTGTAGGCCATATGACTGCCATCGTGATACCATCATTAGCCTGCTAAGAATGCGGGCATCGAAGAGACACTCAACATGACAGGCCTTGTCATGACGATTGACAGGCCATGTCACGAGAGGCATCTATACATTACGACTTGAGAACGTGCACACTTCTACACGTGCACCCTGGTGCACTGCATTGTACGCCTGCAAGTCAGCTGTGGAAATCACTCTCACAACGTGGCCGTTGATCATTACGAATGACTACTGGGTGAGGGAGAGGACGCGGTAGTCGGCTAATGCTGCAGTCATCTCCCCTCTGGGTCAGATGAATGCCATCAGACAGCTGAATGCTTCATGTTAAGTTCACTTGAGTCAAATCAGTGGGTCAAGCTTACGAATGAAGGTGGTTCTGTTGAGTGTGTACAGCCTCCTGTAGTCACCTGTGCACGGGGTGATTATCCAATCGCTCTAAACGATGTCCTGAAGGCTTACAACATCGTGGTGTTGTTGCGTTCTTCCGTCTTGTAAGTGAAGTGTGAGACGCCTACTCTGTGTCAGTTGAGTAGCAAATGTAGTTCACGGTCCACTTACTGAGATCAGTCTCAAGCAGAGACCCCCCCTAGACGACCAACAATCCCAATAAGCCATAGCAGAGACCCGCTAAGAAGACCACCATCAATCCTCCGACAGAAACCCATGAAGACCCGAGCCGTGTTTAAGCAGCTCACACACACTCGACTCTCGAGCCAAACAAAACCTCACCGTGTGCATTATCCTGTGATCCCAAACTCGTTGTCCATCGTTGCCAGGAACAAAAGACGCCTGCAAGCACGCCCTTAAAGGGAGGTAATGGCATGCCTTTTAAAATTGGCCAGATTTACGAGATTGCCATTCTTCCTCTCTCTAACTTTGCAACCTACCTCTCTGCCTGCCTGCCTGCCTGCTTGCTTGCCTGCCTACCTGCCTACCTGCCTGCCTGCCTGCCTGCCTGCCTACTTGCCTGCCTGCCTGCCTGCCTGCCTGCCTGCCTGCCTGCCTACCTGCCTGCCTGCCTGTTTGCCTGCTTGCCTGCCTGCCTGCCTGCCTGCCTGCCTGCCTGCCTGCCTGCCTGCTTGCCTGCCTGCCTGCCTGCCTGCCTGCCTGCCTGCCTGCCTGCCTGCCTGCCTGCCTGCCTGCTTGCCTGCCTGCCTGCTTGCTTGCCTGCCTACCTGCCTGCCTGCCTGCCTGCCTGCCTACTTGCCTGCCTGCTTGCCTGCCTGCCTGCCTACCTGCCTGCCTGCCTGTTTGCCTGCTTGCCTGCCTGCCTGCCTGCCTGCCTGCCTGCCTGCCTTAACTTTTTGACTGCATTCCTGCTTAGCGGCCTGTCTACTAGCATTCCAGAATGTCTGTCTGTTCACATATCTGTCTCACTATCTGTTTGTCTATGTACTTATGAACCATCTTCCACAAATTGCTGACCTTCTTGCTTGCCTGGAATTCTGCCTACTTCTTGCCTGCTTGTATTCCTGCCTTTCTGGTCGCTCTTTTTCCCTTGCCTATTTGTCTACCAGGAAGATAACCAGCATCAAGGCTGCCATATGTCCCATCAAAGTATAGAGCCTCGTTCCAACAATAGAAACATTATCTGACACCTTGTCAGATTAGGCTCTGGTACTCAATTTCAGGATATCTTATGAATTGTTTTAGAGCGTAATTTGGCCAATAGTATGCTTTATGACATTAATACATCAATATATCAATTGAGAGTCGTTAGGCGGCGAGGTAACGCTTCACCAATTAGTGAGTTGATTTACCATCTTCAGTGACTGAACTATTTTATTGCCGAATATTCATATAAATCTGATTATCTATATCTTGAGTATATAATTCTTTAGTATAACTCATCATAACATTTAATTTGTCATATCCATTAACCTAACTTGATCAAATTAGTTTATTTTATTGCATATAATATTTTCTTTGCATATTGCCCATACATTATACTTGTATCATACAACTATGTTGAGAGTATCAGAACAATTGATAATTGGCTGTTACAATATTTGTAGAGCTAGGTTAAACCATGTAATTAGTTCAGATCTTTGATAATGAACCGTACCTGTGTTTACAATTATAGAACTAACTGTCTTTATCAATTTATCCTTTTAAAATACACAAGCTAAATGTGTTAGAATGCCCCGCAGGTATATTGTGGTTCTGCTATCAATGACCTAATTCAGCCTTAAGAACCCCACCACCTACAGCCCATTACCCAGAATCAAGGACTAGAGGAGTTGGCCTTACAACCCAGCATAGGGGCTGGGTTGTAAGCCCCTATGCTGGGTTGCATAGGGGCTTACAACAAGAATTAAACTAATTCTAGTTTATTTGGTGTTGCAATCTTATGAATTATTTACAGTAATTATTCAGTTGTTAGTTTATGATTCTAGTAACCGAATTTATAGTTATATGTAATTCTCTTCTTTTATCAATCCAGGTATTTCTCCCACACAGCTTTGTTTTGCTGTTATTTCGGGAAGGTAGTGAATAATCAACGTTCTCTGTGTGTTGGGCTTTCCTCCTCCTCCTCTGCTCTTCCATGATTTAGAAGCTTGCTCTCTGCAGAGCAAAGTAATATCCTATTTATATCAACTACGTTCCATTTTCTAACTACATGGGGCCAATGTGTTCCAGTTTTGTAGTTTATCCTCTAAGGATTTTAGCCTTTAATTGTAATTTGATTAATACCTGTCTCTCTTGCCTGAGGTAACCATAATTCTTCCCCAAACTTAATTAACTTTCCCCTCTCTCACTTAGGTCTGTCAATTACCCTTTCCGTAAGGTGCTTATATAATCCAGTTCTTCCTTCAATTTCTCTTTGGCTTCTACTGTATGTTTAATCTCTCCCGGCACTCTTCCCCTTCTTTGACTGTCTCTCCGGCTCAGAGTCTAAATAACTCTCTCCAAGTTCTGATATCCTCCCGACTCACCCCCTTGCTAATTATCCTGAATCAATTTCAAAATCTCTTCTCACCTGTCATCCACCTCTCTCTCTCTCTCCACACTTTTCTCTCTGGTTCTTCAACCTGTTAGTGCGTTTGTCTCTCCTGCGTAGCTCCCTTCTCTTGTGAAGCTTAAGCTTTATTTATCTCCATTTCTGCTTCTCGAGACTTTATTCCCATTAACAGCTGACATGCTTCTCTCAGTAATGTGCGTCATTCTCTCTCGGTGGCTTCAAGGCAAAGAGCATTGAGAGAGAGAGAGAGAGAGAGAGAGAGAGAGAGAGAGAGAGAGAGAGAGAGAGAGAGAGAGAGAGAGAGAGAGAGAGAGAGAGAGAGAGAGAGAGAGAGAGAGCGTGACAGAGAGAGAGAGAGAGAGAGAGAGAGAGAGAGAGAGAGAGAGAGAGAGAGAGAGAGCGTGACAGAGAAAGAGAGAGAGAGAGAGAGAGAGAGAGAGAGAGAGAGAGAGAGAGAGAGAGAGAGAGAGAGAGAGAGAGAGAGAGAGAGAGAGAGAGCGTGACAGAGAAAGAGAGAGAGAGAGAGAGAGAGAGAGAGAGAGAGAGAGAGAGAGAGAGAGAGAGAGAGAGAGAGAGAGAGAGAGAGAGAGAGAGAGAGAGAGAGCGTGACAGAGAGAGAGAGAGAGAGAGAGAGAGAGAGAGAGAGAGAGAGAGAGAGAGAGCGTGACAGAGAGAGAGAGAGAGAGAGAGAGAGAGAGAGAGAGAGAGAGAGAGAGAGAGAGAGAGAGAGAGAGAGAGAGAGAGAGAGAGAGAGAGAGCGTGACAGAGAAAGAGAGAGAGAGAGAGAGAGAGAGAGAGAGAGAGAGAGAGAGAGAGAGAGAGAGAGAGAGAGAGAGAGAGAGAGAGAGAGAGAGAGAGAGAGAGAGAGAGAGAGAGCGTGACAGAGAGAGAGAGAGAGAGAGAGAGAGAGAGCGTGACAGAGAGAGAGAGAGAGAGAGAGAGAGAGAGAGAGAGAGAGAGAGAGAGAGAGAGAGAGAGAGAGAGAGAGAGAGAGAGAGAGAGAGAGAGAGAGAGAGCGTGACAGAGAGAGAGAGAGAGAGAGAGAGAGAGAGAGAGAGAGAGAGAGAGAGAGAGAGAGAGAGAGAGAGAGAGAGAGAGAGAGAGAGAGAGAGAGAGAGAGAGAGAGAGAGAGAGAGAGCGTGACAGAGAGAGAGAGAGAGAGAGAGAGAGAGAGAGAGAGAGAGAGAGAGAGAGAGAGAGAGAGAGAGAGAGAGAGAGAGAGAGAGAGAGAGCGTGACGGATGCTGTATGGAAGGATGACCTCCCGCTTGTCCTCTCATCCTTGCACAGTATTGTAAAGCTGAGTTCGATCTCTATCAGGCCTACGTGTGTCTGACCCGGGTGAGGTTGGGTGCTTTGCTCAGGTGAGGGAGGCAGGGTTGGAGGAGAGAGAGGGAGGTGGTGGGGATGGAGGAGAGATGGAGGAGAATTGTGAGAGTTGGGGAAGGGGTTGAATGTGAGGGGAGCGGTAGAGGGAGAGGGGCATTCGGGGTTGTCTTTTTTTTTTTTTTTTGCAAGAAAAGGTGGTTATAGTTTGTTGAATATTTTTGAGCTTAAAGTTTATGAGTTGGAGGGAGTTGAGGATGGTGGGCATGGTGGCGGAGGCTGTTGAGGATGGTGGGCATGGTGGTGGAGGCTGTTGGGGATGGTGGGCATGGTGGTGGAGGCTGTTGGGGATGGTGGGCATGGTGGTGGAGGCTGTTGAGGATGGTGGGCATGGTGGTGGAGGCGGTGGAGGCTGTTGAGGATGGTGGGCATGGTGGTGGAGGCTGTTGAGGATGGTGGGCATGGTGGTGGAGGCGGTGGAGGCTGTTGAGGATGGTGGGCATGGTGGTGGAGGCTGTTGAGGATGGTGGGCATGGTGGTGGAGGCGGTGGAGGCTGTTGGGGATGGTGGGCATGGTGGTGGAGGCTGTTGAGGATGGTGGGCATGGTGGTGGAGGCGGTGGAGGCTGTTGAGGATGGAGGGCATGGTGGTGGAGGCTGTTGAGGATGGTGGGCATGGTGGTGGAGGCTGTTGGGGATGGTGGGCATGGTGGTGGAGGCTGTTGGGGATGGTGGGCATGGTGGTGGAGGCTGTTGAGGATGGTGGGCATGGTGGTGGAGGCGGTGGAGGCTGTTGAGGATGGTGGGCATGGTGGTGGAGGCTGTTGAGGATGGTGGGCATGGTGGCGGAGGCTGTTGGGGATGATGGGCATGGTGGTGGAGGCTGTTGGGGATGATGGGCATGGTGGTGGAGGCTGTTGGGGATGGTGGGCATGGTGGTGGAGGCTGTTGAGGATGGTGGGCATGGTGGTGGAGGCGGTGGAGGCTGTTGAGGATGGTGGGCATGGTGGTGGAGGCTGTTGAGGATGGTGGGCATGGTGGTGGAGGCGGTGGAGGCTGTTGAGGATGGTGGGCATGGTGGTGGAGGCTGTTGAGGATGGTGGGCATGGTGGTGGAGGCGGTGGAGGCTGTTGAGGATGGAGGGCATGGTGGTGGAGGCTGTTGAGGATGGTGGGCATGGTGGTGGAGGCTGTTGGGGATGGTGGGCATGGTGGTGGAGGCTGTTGAGGATGGAGGGCATGGTGGTGGAGGCTGTTGGGGATGGTGGGCATGGTGGTGGAGGCTGTTGGGGATGATGGGCATGGTGGTGGAGGCTGTTGAGGATGGAGGGCATGGTGGTGGAGGCTGTTGAGGATGGTGGGCATGGTGGTGGAGGCTGTTGGGGATGATGGGCATGGTGGTGGAGGCTGTTGGGGATGGTGGGCATGGTGGTGGAGGCTGTTGGGGATGATGGGCATGGTGGTGGAGGCTGTTGAGGATGGAGGGCATGGTGGTGGAGGCTGTTGAGGATGGTGGGCATGGTGGTGGAGGCTGTTGGGGATGATGGGCATGGTGGTGGAGGCTGTTGGGGATGATGGGCATGGTGGTGGAGGCTGTTGGGGATGATGGGCATGGTGGTGGAGGCTGTTGGGGATGATGGGCATGGTGGTGGAGGTTGTTGGGGATGATGGATTTGTGGGTTAGCGGATGTGGGTTGGTGACACTAAAGATGTCTAGTGGGAGAAGGTCGAGGCTTTTCAAAAGGGTGTTGGGTGAATTTTTTTTTCGTTTTTATAGATATCGGTGTTTATGGTGGTGGGTGTGTGAGTGGGTGTGGTGGTAGGTGTGGTGGTGAGTGTAGTGGTAGGTGTGTGAGTGGGTGGTGTGTTGGTGGGCGTGTAGAGGTGGGTGAAATTCTGGTGGTGGGTAAATGGATGAGAGTGGGTGAGGTTATTTTAGGGGGGCAATGTTAGTTATGGGTTGGGGGAAGATTTGGTGATCGACTAAGGGCAATCAAGTGTTTAATGTTGGGTTAGAGGCAGCGGGTGAAGTAGTGGAAGGGGAAGTGGGTGGAGGCGTGGGTGGAGGCGTGGGTGTTTTGTGTGTGTGTGGGGGGGGGAGGGGAAGGGCGAGGAATATGGATGAACAACGATGGACAGGTACTAACCGAGGAGTATTGCATTATTGGTGTGAAGGATCGTAGGCGACCAGAATTCTCTCTCTTCTTCCAGACTATCCCAGCCCCACCACATTCAACCTAACCCTCTCCCATCCTGTGAAGCTGGCCCGCCACACCAATAATATCACCGTGGTCAGCTTCGCACAGGCCCACGAGTCGTGCCCAGCCGGTACCTCACTCATAAACATAACAAAAGACTTACAAATTATTGGTCAGTGCTGATAAAATGCCAACACAGGAATCGAGACCTCAACACATGTTTGTTTTCGTCGTCTATACTTGCAGGGAATTTGATCATTTCATCGATACTGCACGAGAGAGGCACTGAAGGGGGGGGGGGGGGAGGGGGGATTTCTGGTGCCAAAAAGCGATGCTCTTTTGTCTCTCCGGGCACATATATATATATATATATATATATATATATATATATATATATATATATATATATATATATATATATATATATATATATATATATATATATATATATATATATGTCGTACCTAGTAGCCAGAACGCACTTCTCAGCCTACTATGCAAGGCCCGATTTGCCTAATAAGCCAAGTTTTCATGAATTAATTATTTTTCGGCTACCTAACCTACCTAACCTAACCTAACCTAACTTTTTCGGCTACCTAACCTAACCTAACCTATAAAGATAGGTTAGGTTAGGTTAGGTAGGGTTGGTTAGGTTCGGTCATATATCTACGTTAATTTTAACTCTAATAAAATAAAATTGACCTCATACATAATGAAATGGGTAGCTTTATCATTTCATAAGAAAAAAATTTGAGAAAATATAATAATTCAGGAAAACTTGGCTTATTAGGCAAATCGAGCCTTGCATAGTAGGCTGAGAAGTGCGTTCTGGCTACTAGGTACGACATATATATATATATATATATATATATATATATATATATATATATATATATATATATATATGGTTTTTTCGTTTTTTAAGATTTATCACTTTGTGTTTATATTATTTTCAGGTAAAATGTATCATTTTTAGTACATTTTTTGTCTGCAAATGCAAGGGGGGGGGGAACAAGAGAATTCCAGACGTCATGAGAGTCTAGACGTCATGAGAGTCCAGACGTCATGAGAGTCCAGACGTCATGAGAGTCCAGACGTCATGAGAGTCCAAACATTTGCGAATTCACATATTATGAAAGGCAGCGTCATAAGAGTTCATATGTTTTGTGCTTCATATGTTATACACATCTTTTGCCATTCACGTTTATTAAACAATTAAAAGTCATCAAATATGTATGAAAAAGCCCGCAAATACACCTCATTAGATTACAAATATCGTGTAGCGTACATCGACAGTAAAGGAACCCTATTGAAGAGGAATATGGAAACTATTCTATATTCCATACTAAACTATTCCAGTCAGAATACTGGCTGGAAACCACAGCTTCCAGGAGCATCCTTAGACTAGCTGTCAGGGAGAGCCTGACGGCTGAGTGGACAGCGCTCGGTATTCGTAGTCCTAAGGTTCCGGGTTCGATCACCGGTGGAGGTGGAAACACATGGGGAGAGTTTATTTCACCCTGATGCCCCTGTTAAAATTAGCAGTAAATAGGTACCTGGGAGTTAGAACAGCTGCTACGGGCTGCTTCCTGGAGATGTGTAACACAAATGAGGCCTGGTCGAGGACCGGGCCGCGAGGACGCTAAGCCCCGAAATCATCTCAAGATAACTAGTTGTGTTGGATAACGAGACCAGACACCTCGAACACTGTTTTTGTAGCACAGACGTAAATCTGGGTATTTATGTATGTTGGTTAGTTTAACATTTTAAAACGACTACAATCACCTTCTGTGGTTGACTGTTCAATAAATCGGTGAACTATATTTTTATCAGATCTCTAATCCCTGGCCATGGTAAACAGAATATAATGTATATAAGCTGGTTAGTACTGTAAATGTGTGGCCATGTATGTGGTAGAAAATAATAATAATAAAAATAATAAAGATAATAATAATAAAGATAATAACAATAATAATAATAATAATAATAATAATAATAAAGAGCATGCTTCAAGAGTTTCTTCACACACACACTCAGGTCCATCCACTTCTTTGCTCTCCCGGCTCTGATCACTCAATCAAAAGATGATCTGATACCTGACCAATCTCTGAAAAGATTTGTTAAAGTGAACACAACAAATCTATGCCGAGCATCACCGGGGCCCCGAAGTTGACGAAAAAAACAAAAAATGCATTATTATCACAAATCTTGACTCACTTGAAAACAGAATTCAAGTTCTAAGAGAATACCTTGCCATTGAAATCTACAAAAAACGAAATCGGATACACTTCCAAGCGAGACTCGCAGAGGTAGGGGGGGGGGGGAAGGGGGGAATGATATTCAACCCTATAATCTACTTCAGAATATTTGAGAGGTTGTTAACCGGTCTAATCAGCAACCTTAAGCACCATCAGATAGACAAGTAACAACCAAGATGAACTACCCTGATCCTCCACCACCACTACACGAGGCGACGTCGAGTACAGAGCTGCCACTCAACCTTCTTGAGAGGTTATCTTGAGATGATTTCGGGGCTTTAGTGTCCCCGCGGCCCGGTCCTCGACCAGGCCTCCACCCTCCCAGGAAGAATCCCGTGACAGCTGGCTAGCACCCAGGTACCTATTTTACTGCTAGGTAACAGGGGCATAGTGTGAAAGAAACTCTGCCCATTGTTTCTCGTCGGCGCCTGGGATCGAACCCAGGACCACAGGATCACAAGTCCAGCGTGCTGTCCGCTCGGCCGACCGGCTCCCCACCTTCCCCAAGTGAAGGAAGGAAATTAATACCCGCCAAACACACACCGAAACTACGACGTTCGTACAACGTTCGAACACGTTTTAACACCTAACTAGTTATAACAACCAATATAGCAAGTTGTAACAACGTTCTAATACGTCATTAAACACGTTAAGCCAAGATGTAACAACTTTATTACAAATTGTAACAAACAGAAAATAGAGACAGTTACGGTTTGTGTTTCCAGGGTACACCCCCCCCCCCGCCCCCCTTGCAACACCTCACAGCCGCATCCCTGGAGCCAGATTCATGAAGCAGTTACGCGAGTACTTACGAATGTGAACATCTTTCCTCAATCTTTGACGGTTTTGGTTACATTTATTAAACAGTTTACAATCATGAAAACTTCCTAATCAACTGTTGTTATTGTTATAAACAGCCTCCTGGTGCTTCGGAGCTGATTAAACTGTTTAATAATTGTAAAACAAAGCCGCCAAAGATTGAGAAAAGATGGACAGGTTCGTGAGTGCTTGCGTAACTGCTTCGTGAATCTGGCTCCTGGCCTGTGACCCAAGACATACCCCCCTCCCCCTACCCCCCCCCCTTCCTCAGCAGCAGCGACTCGCTCAGTAACAGCAATAACACAGAGTACAAACAAAAATCAATGTGACACACTTTAGACTGAAATAATGTCAATATTAATTACATTATTAATTATTATTTAAATAATTAATTAATAATATTTAGTGCATCTACATATTCCAATCCTAAGCCATCCGACAATCCTGACCCCTTCCAAGTGCTATATAGTCGTAATGGCTTGGCGCTTTCCCCCTCCTAGTTCCCTTCCCTTCCATCATCAATGGTTCACTTCCACCTCCAGAGTCTTCAGCTATCTTGAGATGATTTCGGGGCTTTAGTGTCCCCGCGGCCCGGTCCTCGACCAGGCCTCCAACCCCCCCCCCCCCCCAGGAAGTAGCCCGTGACAGCTGACTAACTCCCAGGTACCTATTTTACTGCTAGGTAACCGAGGCATCAGGGGTAAAAGAAACTCTGTCCATTGTTTCTCACCGGCGCCCGGGATCGAACTCGGGACCACAGGATGACGCGTCCAGTGTTCTGACCGCTCAGCCACCGGCTCCCTGGAGACATCAACATCCCTCCCAGCAGGTGAGACAGCTCCGAGTAACGTTATAAAGAAGAGGATGAAAGCAATTTCCCCGGTTGATGAACCGAACATCGTTCGGTCTTAACACACTTTCCCCCCCCACCCACCCCCCTCAGGTGCCTGTGAGTACAGAGATGTAACCGGATACCAGTCACCCACCTTCACCCACCTTCACCACACCCACCTCCAGGGGTGACGAACGGACGGGTGATCACACACACACAAACATTAGAGATATTAGAAAGAACTTTTTTAGTGTCAGAGTGGTTGACAAATGGAATGCATTAGGAAGTGATGTGGTGGAGGCTGACTCCATACACAGCTTCAAGTGTAGATATGATAGAGCCCAATAGGCTCAGGAACCTGTACACCTGTTGATTGACAGTTGAGAGGCGGGACCAAAGAGCCAGAGCTCAACCCCTGCAAGCACAACTAGGTGAGTACACACACACACACACACACACACACACACACACACACACACACACACACACACACACACACTGGAATTCTATGATAAAATAACGAGGATAAGACAGGACAGAGATGGTTGGGCAGACTGCATATTTCTGGACTGCCAAAAAGCCTTTGATACAGTACCGCACATGAGACTGCTGTTCAAGCTCAAAAGGCAGGCGGGGGTGGGGGGAAAGGTCCTAGCATGGATAAGGAACTACCTAACAGGAAGGAGCCAAAGAGTTACGGTAAGGGGCGAGAAGTCGGACTGGCGAACAGTAACAAGTGGAGTACCACAAGGATCGGTGCTGGGACCAATTCTATTTCTTGTATATGTTAACGACATGTTTACAGGCGTAGAGTCCTACATGTCGATGTTTGCGGATGACGCAAAGTTGATGAGAAGAGTTGTGACAGATGAGGATTGCAGGATCCTCCAAGAGGACCTGAACAGGTTGCAGAGATGGTCAGAGAAATGGCTACTGGAATTCAACACGAGCAAATGTAAAGTTATGGAAATGGGACTAGGAGATAGGAGACCAAAGGGACAGTACACAATGAAGGGGAACAGCCTACCTGTAACGACGCGTGAAAGAGACCTGGGGGTGGACGTAACACCTAATCTATCTCCTGAGGCACATATAAATAGGATAACGACAGCAGCGTACTCTACACTGGCAAAAGTTAGAACATCATTCAGAAACCTAAGTAAGGAGGCATTTAGGGCCCTTTACACTGCCTACGTAAGGCCAGTCTTAGAGTATGCCGCCTCATCATGGAGTCCCCATCTGAAGAAGCATATAATGAAACTGGAAAAGGTTCAGAGGGTTGCAACGAGACTCGTCCCAGAGCTACGAGGGATGGGGTATGAGGAGCGCCTGAAGGAACTGTGCCTTACGACACTAGAAAGAAGAAGGGAGAGGGGGGACATGATAGGAACGTATAAGATACTCAGAGGGATTGACAGAGTGGACATAGACGAAATGTTCACACGGAATAGTAACAGAACGAGGGGACATGGATGGAAGCTTGAAACTCAGATGAGTCACAGAGATGTTAGGAAGTTTTCTTTTAGCGTGAGAGTAGTGGGAAAATGGAATGCACTTCAGGAACAGGTTGTGGAAGCAAATACTATTCATAATTTTAAAACCAGGTATGATAGGGAAATGGGACAGGAGTCATTGCTGTAAACAACCGATGCTCGAAAGGCGGGATCCAAGAGTCAATGCTCGATCCTGCAGACACAACTAGGTGAGTACAACTAGGTGAGTACACACACACACACACACACACACACACACACACACACACACACACACACACACACTCACACACACACACACACACACACACACACACACACACACACACACACACACACACAGACACACACACACACACACACACACACACACACACACACACACACACACAAACACACACACACACACACACACACACACACACACACACACACACACAGACACACACACACACACACACACACACACACACACACACACACACACACACACCCTCCCAACCTCTCAACCTCTATCTGTCTCCCAACCTTACGCTATCTCCCAACCCCTCTATGCCCTCCCCAATCTTCAGACCCAGTATGCCCTTCCTACTCCAGACCTACCTACCCAGGCCCTACCCCAGACCCTCCTACCTACCTTCCTAGAAGCCCAGCCCCCAGTAGCCCCCCAAGCACTCTTTCTGAACACCCCCCTCCTGAACTCTTTCACCCCCCATACACCCCCCGGACCCCCCCAGACACCCCCCGGATCCCCCCGGACATCCCCCGGACCCTCCCCGCCCCCAGTCATCCCCCAGACACCCCCCAGATCCCCCAGATCCCCTCTGCCCCCAGTCACCCCCCAGACATCCCCCAGATCCCCCCAGACCCCCAGAGAAAGGGAGAACTCTGGTACAAGAGTTTCCATGAAGAATCTCAAGGTTTGGTACACCAATGCTGATGGGGTATCTAATAAAGCAGAAGAGATAAAAGAAAGAGTGAGTGAAGCAGATCCTGACATAGTTGCAATTGTGGAAACTAAAATTAATGACATGATCTCAGATGCAATCTTTCCTGAAGGGTACCAGGTGATACGAAAAGAGAGGACACAGAGACAGGGAGGGGGAGTAGCACTCCTAATAAAGCGGAAATGGAAGTTTGAAGACCTGGGAAATCGAGTTACCAATGAGTGCACAAGCTTCATACATGGAACTCTGACAGTAGATGGGAGGAAGATTGTGATCCTGGTAATCTACAATCCCCCACCAAACAGTAGAAGACCCAGGCAGGAGTATGATGACAACAACAAAGCATGTATAGATGAACTGCAGAAGGCAGCAACACTAGCCCACAGAATGAGAGCGAAGCTGCTGATCATGGGGGACCTAAATCATGGAGAGATAAATTGGGAATCAAGGAATCCCCATGGAGGGGACGAAACGTGGGGAGCAAAATTAGTAGATGTTATAGACAGGAATTTCCTGACACAACATGTGAAGGAAGACACAAGGGAAAGAGGAGGAGATGCACCGAGCCTATTAGACCTGATTTTCACCCAGAACGTAGAAGATATCGAGAATTTAGAGCATGAAATACCTCTAGGGGCCAGTGACCATTGTGTCCTAGTCTTTGACTACATGATGGAATTCAAACTTATGACCATGGGACAAGAGATCTGGGAAAGGAGAGCTGACTACAGGAAAGGGGACTATATGAGGATAAGGGACTATCTGGGTGAAGTGCAGTGGGAGGAAGAAATTAGAGGAAAAACAGTCCAAGATATGATGGACCTAGTCATACAGAAATGCCAGGAGGCCGAAGAGAGATTTATACCAACGGTAAAGGGAAAAAATAAGAAGGAATATAATAACCCATGGTTTAATAGACAGTGTCAGGAAGCAAAAATGGCCAGCAGACGGGAGTGGAGGAAGTACAGAAGACAAAGAACAGAGGACAACAGAAGCAGATACAACAGAGCTAGGAACGATTACATTAACATAAGACGAACATCGGAAAGGGACTATGAGAACGATATTGCAATCAAAGCGAAAAAACAACCCAAGTTACTACACAGTCATATAAGAAGAAAAATGTCGGTGAACGACCAAGTGACAAGACTAAGGAAGACAGAGGGGGCATATACTGAAAGTGACAAGGAAATCTGCGAGGCACTGAATGCCAGTTTCCATGGAGTGTTCACTACCGAGCCTGAGCAGCTCCCATTGTTGGAAGGGGTTACCCTAGATGAAAGACTATCAGATATAGAGGTGACAGCAGAGGAGGTAATGAAACAGTTGACAACTCTAGATGCAACTAAAGCAGTTGGACCAGACAAAGTATCACCGTGGATACTAAAAGAAGCAGCACAGGCCCTCAGCGTGCCTCTGGCAATGATCTTTAATGAGTCACTTATGTCAGGAGAATTGCCCAGTTGCTGGAAGAAGGCAAATGTCGTGCCGATCTTCAAGAAAGGAGATAGGGAGGAGGCACTTAACTACAGACCTGTATCACTGACAAGCATCCCCTGTAAAATACTGGAAAGAATAATTAGGCTGCGACTGGTTGCACACCTGGAGAACATTAGGTTTGTGAACAAACATCAACATGGGTTCTGGACAGGGAAATCGTGCCTAACAAACCTTCTGGAATTCTATGATAAAATAACGAGGATAAGACAGGACAGAGATGGTTGGGCAGACTGCATATTTCTGGACTGCCAAAAAGCCTTTGATACAGTACCGCACATGAGACTGCTGTTCAAGCTCGAGAGGCAGGCGGGGGTGGGGGGAAAGGTCCTAGAATGGATAAGGAACTACCTAACAGGAAGGAGCCAAAGAGTTACGGTAAGGGGCGAGAAGTCGGACTGGCGAACAGTAACAAGTGGAGTACCACAAGGATCGGTGCTGGGACCAATTCTATTTCTTGTATATGTTAACGACATGTTTACAGGCGTAGAGTCCTACATGTCGATGTTTGCGGATGATGCAAAGTTGATGAGAAGAGTTGTGACAGATGAGGATTGCAGGATCCTCCAAGAGGACCTGAACAGATTGCAGAGATGGTCAGAGAAATGGCTACTAGAATTCAACACGAGCAAATGTAAAGTTATGGAAATGGGACTAGGAGATAGGAGACCAAAGGGACAGTACACAATGAAGGGGAACAGCCTACCTGTAACGACGCGTGAAAGAGACCTGGGGGTGGACGTAACACCTAATCTATCTCCTGAGGCACATATTAATAGGATAACGACAGCAGCGTACTCTACACTGGCAAAAGTTAGAACATCATTCAGAAACCTAAGTAAGGAGGCATTTAGGGCGCTTTACACTGCCTACGTAAGGCCAGTCTTAGAGTATGCCGCCTCATCATGGAGTCCCCATCTGAAGAAACATATAATGAAACTGGAAAAGGTTCAGAGGTTTGCAACGAGACTCGTCCCAGAGCTACGAGGGATGGGGTATGAAGAGCGCCTGAGGGAATTGTGCCTTACGACACTAGAAAGAAGAAGGGAGAGGGGGGACATGATAGGAACGTATAAGATACTCAGAGGAATTGACAGAGTGGACATAGACGAAATGTTCACACGGAATAGTAACAGAACGAGAGGACATGGATGGAAGCTTGAAACTCAGATGAGTCACAGAGATGTTAGGAAGTTTTCTTTTAGCGTGAGAGTAGTGGGGAAATGGAATGCACTTCAGGAACAGGTTGTGGAAGCAAATACTATTCATAATTTTAAAACCAGGTATGATAGGGAAATAGGACAGGAGTCATTGCTGTAAACAACCGATGCTCGAAAGGCGGGATCCAAGAGTCAATGCTCGATCCTGCAGACACAACTAGGTGAGTACACAGACACACACACACACACACACACACACACACACACACACACACACACACACACACACACACACACACACACACACACACACACACACACACACACAAACACACACACACACACACACACACACACACACACACACACACACACACACACACACACACACACACACACACACAGACACACACACACACACACACACACACACACACTCACACACACACACACACACACACACACACACACACACACACACACACACACACACACACACACACACACACACACACACACACACACTCACACACACACACACACACACACTCACACACACACACACACACACACACACACACACACACACACACACACACACACACACACTCACACACACACACACACAGACACACACACACACACACACACACACACACACACACACACACACACACACACACTCACACACACACACACACACACACACACACACACACACACACACACACACACACACACACACACACACACACACACACACACACACACACACAGCGCCAGGGCTCTGCCCCATGTTCGGGAGACAGGGACCCACACCACAGACGGACAAAAACAAGTGCAAAACAGTCTGAACGACCGACTGAACATTTCCTCAACGACAACTCTGGCAGGTGTGTAATAACAACAGGTGTGTTCTTGTTAGTCTCCATGTAAAATGTGGACTAACACTGACAGATGCACTTAACGCTCTGTTACAAAATGATTATTGAACTCTAATAGCCAACAAAAAAAAAAAACACGCAAAATAAATCGACAAATAAATGATAGATCTGTGATTTTTTTTTCAAATCATCATCTAATAATTATCCCATTTTTTAATGTTTTAAGTATACCATGTGTGGCCTCATTAACTACTCGCTCTCTTTCGGGGCTAGGTTTTAACCACCTAATTAAAGGTCACGTGTCTGTGGGGTCGTACGGAGACAAAATACAGGAAGCGGGTCCGTTTTACTCGTGTTTAAGTGACCGCCGGCACGCAGAAAATGGGAGCCAGGGCAAAGGGTCAAAAGAAAACGAGAGGCTTGAGGCCTAGCGATATGTTTAGCCCCCAACCCTGGTGATATGTAGGGCTATGAGGGGAGAGAGAGAGAGAGAGAGAGAGAGAGAGAGAGAGAGAGAGAGAGAGAGAGAGAGAGAGAGAGAGAGAGAGAGAGAGAGAGAGAGAGAGAGAGAGAGAGAGAGAGAGAGATGATTGAGACTTCATCTTCATGAATGTGAAAATCGAATGGGAAAGGGGGGGGTAGGGTTGTGTTACATCGATATTTCTTAAAGTGTTGTAATGGGGCCGACCCCTCCACTAACCTATGTCACTCCCACACCTCACACGCGTCATGCGTGTGTGTGAAAGGTTAGGCGAGGCCCCAAGCCTCTCGCCTCAAGACCTTGGACAGAGAGACATATTCTCTCTTATAGATATAGAACTCACATAATTTAATATTCTGAGTTCATGTATTTTGAAGGCAAAATCCTGTATGTTGAAGAATGTCTGATGTATGGCCTAATGTTTACAAGACAATCATCTATTCATTCCTGTATGCTGTTAGTCTATACATTCCTGTATGCTGTTAGTCTATGCATTCCTGTATGATGTTAGTCTATACATTCCTGTATGATGTTAGTCTATACATTTCTGTATGCTGTTAGTCTATACATTCCTGTATGATGTTAGTCTATGCATTCTTGTATGCTGTTAATCTATACATTCTTGTATGCTGTTAGTCTATACATTCTTGTATGCTGTTAGTCTATACATTCCTGTATGCTGTTAGTCTATACATTCTTGTATGCTGTTAGTCTATACATTCCTGTATGATGTTAGTCTATGCATTCTTGTATGCTGTTAATCTTTACATTCTTGTATGCTGTTAGTCTATACATTCTTGTATGCTGTTAGTCTATACATTCCTGTATGCTGTTAGTCTATACATTCCTGTATGCTGTTAGTCTATACATTCCTGTATGCTGTTAGTCTATACATTCCTGTATGCTGTTAGTCTATACATTCCTGTATGCTGTTAGTCTATACATTCCTGTATGCTGTTAGTCTATACATTCCTGTATGCTGTTAGTCTATACATTCCTGTATGCTGTTAGTCTATACATTCCTGTATGCTGTTAGTCTATACATTCCTGTATGCTGTTAGTCTATACACTCCTGTATGCTGTTAGTCTATACATTCCTGTAAATTATTCACTCGTACATCTCTTGGGAAGAACATCTCATTATGCACGTGTGAGCCAAGACTGGCGACGCCTGTACACTGCTGGTTGGTAAACAGTGTACCGTACAGCCACTAAGTCACTGGCATAACCTCAGAAAGACTCCACTCATGCGATCAGTTCTTCTATTTCGCTTTTCGCTCGTATGCACTACGGCCAAAAATCGCCGTATTTTAATTTTCAAAACAATGAAAGTTAATTATCCAACGAAATGGATCCAAAACAGTAGGCCCCTATTAGGTTAGAAGACCAGGAAATTCTTCTAAGGTTTCAAAACGCCATGAAAATCCTAATTTAAAAGCGTCCTCTCCTAACCTAACCGAGTAAGCCGGAGGATCCAAAACAGAAAACGGGACAGTACGTCAATTTTCATTTTCTATTACGACAATTGTTGGCCCCTCAGTGCGCATTCGAGCGAAAAGCGACGTAATTAGTAAGAGGACGGGTTGGGTGGCCACATGTATAGGGAGGAGGCAGGTGTGCGCGATGGGACTCTCGCGGAGGACAACAGGTGCGACAGGTCGTCTCGTTGTCTCAGGCCCCTCGCAGCTCAACACCTGCCAACAATCACCATTAAAACAGTTCCATTTGGAAAATCATATATTACCCATACTTCACCTTGATGAATTTTCAGGGATAAAAATATGCTGGTATGGAACAAGTACAAAGGGGAAAATTAATATGAGGGAGAGAGAGAGAGAGACAGAGAAAAGGAAGGAAAAAACTGACACAGAAAAAGGGAGGGAGAGAGAGAATGAGAGAAAGGAGGAAAAGATAGACAGACAGAGATGCTCACAGTAGTGAGGGATTCTGAAAATGCTCGAAGCTCTCTGAAAACCCCCCGAGATAAATCCAGGCATTATTTTCAGTAATAAAGAAAGCGAGACTCCAGTTACCAGTTAGACATTACACAACCTCACTCTTTTGGCTCCTTCGGGAACCCAACGATTTCTACTCCCCCCCCCTTTCTCCCCTCCCCCCCCCCCTCAAAAAAAAGTTGGGAGCCAGAGGGAGAGGTTGTGAGTGATGGGGGGGGGGGGCGTGACATGGCCACAGAGAGAGAGTCAGGCGGTAATGTTATGGGAAATGATGGTTAGCTGCAACTGATGTGTGGACAGGAAGCGCCTCCAGGCACCTTGTGTCTTGAGCAGCAGGTGCGACGCTTGTGTGTCTCCTCCTCCTCCTTCACCCCCTCCTCTTAAACACCCTCCTCCCCCCATCACTTCACCATCACCCCCCCCCGTACCACCCCTCAGTCCCCTTTCCCCTTGGATACCTCCCCTACCCTTAGACCACCCTAGTCTCCAAGATAACTTTCCCTTTCACCCTCTCCCCCCCTTCCTCCTCTCTCTCTCTCTCTCTCTCTCTCTCTCTCTCTCTCTCTCTCTCTCTCTCTCTCTCTCTCTCTCTCTCTCTCTCTCTCTCTCTCTCTCTCTCTCTCTCTCTCTCTCTCTCTCTCTCTCTCTCTCTCTCTCTCTCTCTCTCTCTCTCTCTCTCCTTCGTTATTTAACACACTTTCCAGGTTAGTTTGCATTAATAAATGTATACAGATGTAACGTGTCCACAGAACATCATCACTGATGAGTAGCAGATAGTGAAGAGCCAAAATAATGTCCCAGATATATGCCACATTGCCACCGTTTATAATATAACAAGAAATAAGTATATTTAAACAAGACAAGTTCACTCACACTCAAGAAATTAAGCGCCAGGACTCTGAGCCAAAACTCCCAAGTAGCGCTGCCTGCAGTGACCCGAATAAATGATGATATGAAACGGATGAAAACCCTGCGATTATCGTAGCGATAATTAGGGAGTAAATGACCATATAATTTTCATTTTATTTTCCCGACATAAGTTTTAGGGAATATTGAGGAAACTTATTATTTTGAACAGATTAAATGTGAGGGAGCGGTGTTCTCCGGCAGTTTACAACGGTGTTCCTAACCTATAGCACTCTTAGGTGTTATAGCTATTATAGGTGCAAGTGGTTTGGTTTACAGGAGTTTACAGGAGTGTGATTGGTCACGTCACTCGGATAGCAATGTGGTACCAGGTGATTCCCGGGACGCCTGGCTTGACTGACTCGGCCACCGTGGTTACAAGTGTTCACCAACCCAGGGGCCGGATTCACGAAGCAGTTACGCAAGCACTTACGAACCTGAACATCTTTTCTCAATCTTTGACGGCTTTGTTTACAATTATTAAACAGTTAATGAGCTCCGAAGCACCAGGAGGCTGTTTATAACAATAACAACAGTTGATTGGGAAGTTTTAATGCTTGTAAAGTGTTTAATAAATGTAACCACAGGCATCAAAGATCGAGGAATGATGTACACGTTCGTAAGTACTTGCGTAACAACGACTGTTTCGTGAATCTGGCTCAGACCTCTACTGAGCTCTCTGGGTCGTTCTGGAATCCTCCCAAACCGGGGCCCAACCAGTGGGCCCCGGTTTGGGCCCCCTCAAAATGATTTTCATATTCAGATATATATGTATATATAAATCTATATATACATATATATTTATATATAGATTATATATGTGTGTATATATATATATATATATATATATATATATATATATATATATATATATATATATATATATATATATATATATATATATATATATATATATATATATGTATAAATATATATATACGAGACCAATTACCCCAAGCTAGTGTAGAAAATAATTATATACACACTAGTACATTTATACTTTGTTGCGGAGTTGGGATTAACTTACGTAAACCTCTGGAACTCTGGTTTAGGTTGCCACAAACTACTACTAACCCACCAGCAAGTTTTACAACGATGAGCAGACTACACTTATTAGTGTATATCTTTAATAATAATAAATAATGATAATAATAATAATAATTCATTGTTTTGCATATGCATTTGAAGAGAAAGATTGGAGGTAGAATTCCTGGACTACAAGGCATGAGTGTACGAGGGAACTGTGTGAAACCCTGAATAGGCTTCAGTGAAAGCCTCAGAAATTCAGTTGAATCTCAGGTGGCATTTTTTTTCATTATGTCGTGATGTAGCTGTCTAAGGCGTTTGCTGTGAACCTCGCAACAGGATTGTTGAGGAAGGTCTGGGAAGGCAGTGAATTGTCATTGTCTGGGAAGGCGGTGAACTTTTCCCCTGAATATTACACCTACTTTTTGAAGTTTCATGCCGCCAAGTTCTATCAGACCTTGGGTGTCCTCTCCTGTTGTCTGTTACAACTGACACGGTACTCATCATATTTCTAAGTACTGTCGACATGACTCTCTGTTTGGGCTATGTGCTGAGCACCACGATACGAGGCTGTCTCCTCACAGGGACGACCCCCCTATCCCTGAGGACCGGGAGGTAGCCTCTCCTCCGGTCCGGAAGAGTCCCAGATGTTTGCTTGAAGGAGTTGATGTTTGGCATGGTGGCTGCGCTCGACGCCCCGTCCTCTCTAACATGAGCAGGGAGCCAGTGGCGTCTGGTCCAGCTGCAGGAGACACCCAGCTGGACGCTCCTGATGTCACCTCTAATAAGCAAGTTTCCAAACATCGTCGGATTAAAGCAAACAAAGATACAGTAGAAACTGACTGGTAAAAAAGACAATTATTGAATTGGAAAATAAAATAAAAACATTAGAGAGGAATCTGCCCAGTGATAGTGGTGAAGTGAGTCATGTTAGCGATAGTGATAAAGTAAATTCTCCCAACACCAGTAGTGATGTGTGACAATCTTGCAGCTGTTGAGGCTACTCCACTCAACTCTACGGAACATAAGTGTCAAATCTCCATGCGAAATTGTGTACGAGTAGTCATTGATTCCTCACTGACACCCCCCACTAGATCATGATGAAAACTCTTTATCTTTAACCACTTGGAGTTGGTTAAAGATAAAGAGTTTAGAAAAATACCAACTCCTACTCTGGTAAAACGGATCCTAGGCAAAAGTGATATTACTAAGGACACTCGGGATAAAGTTGGTTATGTTGTCAAAGTGTTTAACGAGCTTAAATATTACCTTAATTCCCTTGATACTTAACCATGTCTCATCAAACAAAAATAAATAAGTTTCTTTCTTGGAATATTCGAAGTGTTTATCTTCGGATAAATGACGTAATCTTGTATGCTAAAATGAGAGACGTGGATGTGATGTGTTTACAGGAACCATATACGTCCACAACTATCAAGAAGGTCCCACCCAGGATACCTGGGTATATAGCATACAACAACGATATTGGAACTGGTTTACTAACGTATATTATGAGTGGATTAATCTGTAAACTTAACTAAAAATCACAGGAGTGATAGTATACATTATCAAAACATTAAATTACAAACTGCAAACAGCCGTTTCCTACTGTATAACATATATGGACGATGTAGTGTACTTACAGCAGACCTGCTACCGAAGCCTAATGGTAACACAGCTATGTTATGTATGGGTGACTTTAATGCTCGTCACACTGCTCTTGGTGATGTTCAGTGTAACACTAATGGAAGGGTCGTCTTGAAATACCTTACTGATCATAATATTACTGTGTATGCTACTGATAAATAGACCCATTTATTGGGAGGTAGGCTGGATTAAGTGATTAAGTACAGCCTAGCAGATAGCACCGTCAACGTTAAGCTCATCCCAGAGCTAGTAAGTGATCATTGTTGTTGTTTTAGATTCAGCTACTCGGAACAAAACGTTCCAAGTAGCACGGGCTATGGTGAGCCCGTAGTAGACTTACCTGGCACAGGAGCGGGGCTGGAACTAGTAAGTGATCATTTTGCTATGTAGTATAAGTACAATGTAGCAGATATTAGGTCCACTCCTCATCCGTGGGTTAAAATTAACATTCCAGACAATCTTAAACTGCCCTTTAAGGCTTATGTACATAAGTGGTACACTGGGTATACACCTGTATCAGTGGACCACTTTTACAATGGTCTTGTCAGTATCATTACCAGTTATTATGATACCTGGGTTAAATCAAGGACAAAAAAAGAACAATCTTTCTTCCTCATGGACAGAGGATCCTATTATTATTGCAGAGCGAGCTCAGGTGCTTCAGCTGCTGACTCTTATAAACGAGACAAAACAGCTGACAAGTTACTAGCATTCCTCAGTGCCAACAGAGCTTTTCGCGAGCTTAAGGGTCAAGTTAAGGACACATATTTGGAATAATTCCTACAAGGTATCAATAGAACTACAACATTATCGGAAATGTGGAACAAAATTAAAAACATTACCAAACCTTCAACCCTAGTTAAGCTTCATCATACTCCTGCAGAATATGCTGACATGCTCCTAGCTCAATGGTCTAGTGTCTCACAAATTTCTTCCTTACCCCCAGATATACAGCAGCATTAAAATAATACCAATATTAACATAAACTTTAAAATTAAAATAGCATGTTCCTCACCAGATTTAACAGACTAGTTTGCTATAACCCATTTTAATTGACATCACCATTAGGGAAACAAACAAACTGCCCCTGGTGAGGATGGTATAACATGTAACACCTTGAGCTTACTGAATGATGTCCCTAGCCACCCTCTGCTTGACCTCTTTAAAATGAGCCTCTCACAAATGTATCTTGCCAAGAAATGGACACAAAGTCTCATAGTACTAATTCCTAAACCTAACTCTAAAACGTTCAGACCCATTTCCCTTTCATCTTGTATGTGTAAAGTCTTGGAGAATCGTGTCATGTTTCAGGTCAAAGAAAAATTGGCTCCTAACTTATATTGGTTTATGCCCAAGTGTAGCACACAAACCCGTTTTGCTGAATATTTTGTAAACTCCCAGGATGGGACACAGGCAGCCTTTATTGACCTAAAGTCAGCTTTCGATGTAGCGAATGGCGAAATAATATTAGAGCAACTTGCTGAATTTGGAATCAAAGGTAATCTTCTGAGATGGATAAAGAGCTACCTATCCAACAGGCGTGCTAGTGTCCTATTTAAAAGAGTTAAAAGTACAAGAATGGATGCAGTCGAACAAGGCACACCTCGAGGTGGTGTCCTAAAGCCTATGCTCTTAATACACTTATGCACAAACTTAACCATGACATACCTGTACAACCTACTAAAACAGTTATATGTTATGCTGAAGATATTTGTATTATGGCACACAGTAAACCAAGACTACAAATATTACTTGATGCATTTTCCAAGAAAATGGAACGAACGGAAAATGGAAGTAGAATGTGGCCTTATAATCTCTGTTGATAAAACAAGGGTTCTTATCCCCCATTCTCTTCATGGTAACTATACTATTAATGGAGTGCCCGTGGAGACTTGTGAGTCTTATAAATATCTTGGAGTCGAGGTTAATGATACAAATCTCATCGGCAACCTTCGCAAAAAAATTGTTGAGCGTCTTAAACTTCTCAAAATTCTTGTGGGCAAAGGATTTAGCATTAACATAAAATATGCTCGTAGTTTTTATATTGCCTTTATACGATCTGTTGTTGATTATTATGCCTTGCATCTTCTTAATTTTTCTCCTAAACCATTACAAGGCCTAGATGTAGTACAGAATGATGCCATGCGCATCATCCTGGGTTGTCCTAGAACTGTCTGAATTGTTAACATGAGAAAGGAACTAAGATTTTCTTCTATTTACTAGAGAATAGTTCTACTTAATACTATGTTTTGTGGTAAAATTTTGAAAAATAATGGCGCCCCCAGCTCTATTCAAATTAAATTGAGATCCATTCTAAGCAATTCTGACTCTTCACTCAATCTGCCGATCATTCAATCACTCAAAAAGCTCCTTACAGTATGTGGTTCAGTTGTTGTGCCAATAATCTTATGAAACTGAATGTGTCTCTAAGTCCTGATAAAACTGTTCATTATATTCCCCTTTGGAAAGGTGTGCAGGCGTCTTTACATTATACCCCCATCAGTGTAAAACAAATCTATGACACTGAAACTATGAGATGTTATAACATTAGAAGCTATTGACAGTTATCTCTATATCTCAAACCAACTGAATCCTATGCCTTTACTGATGGCTCTGTGCTGTTAGGCACTGGTAGAACAGGTTGTACATGTGCAGTATATAAAGGGAATGAAATGATCATGTCTAGTACAAAGATTCAACAACTGGGCAAGCACGACACAGACTGAACGATTTGGTATTTATCTAGCCACTGAGTGCCTTATGTTCAATGGTGGAGGAGTGATAGTTTGTGACTCTAAAAGTGCTCTGCAGTCCTTAAATAACCCATCACGATTTACGTCTGAAGGAGCTTGTAATATTAAATGAAATGGTATTTTTGCCAATGATAATAACTATTGTATAATATTTGTGTGGATTCCATCCCATGTTGGAGTTGGAAAACATGACTTTGTAGATCAATTGGCCAATGAGCCTTGCAGGAAAGAAAACATTGATTATGACTTTGGACTATCTAATGCAATTATTAGAAACATCCAAATTAAAGAAATTAATTCAGATTTAGAAGAACTAAGAAATGCCCAGAAACCTGAAAGCTGCAGTATTAAAAGCTATGAAAACTTTTGAAATAATAGGTATTTGTGTGGTCAGCACAGTAACCGGACCAGGCAATGTGATATAGTCATTGCGCGAATTCGCCTTGGCTATAGACCCATCTGGCAAGTTAGTGAGGCTGAGCCACTACCAGAATACTCAGATTGTAAACTCTGTGATAAACCTTTAATGCATTCACTAGAACACTATATTGACGAATGTGAAACCGTAAAGGACTTTAGACCTCCTGGCCTCTTGTACCACCAACTGTGTAACTATTTTATTGACTCAGGTGTTCTGGACGACATCCTAACAATTTATCCAAAATTTGCAAGACCATTTTAAAGAATGAAAAACAATTTTATTTTTATTATTTTTAAGCCGCATCTTTTATGAACCCATCCCTGCCCTTGTGTGGCAGTGCCCACTATAAAGTTGTATATACATATTCGTACATTAAAACGTGAATACAGTCTAATATAGTTAATTGCAACCATGATATATACAGTATATATGTTTCAGCCAACAGTTTAGACCTATTGTCTTGAGTATGATCCTCCTGTCCTGTGTGACAGTGAATACCAGCATTATCATCACTAATAAAACCTAATTGAATTCCTCAGATTAGGACAATTTTAAATTACTGTTTGCCAATAAAGATGTTAATAATAATAATAATTGGGGCTACCCAGAGCAAAGGTTCGAATTCCCTTCACGGTTCCTACTGATTTTCTCAACAATAATAATAATAATAATAATAAACCAATATTAACAATAATGACAAAATCCACTATGACTATAGATGGGCGCCAACCCGAGCATTGCCAGTCGCCTACTCTACCACTTGGACTCGTACTTCGCTCTTCTATTTTTCAACCAACAATGCTTAGCAGATAAATTATTTGTAAACCCTTTTATGAACTTTGTCAAAGTCTCCAGTTCGAGGTACATGACAACTGGTTTCCAGTCGGCTGTCCCTGGAAGATAAATATGACAATAAGATATATTTCGTAGCTTGAGTTACTATATATATATATATATATATATATATATATATATATATATATATATATATATATATATATATATATATATATATATATATATATATATATATATATATATATATATAAGAAGGCGTGCTGAGCCGTGTATATCACTGCTCCTTGTGATATTTGTTTGAGTCCAGGGATGCACAGTCACTCCTTGTGCCCACACAGTCGTAAGCACAGTAGAGAAGCTGATAGCTAGCGCTTCGTGTTCATAGGAGACAGTGTTGTTGGGTGTCTGGCTCCTGGTTGTGTCTGGTGATGTTGTGTGTGTGTACACTGGCGCCTATCTCATGTGTTGGCGTTCGAGGCGCTCCAGCGAAGCGTTCACGAATGTGTTGTTGCTCACAGCCATGACGGGGTTTGTTCTTGTTCCAAAATATCGTTTGTCAATCACCTGCGGTGGATAAACAACAATTAATAACTAATTGTGAAGGCTGGGTAGTGTGCATCAACCACGTACAATTAGCTGCATATTATTTGATTATGTCAACCTGTCTCCGATATGTTTTAGAGTTATGCTAAGCTTCTCAGCCTCTGCAGGTTTATAGAGGCCACCACTATAGCTCACTGACCTACCACAGAGTACACAAGTTCTAAATATAGAGCAGGTATAGCGTAGCTGTGTTCTATATTGATGCCTGGCTAGGTGGGGACTGCACCCACCACCGTCCAGCACGGTGGTGGCTGGACCCACCACCGTCCAGCACGGTGGGGGCTGGACCCACCACCGTCCAGCACAGTGGGGGGCTGGACCCACCACCGTCCAGCAAGGTGGTGGCTGGACCCACCACCGTCCAGCAAGGTGGTGGCTGGACCCACCACCGTCCAGCTAGGTGGGGGGCTGGACCCACCACCGTCCAGCAAGGTGGTGGCTGGACCCACCACCGTCCAGCAAGCAGGTGGGTGGACCCACCACCGTCCAGCAGGCAGGTGGGTGGACCCACCACCGTCCAGCAAGCAGGTGGGTGGACCCACCACCGTCCAGCAAGCAGGTGGGTGGACCCACCACCGTCCAGCAAGCAGGTGGGTGGACCCACCACCGTCCAGCAAGCAGGTGGCTGACCCACCACCGTCCAGCAAGCAGGTGGGTGGACCCACCACCGTCCAGCAAGCAGGTGGGTGGACCCACCACCGACCAGCAAGCAGGTGGGCGGACCCACCGAGACGTCATCTCTGCTCCATGAATAGAAATGAAGGAGAGTTGGGCGTGTCCCGGGCGGAGGCTCCGCCAGGGGTTTATTGCGTCATATCTGTATTACATAACTGGTAATTAGCTGCGATAAACGACTCCTGCGGGAGAGATATAGGTACACCACCTGGAGGATGTAGAGGCGATCACCGGTACACTCTGTACCACTAGAGGGAGGGTCGAGGGGCGGGTCCGAAGGTACATGCAAGAGGACAACAGGAGGATATCATGCACGTCTCTAATTGTCCAAATAATAACCTGGCCGTATGTGAGATCATTAAATTATTGACCAGGTACCGCAGGAACACGGCGGCAGGCAACGCCCTCGACTCCACGGCGCAGAAACGCCCTTGCCTCGGCTAGGGACACGTCCTGGCTGTGGCTAGGACGTGTCCCTAGCCGACGCTTCCGCGTCCTTTCGGGAAAATATAAGGCGGACTCAAGATCCTCCGCCCCGACTCCAGTATTGGCGTCGCTCCGCCAGTGCGGACGCAAGTACACAAGGACGTCGCTCTGGCGAGTCCTTGTGTATTGAGAAGTTCCCGGAGGAGGAGAGAGATGCACACGTTTGGCTCCTGGTGCTGCTGCTCCTCCTGCTCTTCCTCCTGCTTCTGCTCCTGCTCCTTCTCCTGGTCCTCTTGGTGCCCCTCCTGCTGCTCCCGGTGCTCCTCCTGCTTCTCCTGGTGGTGCTCCTTGTGTCTCACTCCGGGTCTCACTCACTCATGGAGTCACCATGATACATGATCAACCAGCAATTGCAAACTCTTTCAGAAATGTTACAGTTCTTTGTCAACCACCTTCTTTAGCCACATATCCAAAGTTTATCTGTTGTAAGTAGTTCATGCAAATGAGTGCAAACTGTCTTCCTCCGCCAGCTGGATGGGTGTGGGGTCCACCGGCGCCCACAGGATGGTTGGGGGGTCCACCGGCGCCCACAGGATGGTTGGGGGGTCCTCCGGCGCCCACAGGGTGGGTGTGGGGTCCACCGGCGCCCACAGGGTGGGTGTGGGGTCCACCGGCGCCCACAGGATGGGTGTGGGGTCCACCGGCGCCCACAGGATGGGTATGGGGTCCACCGGCGCCCACAGGATGGGTGTGGGGTCCACCGGCGCCCACAGGATGGGTGTGGGGTCCACCGGCGCCCACAGGATGGGTGACGGGTCCACCGGCGCCCACAGGATGGGTGAGGGGTCCACTGGCGCCCACAGGATGGGTGAGGGGTCCACCGGCGCCCACAGGATGGGTGTGGGGTCCACCGGCTCCCACAGGATAGGAGTGGGGCCCACCGGCGCCCACAGGTTGGGTGAGGAGTCCACTGGCGCCCACAGGATGGGTCAGAGGTCCACTGGCGCCCACAGGATGGGTGAGGGGTCCACCGGCGCCCACAGGATGGGTGGGGGGGTCCACCGGCGCCAAACAAGATGGGTGTGGGGTCCACCGGCGCCCACAGGATGGGTGTGGGGTCCACCGACGCCCACAGGATGGGTGTGGGGTCCACCGGCGCCCACAGGGTGGGTGTGGGGTACACCGGCGCCCACAAGATGGGTGTGGGGTCCACTGGCGCCCACAGGATGGGTGGGGGGTCCACTGGCGCCCACAGGATGGGTTAGAGGTCCACTGGCGCCCACAGGATATGTGAGGGGTCCACCGGCGCCCACAGGATGGGTGGGGGGTCCACCGGCGCCCACAGGATGGGTGTGGGGTCCACCGGCGCCCAAAGGATGGGTGTGGGGTCCACCGACGCCCACAGGATAGGTGTGGGGTCCACCAGCGCCCACAGGGTGGGTGTGGGGTCCACCGGCGCCCACAGGATGGGCGTGGGGTCCACCGGCGCCCACAGGATGGGTGAGGGTCCACCGGCGCCCACAGGATGGGTGGGGTCCACCGGCACCCACAGGATGGGTGTGGGGTCCACCGGCGCCCACAGGATGGGTGGGGGGTCCACCGGCGCCCACAGGATGGGTGTGGGGTCCACCGGCGCCCAAAGGATGGGTGTGGGGTCCACCGGCGCCCTCAGGATGGGTGTTGTGTCCACCGGCGCCCACAGGATGGGTGTGGGGTCCACCGGCGCCCACAGGATGGGTGTGGGGTCCACCGGCGCCCACAGGATGGGTGTGAGGGTCCACCGGCGCCCACAGGATAGGTGTGGGGTCCACCGGCGCCCACAGGATGGGTGTGGGGTCCACCGGCGCCCACAGGATGGGTGTGGAGTCCACCGGCGCCCACAGGGTGGGTGTGGGGTCCACCGGCGCCCACAGGGTGGGTGTGGGGTCCACCGGCGCCCACAGGGTGGGTGTGGGGTCCACCGGCGCCCACAGGGTGGGTGTGGGGTCCACCGGCGCCCACAGGGTGGGTGTGGGGTCCACCGGCGCCCACAGGGTGGGTGTGGGGCCCACCGGCGCCCACAGGATGGGTGTGGGGTCCACCGGCGCCCACAGGGTGGGTGTGGGGTCCACCGGCGCCCACAGGATGGGTGTGGGGTCCACTGGCGCCCACAGGAAAGGTGTGGGGTCCACCGGCGCTCACAGGATTGGTGTGGGGTCCACCGGCGCCCACAGGGTGGGTGTGGGGTCCACCGGCGCCCACAGGGTGGGTGTGGGGTGCGTGATAAGTAAAATAAGCTGTAACAGGCTCACCGGAGAAGCAGATCGCTCTGCTTAAGAGACTGTTGTGGTCCAGTTCGTCAATCAGTCGTGCTATAAAATACTTGATATATTCATTAAACTGCGTATAGCCACTTTAAGAGATAAACTTGACGAACTAAATGAATTTTGTGCTTCAGTTCCTGAGCCCATTATGGAGCCCTCTGCAGTCTTTTCCACTACCGCCCACAAGATGGGTATATGGGGTTCACTTCCGCCCGAAGGACGGGTATGGGGTCCTCAACCGCCCACGGGATGGGTATGGGGAACGATAACGCCCACGGGATGGGTATGGGGACCGATACCTCCCCACGGGATGGGTATGGGGAACGATACCTCCAACGGGATGGATATGGGATACATAAGGAACGAACAAAATCAGTGTGCCTCTCCATCCTCTTCAACCCAAACACACACACACACAGCAACTCCTCTCGCCACCACACCACCACCACCACACCACCATCACCCCACTATAACGATGACAAGGACAAGGGTGGCATATTACACGAGAGTAATGGGTTCAATGGGTGGGTGTGAGTGATGGGCGAGTCACCACTGCGATAAGCCAAGCTCATTAAGTCTTGTTTGATAACGTCTGACACTTATACTGTCGCAGGAGGGGTGGGGCTCTGTGGGGGGATGGGGAGAGAGAGAAGATGGGGGAGGGATGGAGGCTGTGGGGGGGGGAGGAGATGGGGGAGGGATGGAGGATGTGAAGGGGGAGAGGGAGAAGATGGGGGAGGGATGGAGGATGTGAATGTAAAGAAAAACAAGGTGAATGGAGGAGCAGGATTTTGGATGATATATTAATGATTTCGAGAGTTGCTCTGCGCCCACAGATATCACCTGATGATTGCCTGGTCCGTGAGTCTATTTGTCTATGTATCCTGAATGAGGAAGGTCACAGACGTATCCGGTAACTTTAGCAGATACTTGTCAAAATCCGCCTTGGAAGCTCTCACTCCTGTTTCCACAAATTTGTGTTAGTAAATGTTAGCAAGAGATTGAAAAATTGTTGGCTAGATTTTACGAATACTTGTGGCACGCGATATTTAATCTTATTAATTATTTACTTCCTACCATATCTCTCACTCCAGCGTGTTGAAATGTGATTGTGACGGTTTGGAACCTGACTCTCCAGGATCTTCCATGTATATTTTATGTCTCATCTTCATTTCATTGAGTAATTTGAGTACTTTAAGTACTTTACTGATTCTATTTCACCAGTAAGAGATCTCTGTACATTTTCCAGCTCTGTACTTTCTCGTGGTCCATACCATGGACCATGGACCATATATACATGTCGTGGTCTGGTCGCTAGAACCTTGTGCTTGGGAACATCAACCTCATAGGTTCGAGCCCTTATCGCTACTCCTTCGTATTTCCTCATTGATTCAGTCACGTTAGTGTGATTACTCTCTGATTATTATTATTATGGATATAGTATTATTAAACTTTCATATTCAATTTACTTTATAATTATCCCTCTCCGTTACACAGTCCAAGCTTAATAGGAATTGTGGTGTGACCAGCTCATTATTTGCTCCATTTATGTGGGGGGAGAGACCGCAGATAATTCTTCTGTCATAGCTGTGTTGTATCTTAGTTATGGCCGTGAGACAGGACATCAACCAGGCTGTGACTCATACGTCAGGCTGCGAGCAGCCGCATCTAACAGCCTGGTTGATCAGTCCAGCAACCAGGAGGCCTTGTCGACGACTGGGCCGCGGGGACGCTAAGCCCCGGAAGCACCTCAAGGTAACCTCAAGGTAAGGTGAGTATACATTCTTGTTCTGGCCTGTGGCCATGTTTCAGTACTGCAGAACATTCAACTTACTCCCCTCTCTAATCTACCGATAAGCGTCAATTTACTTGGATTTAGTCAACTTACGATCAGTTGAAAGGGGTCTTGAGAACCATCTCCTTCTTATCAAATGTGTTACAGAAAGTAAAAACATCTTCTGATGTAAATTGTACATTTTTTGTTTAGTCTCCTAGTGCAATATCGACGGTACACAGACATCTATCTTTATGTTGATCGTCAAGCTGGTTTATGTGGCAGTGGCAACAAACGGGTTGGTGTAAAGCAAAGATTTGGGAAATGACTTAGATATTGGTCTTCTGAGAATCTTTAGAGCACAGCGTCTGATTTCATGTGAACACAGCTTAAAACCCGTCAATTACACAGGACAAGATCTTCCTGTTGAATGGTGTCTGATGACTTGGATTGAATTGCTCATTACTCTTCATGTAACTGGTAATGTGACGTCTTGGCACCCATTTAAAAAAATGATGAGTTATATCAATAAATGATGAGTTATGTCAATAGGACCAGTCTGTTGTATTTGTTAGGTGCTGGCTCATTACCTCCGTTGTGAAGTGAGGCGATATTTGTGGCGTTATGTGTCTGTTAGATGCTATATGTCTCTAAGCCTTTTTGTTTTCGCATTATACTGAGAACTCGTTCTAATGGAGTTTTAGACTTTGTTTATAAACAATGAATATATATATATATATATATATATATATATATATATATATATATATATATATATATATATATATATATATATATATATATATATGCAAAGACAGCCTAAAGAAAACCAGTGGTAGAAATTGATATGGGTGTTTCATTAGCAGTGACAAAAAGAATACTTAAACAAATATCTAATGAAGATCTCACCGACCTAACAAATTCACAAAGACCTGAAAGTTGTAGCATTAAATATTATGATAGATATCGTGAGGAGACATTCACATATGGGACTAATAGAGCCAGAACTCGGCAATGTGATGTTATAGTGGCCAGAATACGCCGCTTTCACAAAACCCAAATGTCGAGTACACAATGTGTCAACTTTGTGAAAGAGAAAACATGCACTCTCTTGAACATTATATTGTAGAATGTCCCATATTGACTGACTTTCGCCCTCCTGGGCTGAGGTATGCTGAACTGTGTAATTACTATATGAGTACTGGAACACTTGATGATATATTGGACTTGTACCCAAGATTAACCATGTAATGTATCAATTATACAATGTATGTATGTGATGTGAACTATATAACCTGAGCTTGTAAAAGCACCTTCATCACCTTCAGTAATTAAGTACTTAATAGCACACTAGTTTCTCTATCAGCTATCTTACCCTCCCAGAGTTAGAGAGCCATAAATGTAAGTGAATGTATGTATGTGTGTGTGTAAATGTGTATGTATGTATATATGTATACATATATATGTATACATATATATGTATACGTGTGCGTATGTATATGTATGTATGTGTATAAAGTATATGTGGAAGCTGATCAGAATTACATTTCACTGTTGTAAATGAACATTAATGACACTATGTAAAGAACACATCGATCACTTAATGTAGGGCAGACGTAACTCTGTGTATCTATGTATTTATGTCAGTAGGATAGACTAGCATTTTAAAAGCACTACAATCAACTTCTGTGGTTGATTGTTCAATAAATCCCTGGACTATATGTTTAACTCATCTCTAACCCTGTCCATGGAGGACAGAAGAAAATGTATATATGCTGGTTAGCATTGTAAATGTGTGGTCACGTCTATGGTAGGAAATAATAATAATAATAATAAATGTCCTGAGTGTTGAAAATATATTTTCATATCAAATTTGGAAGGGTGAATTAGTCTCCTAGGAGAATAATTTTCAATAACTGCTTTATATGTCCTTTGTATATGCAGTACGTCTCTATCAAAATACTTCCCAAATATTGAATTGACAAGTGTTTGCATTTGAGTAGTCTCTGTGGCACTTTCTGATCTGTTATTGTCTGTTCTGTTTGTTCAATCTAATACATGTTCAGTTCTGCTGTTATCTTAATCTCTTTATATTAATTCTATCTGGTTTTGTTGATTTCAAGATTCTCTTTTATTGATCTTCTTGTACTTCTGTATACTTTATCATGTTCTGGCTCTGTTACCTCATTTACTTTGATTATATTTACCAAGGGACTTTGTCTGAGTTACTGTCCTTGAGCGTTTATTTATTGTTTACCACTCTGCATACACTGTTAGCATGTTCTTCATACAAGCTGTGTCTGGATACAAGTGACAGGATGAACAACCCAGCGGGTTTTCTTCCTATTGGGGAGTGTTGTACATGCTGCTATGGCGGTATGTCCACTCACAGGACGAGTGGTGCTGCCCAATAAACTCGCCCCTCGGGGCAAAATTTAAAACAAAATTAAAATTTAAGCATTTCACTCTCGTAGGGTACATGGTATCTAGCAGATATTTAAAGGTGTCTCAAACTGCACAACCAGTGAGAATGCCAAACATAAATGTTGTTACTTTACTGGGAAACAGAAGTTGTAGGTATGGAGAGAGGGGGGGGGAGGGGAGAGGGAGATGGGTTTCAGGTTGTTGTTGTTGTTGTTGTTGTTGTTGTTAAAGATTCGCTATCTGGAACAAAGTTCCAAGTAGCACGGGCTACGGTGAGCCCGTAGTGGGTTTCAGGAAGGGAAAGGAAGATAGTGTGGTTGGTATTAAAAACCTTGAGGGTGGAGCTATGGAAAGAAGATGTGAGTTTGGAGTGAATACCACGTCGAGGTAGGGAGATGATAAGGAAGAACAGAAGATAGAGGGGGAGAAGGAGGAGAATTAAGAAAAGGATAAGTAAATGGAGAATGAGATTACTAAAGAAGATAAGTATATTACAAGATGATTAGGTAGAAAGGGAAGAAGGAATATGAAGACAGGGCAGAAACGTATAGACATCTAAGAAGGACGAAGAGAGAGAGAGAGAGAGAGTGAGAGAGAGAGAGAGAGAGAGAGAGAGAGAGAGAGAGAGAGAGAGAGAGAGAGAGAGAGAGAGAGAGAGAGAGTGTGTGTGAGAGAGAGAGAGAGAGAGAGAGAGAGAGAGAGAGAGAGAGAGAGAGAGAGAGAGAGAGAGAGAGAGAGAGAGAGAGAGAGAGAGAGAGAGAGAGAGAGAGAGAGAGAGAGAGAGAGAGAGAGAGAGTGTGTGAGAGAGAGAGAGAGAGAGAGAGAGAGAGAGAGAGAGAGAGAGAGAGAGAGAGAGAGAGAGAGAGAGAGAGAGAGAGAGAGAGAGAGAGAGAGAGAGAGAGAGAGAGAGATGATGGAAGTTAATTTGGTAGGGAACTGCTAAGGATGAAGAGCAAGTTCATATAAGGAATGTTTTCATGAGAATTGGAACTTTTACTTCATATTATTATTAAAGCTTTATTATGATTAAAAGTTGTGTAGTGTTATTGAGACCCGGATCACGTGTTGCTGGAATCTTATCATCTCGGTACATCCTGAACCTTTGAAAACTGAGTTACAACTTCATGGAACTTTATCAGCAATTTCAGAGGGAGCTAAACTTTATTATTTACTAATCAGTTAAGCTTCGTTGGCCACTTATCAGTTAAGCTTCGCTTGCCACTAATCAGTCAAGCTTCATTGGTCACTAATTATCTTCTTCAGCCAACTACTCCCTCCAGCTATATAAACAGACAAGACTTGTAAGACGTGGCTTCCATACACAAAACACGACCTCAGATTCACCTCCACCCCCCCCCCCCCCAGCCATCCCCATCGTTACTCTTCGTGCCCCTTCTCCAGCGTACTCTTCTCCAGCACCAGACTGTGTTCCACATCACTTTTGGACTCATCCTCACCTTCGTGCGTGTCCTGCCAGCATCCCACTGACTCGTTCCTCGCGCCAGACACCCCCCGAGGGCGACCAGTCGGCCTCCAGCGAGCAGTAACGCTATTACTTGCCTCGAAGGCCTTCACACTACAACGGCTATCTCGCCTAACACTGGAATAACACGTAGCTTTTGACTCATTAATGAGAACTCAGGTTTCGAGCAGCATATGATGATGCTCCGCATGACAACTCTATCTCTTATTCAGTGCAGAGATAAGAGAGAGCGAAGCGCTTTAAGAGTCTCCTGTCAGCCACCATTTCAAGGTAGACACCGGCTGCGTAAAGTTGGCTCGAACACAACATTGAGGTCACCAGCAGAGACCGAATTGGGTTACAGTAACGTGGCCTTGACATCGTGAACTCACGTGACCTCTGATGACCTGTGGTGAAACAGCATTTATAGAATTCGCCGAGTAACTGAGCCATGATTGGCTAATCTTAGAAACAAAAGCTGGATGTTGACTAGATCTTAATTCGAAGCAGGTCACGTTATTCCTGTCCAGGACAGTTGATACACAAGCCGTGTGTTGAGTTACAGGCCAATAATTAGATCGTCTTGAGTGTGGTGATGGTGCTGGTGAGTGTGGTGGTGGTGGTGAATGTTGTGGTGGTGGTGGTGAGTGTGGTGGTGCTGGTGAGTGTGGAGGTGGTGGTGAATGTTGTGGTGGTGGTGGTGAGTGTGGTGGTGCTGGTGAGTGTGGTGGTGGTGGTGGTGAGTGTGGTGGTGGTGGTGGTGAGTGTGGTGGTGGTGGTGGTGAATGTTGTGGTGGTGGTGAGTGTGGTGATGGTACTGGTGAGTGTGGTGGTGGTGGTGGTGAGTGTGGTGGTGGTGGTGGTGAGTGTGGTGGTGGTGGTGGTGAATGTTGTGGTGGTGGTGAGTGTGGTGGTGGTGGTGGTGGTGAATGTTGTGGTGGTGGTGAGTGTGGTGGTGGTCTTGGTGAGTGTGACGGTGCTGGTTTTCTGTGATACTGTGAGTCTCCAACTTATGAACCAGACTTTTATAAGGTACTGTGTTTTCTGACCAAAAAAATAATGCAGTATAAAAATGCAGTCTACCCATCTTTCTCTTTCTTGCTTAATTCTGCCACTTGGTCGTAGAATTCTATTAAACCTGTGAGGCACGATTTGCCATCCCTGAGCCCTTGTTGATGGTGTATTCCAACGTCCCCTTTCTCTCTCCTGGGTCGCCATGCAACCCGTCCTCTTAAAAATAACGTCGCTTTTCGCTCATATGCGCGCTTTGCCCTAAAGTGGATGTAATTTGCAATGAAATCGACTCACAAAAGTGACGTGGCCGTTTTCTGTTTGAGTCGTCTGGCTTACTCGGAAAGGTTAGGAGAGGAAACTTTCAATTAACATTTTTCATAAAAATTTGAAACTTTATGAGAATTTCCTGCTCACCTAACCTATCAGAGGACCCTTAACTTACTGTTGTTGAAAAAAAAATCCCAAATTTATTTTCATTTTTTTTCATTTTCAAATTACGTCCACTTTCGGCCATACGTGCAAACTGCCAGAAGCGACGTTATTTATAAGAGGACAAGTTGGGCGATGATGCTTGTTGAATACATCATAATTATTTCATTAATACGATGTCGACATGCTAGAGGAAGAAGAGATTTCCCAAGCTCAGATTTAATTATAATGTAAACACCTTACTTAGTGCCAGTATTACTGGCAATGGTATCAAAACACATGAGTTATATATATTATCTGTCAAGTTTCAATCTTCCAAACATTCATTAACAGCTCTTGGAATGGCAGTACCTAAGCCTGAAAGAAGTTTTGGGACAGCAAGGAATTTTGAATTTGCTTCTGCTCACACCAGAATAGTTAAAATATATCTGTATTGTTGCAGCCAGTTATGTCTTGCCAAATTTTTCCACCGCAGTCTACCTTGAGTGGGGTATCTGTGTTCCACTCAACACAGTGGAGTAACAACAAGTGGGAGTAACATTTGAGTAACAAATGTTACTCCCACGTGATAAAAGGCCACGTGAGTAACAAATGTTACTCCCACGTGATAAAAGGCCACGTGAGTAACAAATGTTACTCCCAGATGATAAAAGGCTACGTGAGTAACAAATGTTACTACCACGTGATAAAAGGCTACGTGAGTAACAAATGTTACTCCCACGTGATAAAAGGCTACGTGAGTAACAAATGTTACTCCCACGTGATAAAAGGCTACGTGAGTAACAAATATTACTCACGTGGCCCCAGCATGATGAACTGATTTGATGAAATATCTGTGTCCAAATTGGTCACCGAGTGCTGTCAGGAATTGGGTTAAAGATCTGACTACTTCCAATTCTTTTCAACAGTCAGTGTGGCCTAGCGGTTAAAGTACTGGACAAATAAAGTACTAAGTTGACCACCGAGCGCTATCGGATGTTGGGCAATTAGTCTCACGACTACCAACATTTTTGTACAGTCAGTTGGGGTCTAGCGGCTAAGGTACCAGATACGCCAAGGTGCATAGTGCTCCTGGTTGTCTTGGTTCGAATCCTTGTAGGGGTGTGTAGTTTTCGGATGCATATTGTCTTGGGGATCATTCAAGCTTGTTCCCATATATATATATATATATATATATATATATATATATATATATATATATATATATATATATATATATATATATATATATATATATGCCTACTTGCATAAACCACAAGTGAAGATTAACAATCTTTGGACAACACCCACCAGTGGGCCTCGAACCCAGAAAGCACAACTACCTTCCAGTAGCTGCCATAACTAGTACGCCTTAACCCACTACACCATCAGACCCTACAAAAGAAGTAGAGACTTCGAGATATATATACACCTCAAATATCTCCACTTCCCGAGGGCACTAGACAAGTGAGATGTTACTCTGCATTTTTCATCAAGCCACTGTTAATGTGAGAGAACTCGTGTCCATGCTATAAGCCTATACTTGCATAAACCACAAGTGAAGATTAACAATCTTTGGACAACACCCACCAGTGGGCCTCGAACCCAGAAAGCACAACTACCTTCCAGTAGCTGCCATAACTAGTATGCCTTAACCCACTACACCATCAGACCCTACAAAAGAAGTAGAGACTGTGAGGGTGTCGAGGTGTTGTTCAATGCGGGTACGAATACTTTCGTCGATGTTGCTATTTCTCCACTCGTTTGTAGCTAGGTGTCCCCTAGGTGTCCTGTTTGCAAACTTCTACATGGGTACCATCGAACAAAAAGTCTTAGTCGACATGAACTTGAAACCGGCCATATACTGCAGGTATGTTGACGACATTTTTACACAGGTACCTGATGTCAGACATCTGCAGGAGCTGAAGGAGGCATTAGAGCAGAGTTCCGTGCTGCGTTTCACTTACGAGATGGAAAAGGATGGGAAGCTGCCCTTTCTAGATGTAACAGTCATGGAAAAGAGCGGAGGTTTCCACACTGCAGTCTACACTAAGGAAACGAACATGGGAATGTGCCTAAATGCCAACAGCGACTGCCCAGACAGGTACAAGAGGAGTGTTGTTAACGCATATGTCGACCGTGCTCTCAGCCACAACTCAGAATGGAAGCAAGTCGATGAAGAACTCTGTAGGGTAAGGCAGGTCCTAGTCAACAATGGCTTCTCCAATGGTTTCGTCGAAGACATCATAAGAAGGAAAG
Organism: Procambarus clarkii; assembly: GCF_040958095.1. NCBI lineage: Eukaryota > Metazoa > Arthropoda > Malacostraca > Decapoda > Cambaridae > Procambarus > Procambarus clarkii. The sequence continues at coordinate 7,361,467 of NC_091188.1, read as the reverse complement.
TGAAACGCCATGCAACCTCTGAAGAGACAACTAACACAACACCTATACCCCCTATTAGACTATTTTACAGGAACTTCTTTTCCACAGCTCATAAAACGGAGGAAAGGGTCCTGAAAGATATTGTTAATAGAAACGTTATCCCTACAGACAAAAATCAGAGGATACAACTGACGATTTACTATAAAACCAGAAAAACGGCCAGCCTACTCATGAGACACTCTCCAGACACAAAGCAAAACGCTTTAAAAGAGACCAACGTCGTCTATGCCTTCAAATGCCCTCTTGGGGACTGTAAGCTCCAAAAAACCCAGTATATAGGCAAGACAACAACATCTCTTTCTAGACGTTTAACGATGCATAAGCAACAGGGCTCCATTAAGGAACATATAATCTCTTCTCACAACCAAACCATCGCCAGAGAAATCCTAGTAAACAACACAGAAATCATCGATACATACAGCGATAGCAGACGGCTTGACGTTTGCGAGGCACTACACATTAAAAAGTCAACACCAGCAATCAACAGCCAATTAATGCACAACTATATTCTACCCACCTCAAGACTCCGCTTCAATATAGAAGCATCAAGAAATATGGACCAATAGGCTTTCTACAATCACTTCTATTCAATACCCATTGTTTCGTGTTCTGTCTTGTGTTGATGAAATTAATACCCTATTAAATACCACCTCACCCCATCCACCTCACTCAAATGTAGATATAAACAAATCGGAGATGTGTAAGTTCTATTCAGTTGTGTATGTGTAACTAAAGTCTTTGAAAATGTAATAAGTTTTACGAAACGCGCTCAAGTGTCGCATCAGACTAGAAATAAAAATGAATTTTGGAGAATTGATTTTTGAATTACCACCAACAGTGAAAAGAAATGTACGAAAGATTGAGAAAATTCGTGTTAGAATTATTAATCTTACTTTTTCGGTCATATTTAATAATATATGTCTACAGGAAAGACTGCTACCAAAATATACTAATATATATATGTATATATATATATGTATATATATATGTATATATATATATATATATATATATATATATATATATATATATATATGTAACTCGAACATATATATACGAATATATGGGACTCGAACCCATACTGCCAGGAGCACTATGCAACTGGTGTACAGGGCACCTAATCCACTTGACCATCACGACCGGACAAAAAGCTGATGGTAGCCGAGGCTATTTACCCATCAACCCGCCGGCACTCTGATGGTAATCTTGGGCATAGTATTTTATCAAATCACCTCATTCTTTGTGGCACACTAATTGATTGAAACAAGAAAAGACTCTAGAGCCGCCAGCTTCCTCTTTCAACACCTCAGCGTGGCGATACAGGGAGGAAACACACACTCCAGCCATGGTTCCTGCCCACCATTTGAGGAAGTGGAGGAACTCGACAATCTGTGACAACTAACCTTGTAACTTGCATGTAAGCAGCAGTGTTGTAACCCATATTGTGTAATGGAGTTTTAAATCATATCAAATAATACATTTCATATATTTAGGGAGTGGTAGGAAAAGACAATATGTGAGCGCCAGTGGGAGACCACAAGGCTCCCCCGGGTGCTACATATCATCTTCTTCGAGGCCAAGGGTCCCTAAAAACACAACCAGAGGTGGTACCCCAATACATATTATTATTATTATTATTATTATTATTATTATTATTATTATTATTATTATTATTATTATTATTATTATTATTATTATTATTATTATATGAGATATACAGAATGGAAAATAAATGCAAAATTTAAATAAAAAATATCCTGGAAGCCAGATCGGAGCCTGTGCAGTAGCTCGCGGGTCGTCGGTCTGGAGACAGAGTCACAAGCACGGCTGTGGCAACCAACAACATAATTATTATGACTGAACGATTTATTGGTGTTTGTGGTGTAATGGGTAGTTTGTCCTTTGTGTTGTAATGGGTGGTTTGTTTTTTGTGTTGTAATGGGTGGACTGTCCTTTGTGTTGTAATGGGTGGTTTGTCCTTTGTGTTGTAATGGGTGGTTTGTTTTTTGTGTTGTAATGGGTGGTTTGTCCTTTGTGTTGTAATGGGTGGTTTGTCCTTTGTGTTGTAATGGGTGGTTTGTTTTTTGTGTTGTAATGGGTGGACTGTCCTTTGTGTTGTAATGGGTGGTTTGTCCTTTGTGTTGTAATGGGTGGTTTGTTTTTTGTGTTGTAATGGGTGGTTTGTCCTTTGTGTTGTAATGGGTGGTTTGTTTTTTGTGTTGTAATGGGTGGTTTGTCCTTTGTGTTGTAATGGGTGGTTTGTCCTTTGTGTTGTAATGGGTTCTTTGTCCTTTGTGTTGTAATGGGTGGACTGTCCTTTGTGTTGTAATGGGTGGACTGTCCTTTGTGTTATAATGGGTACTTTGTCCTTTGTGTTGTAATGAGTGGACTGTCCTTTGTGTTGTAATGGGTAGTTTGCCCTTTGTGTTGTAATGGGTGGACTGTCCTTTGTGTTGTAATGGGTAGTTTGTCCTTTGTGGTGTAATGGGTAGACTGTCCCGAGAGCGACCTCCACCTCCCAAGCCAATCCTCTGACGCCAACCCAATTTTGACAATTCGTCAACCAACTTCCACCATATAGTTTCCTCCATCATAGTTACTCCGGGGAAGTTATTACGGTCAGTTTAAGCTTACCAGTTTACGTTAATCAACTTACACTATCCATTTTATACATGGCAACCAAATCTAACCAATTTTAAATCATTTAATTTATTCAACTATCTTACGGTACCACTTTATACGAATCAGCCCAACTACTTAAACTGGACGGTAGAACGACGGTCTCGCTTCATGCAGGTCGGCGTTCAATCCCCGACCGTCCAAGGGGTTGGGCACCATTCCTTTCCCCCGTCCCATTCGAAGTACTTATCCTGACCCCTTCCAAGTGCTATATAGTCGTAATGGCTTGGCGTTTTCTGCTGATAGTTCCGGTTCTTTTACACCAATCAAATTACGCCAACGCACGCTGCCCCAATTCACTGAATTACCCCCAACTGCCTAACGCTAATTCACTTGCGAGAGCGTACTTTTCACCAATCCTGTCACTTATAGCACTTATCCACTTACCCAAACACACCTTGCAACCATTCCACGTGCATAAGCGACCCTGCTACCATTCCACTTAATTAAATACCCCTTGGTTATCTTGAGAGTTATCTTGAGATGATTTTGGGGCTTAGCTTCACCGAGGCCCGGTCCTCGACCAGTCCTTCTTTTTGTTACACATCTCCAGGAAGCGGGCCAGTACCGGTTGTCTAACTCCCAGGTATCTATTTACTGCTAGATAAACCGGAGCATAAGGGTGAAATAAACTCAGCCCATTTGTTTCCGCCTCCTCCGGGGAAAGAACCCGGAACCTTATGACTACGAATCCCGAGCTCTGTCCACTCAGCCGTCAGGCCTTGCACGATTCCACTTGCATAAACGACCCTTGCACCCCGCCACCTACACCAAGGTGTGTGTGGGGGAGTCGTTCAGAGCGTAAGAACAGGAGCCCCTGAACCTGCCAGAGCCGCGCCCCTATTTAAGCCTGCCTCTCACCTGTAATTTACCTTACATTCAGACCCATTACAATTTGTCCTGTGCCCAGTAATGCAGCGTAGCCCAATTTCCTTAATGGGCCAAATTGAGGGTTTCCGCGGGCGAGGCGAGTACGCTATGGGCGGCATTATCTCCTGCTTCTTCCTTTTGTATCATCAAGAAACATTATATTGTGCATTTGTAGTTGCTTTTTTATATTCTAACTAAGAGGATGTCTATGAAAGCATTCTCTCATGCGTTAAAGGTTTTTATTTTATTTGTTTTATGTGTTACTGCAATAAGCACTGTAGAAGCCCTCGAGTCCCGTCCCATCCCGTCCCGTCCCGTCCCGTCCCGTCCCGTCCCGTCCCAAATTCCTATACCGATCCCTTTGAAGTGCTTATACATAGTCGTAATGGCTTGGTGCTTTCCCCCTTGATAGTTCCCTTCCCTTGTGTTTCTACACATTGTGGGAGTTTTACTTTCAGGAACTGTGTTTGTGATATGACTACTGGCACACTGTGTTTATGTCTACTGTTACTGTCATGTCACCGTAGCTGTACCCTCGTCTCTACTGTCATGTCACAGTAGCTGTACCCTCGTCTCTACTGTCATGTCACCGTAGCTGTACCCTCGTCTCTACTGTCATGTCTCAGTATCTGCCCCTCGTCTCTACTGTCATGTCACAGTATCTGCCCCTCGTCTCTACTGTCATGTCACCGTAGCTATATACCCTTGTGTCTTCTGTCATTATAATGCCACGGTAATTATGACCCTTCAGTGTTTACTGTCACTGTAATATCACAGTAACTACAGAAATGTATCGTGTTGCACTGTAGTTTAACAGACACGGTTCACAGTCGCCTATAGTTGTTCTTCACAAGTTCACCCCACATCTATTATTTGAAATTGGTCCCATTAAAATACATTATCTCTGTAACTATTAATCATAATCACGACTATAGTGAAAGTTCTAAAAACCTTCATTTCATTATTTTATGCTTAAGTTTATTATTGTTTTTCGTTGTTGTTGTTGTTTTTATTTACGCTTATTTCAATTTTTAATTTATTTATTAATTTATAAAATTTTATAATTAATTTTTTAATACAAGAGTTGTTACATTCTTGTAGAGCCACTAGTACGCGTAGCGTTTCGGGCAGGTCCCTGGAATACGATCCCCGCCGCGAAGAATCGTTTATACAACCAAGTACACATTTTACTGTTGCGTTAAACAGAGGCTACAGTTAAGGATTTGCGCCCAGTAAATCCTCCCCCGGCCAGGATACGAACCCATGACAAAGCGCTCGCGGAACGCCAGGCGAGTGTCTTACCACTACACCACGGAGACTTATTATTATTATATAAACTGAAGGCATTAAACACAAGTTTCTAAAGTCCAGAGTTATGTTCCACAGGTGATCTCAGGTAACGAGTTCTGCTCCCACCTGTATGCTAATTAACCTTCACGTCTGGTGTATGATGCAATTAATTTGCATATCCTTAAGAGGTTCAGATTCGTAAGTTCTTGCCGGCATCAGCGAAATGTTAGATTACTTGACGGGGTCGGATGTGGGATGTTGGAGGGGTGGGGCGGAGGGTGTAAGGGGGAATTTGAGGGGTTGGGGGGGGGGGATGTTTGGAAGGGGGGAGGGAAGGGAAGGGAAGGGGTCTGGGGTAACAATTAATCATTGTCCTGTATTAGGCATATTTGTGTACCTCGTGGGAAGGAGATGTGAGGGAGGGGAGAGAGAGAGAGGGGTGAGGGGCAGTTGGGGTGGGGTATGTGGGAGGGAAAGGATGGATGGGTGTAGTACGTGGGGGGGGGGGGATGGGAGTGATTGGTATGGGACATATATGGTAGGGGAAGGGGGGTGGGGATGGAAGGGTTTCGATCGTGTCTGGGATGGGGGCACCCGAGCCGGGAGCCGCCGAGCGGACAGCACGCTGGACTTGTGATCCTGTGGTCCTGGGTTCGATCCCAGGCGCCGGCGAGAAACAATGGACAGAGTTTCTTTCACCCTATGCCCCTGTTACCTAGCAGTAAAATAGGTACCTGGGTGTTAGTCAGCTGTCACGGGCTGCTTCCTGGGGGTGGAGGCCTGGTCGAGGACCGGGCCGCGGGGACACTAAAAAGCCCCGAAATCATCTCAAGATAACCTAACTTCAAGATAAC
>NC_091188.1:7198235-7350735 GCF_040958095.1 Procambarus clarkii | reverse complement strand
CATCAGATTAAACATCCTCAGAAGCTTTCCCTGTTTTCGAAGAGATATCCACTGGTATAAGCTCATGTAGGATTAGTGAAGAACGTCTTGGAAAGTGGAATTAATGGACCCAGGGTTCATGTAGCACGTCCTGCTGAAAAGTGGAAATCTCAGGGATAATTTAAGGAGAAATAAAAAGCACATCTAATTATCTACATTGCAGCTAAATGAGAGTTTGGAGCAATTTTTTTTTTTTTTTTTTTGAGATATATACAAGAGTTGTTACATTCTTGTACAGCCACTAGTACGCGTAGCGTTTCGGGCAGGTCCCTGGAATACGATCCCCTGCCGCGAAGAATCGTTTTTTCATCCAAGTACACATTTTACTGTTGCGTTAAACAGAGGCTACAGTTAAGGAATTGCGCCCAGTAAATCCTCCCCGGTTAGGATACGAACCCATGGCATATTAGCGCTCGCGGAACGCCAGGCGAGTGTCTTACCACTACACCACGGAGACCAATTATATTACTCCTTAATATAATTGCTACATCACGAACAGACAGCTACACTTTCATAAGGCTCTAGTACGGCCGCATCTAGAATATCCACCAGCGCCAATACATACCTTAAAGGAAACTAATGCAAAAACATATGCAAAAACTACAAGCAGTGCAAAATAAGTCACTAAGAAGAGCAGCGAAACACCGTCCACCATATGATCAGACAATCCAGAAGCTCCGGGAACTCCTGAACACACAGCCACTAAACATCAGACTACAGCACCAAGCCACCAGGGTGTGCAACACCCTAGTTATGATATAGGACACGGCTAATGCTTGAAAGATTACTCCACGATAAGACGCCCCACTCCCACAGCTGGTGGCCCAAGATGAGACGCCTCATTCCCACAGCTGGTGGCCCAAGATGAGACGCCCCACTCCCACAGCTGGTGGACCAAGATGAGACGCCCCACTCCCACAGCTGGTGGCCCAAGATGAGACGCCCCGCTCCCACAGCTGGTGGACCAAGATGAGACGCCCCACTCCCACAGCTGGTGGCCCCAAGATGAGGCGCCCCACTTAAATTAAACAATTCCTATATGAAATACTTCCCCATTAACAAATAAGTAAATAAACATATAAATAATGGCGGTAAGAGACAGGGCGGGGGGGGGGGGGAGGGTGATAGGAGAATTGTGAAAGAGATGGGTGTAGGGGTATATGGTTATTGGGGAGGGGGCGGGGATGGGAGGTATGGGGAAGGAAATGGGCAAGGGGCTGTGGGTAGGGGGACAGGGATAACGGGATGGGGGTCGTGTGGGAAGGGGTGGTAATGTGGGGAGCCAACTTCCGGCCAGCGTCGCCCGGCGTCTTTCATTCTTAATTAGCAAGTCTTCGTTGCTTCTTATTGCATCTTATCCACTTATCTGGCCTTTTTTTTTAATTGAGACAAGGGCTCATGAGGGCTGTTAAATGACGTGCCTGGTGAAACTGCAAGCAAGAGCTGTTATCCTACCTCAGCTCATATGAAGCCTGCTCCTAGAAACTCATTCATTTCATGAGAATGTACTTTGAAACTATCACAAAGGGAACTATCATAAAGCAATTATCATATAAGGAACCTGGTGAAACTGCATGCAGGTAGATGCTCTCTCTCTCTCTCTCTCTCTCTCTCTCTCTCTCTCTCTCTCTCTCTCTCTCTCTCTCTCTCTCTCTCTCTCTCTCTCTCTCTCTCTCTCTCTCTCTCTCCCAAATGAGAGCCCACATTGGCTTCATTACACAGCCTCTACACCGGGTTTATTGCTGGTTAATGACCATCACTTGTGAGGACCGTGGCTGGTTGGGGAACTCTGGGAATGTATCGCTCAGGTCATTAGTCGAGGGTCGCCCCTCACACTCTTGTTACAGTGCTGCCCACTCCCTCCCATCCCTCTACCCATCCTCCAGCTCCTCCTCCTCCTCCTTCTTCTCTTCCTCCTCCTCCTTCGCTTCTATCAGATCTTCCTTCTCATTGTCGCAGCTATTTACTATTTGCTTTACTAATTTGGGGAACACAAAACGTAAGGTAACAATGAAAGAGTGATCAATTTGAGACTAAATGTTGAATCATAATTAGCGACCCCCTTCTGTCATCCTTATTTGTAGCGGCCCTATCTGTAACGACCGACTCTGTAACGACCGGCTCTGTAACACCTCTGCCTGTAACGACCCTATCTGTAACGACCGTCTCTGTAACACCTCTGCCTGTAGCGGCCCTATCTGTAACGACCGGCTCTGTAACACCTCTGCCTGTAACGACCCTATCTGTATAACGACCGTCTCTGTAACACCTCTGCCTGTAACGACCCTATCTGTATAACGACCGGCTCTGTAACACCTCTGCCTGTAGCGGCCCTATCTGTAACGACCGGCTCTGTAACACCTCTGCCTGTAACGACCCTATCTGTAACACTTCTGCCTGTAACGACCCTATCTGCAACGACTCTATAACGGCCCCTCTTTGTAACGACCCAGTCTGTAGACTCAAAGTTATTAGCGAATTAATTTGAGGGAGGGACGGCATGCAACACCCTAGATATGGCGCTGATAAACTCGAGGCCGTTGCGTGTGGTAATCTGCGTGCAATGTGGAGTGTAATTGTTGGTTTACATGTTAACTAGGTATTGTGCGTGAGGCTTGTTGACAGTCTGGGGGAGACGAGTGTAAACACATCACTGGGGTGGTGTGAACACCCTCCACTGGTGAACACACACTCCACTGGTGAACACACTCCACTGGTGAACACACTCCACTGGTGAACACACACTCCACTGGTGAACACACACTCCACTGGTGAACACACACTCCACTGGTGAACGCACTCCACTGGTGAACACACTCCACTGGTCAACATACTCCACTGGTCAACACACACTCCACTGGTCAACACACACTCCACTGGTGAACACCCTCCACTGGTGAACACACTCAGGACTCAAGTGTGTGTGCGTTCGTGGGTCTGTATATATTAGATGAATGTCTGTTTAGTGTCTCACACTTCATTGATGTTTACATCAACCCCTCCACCCCCCCCCCCCCCCTCCTAATGTATTGTGGTGTATGAATGACTTTTCTCCTCCCCCACCTTGTTCTCCTCCCCCACCTTGTCCTCCTTCTCCACCTTGTCCTCCTTCTCCACCTTGTTCTCCTTCTCCACCTTGTTCTTCTCCATCTTGTTCTCCTTCTCCACCTTGTTCTTCTCCATCTTGTTCTCCTTCTCCACCTTGTTCTCCTCCCCCCACCTTGTTCTCCTTCTCCACCTTGTTCTCCTTCTCCACCTTGTTCTCCTTCTCCACCTTGTTCTCCTCCCCCCACCTTGTTCTCCTCCCCCCACCTTGTTCTCCTTCCACGCCTTGTTCTCCTTCTCCACCTTATTCTCCTTCTCCACCTTGTTCTCCTCCCCCACCTTGTTCTCCTCCCCCCACCTTGTTCTCCTCCCCCCACCTTGTTCTCCTTCCACGCCTTGTTCTCCTTCTCCACCTTGTTCTTCTCCATCTTGTTCTCCTTCTCCACCTTGTTCTCCTCCCCCACCTTGTTCTCCTTCCACGCCTTGTTCTCCTTCTCCACCTTGTTCTCCTTCCCCGTCTTGTTCTCCTTCTCCACCTTGTTCTCCCCCCACCTTGTTCTCCTCCTCCACCTTGTTCTCCTCCCCCACCTTGATCTCCTCCCCCACCTTGATCTCCTCCCCCACCTTGTTCTCCTCCCCCACCTTGATCTCCTCCCCCACCTTGATCTCCTCCCCCATCTTGTTCTCCTTCTCCACCTTGTTCTCCTCCCCCCACCTTGTTCTCCTTCTCCACCTTGTTCTCCTTCTCCACCTTGTTCTCCTCCTCCACCTTGTTCTCCTCCTCCACCTTGATCTCCTCCCCCACCTTGATCTCCTCCCCCACCTTGTTCTCCTCCTCCACCTTGTTCTCCTCCCCCACCTTGATCTCCTCCCCCACCTTGATCTCCTCCCCCACCTTGATCTCCTCCCCCACCTTGTTCTCCTCCCCCACCTTGATCTCCTCCCCCACCTTGATCTCCTCCCCCACCTTGATCTCCTCCCCCACCTTGATCTCCTCCCCCACCTTGTTCTCCTCCTCCACCTTGTTCTCCTCCCCCACCTTGATCTCCTCCCCCACCTTGATCTCCTCCCCCACCTTGATCTCCTCCCCCACCTTGATCTCCTCCCCCACCTTGATCTCCTCCCCCACCTTGATCTCCTCCCCCACCTTGATCTCCTCCCCCACCTTGTTCTCCTCCCCCACCTTGATCTCCTCCCCCACCTTGATCTCCTCCCCCACCTTGATCTCCTCCCCCACCTTGTTCTCCTCCTCCACCTTGTTCTCCTCCCCCACCTTGATCTCCTCCCCCACCTTGATCTCCTCCCCCACCTTGTTCTCCTCCCCCACCTTGATCTCCTCCCCCACCTTGATCTCCTCCCCCACCTTGATCTCCTCCCCCACCTTGATCTCCTCCCCCACCTTGATCTCCTCCCCCACCTTGTTCTCCTCCTCCACCTTGTTCTCCTCCCCCACCTTGATCTCCTCCCCCACCTTGATCTCCTCCCCCACCTTGATCTCCTCCCCCACCTTGTTCTCCTCCTCCACCTTGTTCTCCTCCCCCACCTTGATCTCCTCCCCCACCTTGATCTCCTCCCCCACCTTGTTCTCCTCCCCCACCTTGTTCTCCTCCCCCACCTTGATCTCCTCCCCCACCTTGATCTCCTCCCCCACCTTGATCTCCTCCCCCACCTTGTTCTCCTTCTCCACCTTGTTCAACATTAGGGAAGATGTACCCTCTCAGATATCAACAGTGTGTATGTTCCTCTCTCCCTTTGCCAAAAGTAAGCATTGGACTCTATTCTCAAGAAGTTAAGGCTTAATAGTTAAGACAGTACCAACGGAAAGTAATCCAATGGTGTGATAATTGATAGTCAACGGAAGAATCTCAATTAATTTTATTTTTTTTCTCTTAGGAGATAAGCGAACATACGGTCAAATTTTTCCATTATAAGCAGATGGCGCCGTGATTCCTTCGACGATCAGGAAGTTTACAGGGATTTATGCGGGAAGATCTGAGCCAGTGATGCTACTCGCGGTCAGAGACGACAAAAGGGCCGAAGCCGCCAAGCCTCAAAACGCGCTCTGTGAGCCCCTGGCGCAAGAGTGCTGCTGCGCGCCACGTCGTCGACAACGCGAGCTGTCGGAGTCGCTGGGCGGTAAGGCACGGTTACACCAGACGTTGTAAAAGATGAAAATTACACCCTTTCCTTAGCGGAGGTGGCTCTTATCTGGAAGTGTTCTGCGGCCTGGAGTCTAGCCCCTCGTCCTCCAACCCCGTCCCCCACACCTTCGGGAACCCCGGAGTTATGGAATCAGCAGGCCATTAATTCTTTCCAGCCTGTTATTGCCCGGTGTGATCAGGGTTTCAGATATAACACGCTCGCCAGAACCACACACCTTAACCTACGCTAACTGCATACTCTTTTGCATATTAGGGCTCTCTGCTCTCCTCTCCTGGGCAGGGGGGCCGGGGAGGAGAAAAAGAAACGATCATTCGACCATTAAATTATAAGAAATTGCGCAATGCGTCTGTGAATTACCGCTAGTGGTCGTCGTTCAGGACACCTCGGTAAAACCAGTGGCCGGTTTAGCGAGGGTGGGGCGGCCCCAGGGGGAGGGAGGGAGGGAGGGCTCACCGGCAGCTTATACGAAGTGTCAATAAGGCAGCATGAAAGGGAATATATAAGGGTAGAGATGGCTGCTTAAGGGAGAATGAAGAAGTTTATAGGACTGGGAAAGGAAATTTGAAGAGGGTAGAATTTTAGAGCATAGGGGAAGTGGAGGATAAGGGAAAGAATAGAAGTGAAGGGGAAAGTGGTGGGGAAGATTTGAAATGACGCTGTGATGGGGAAGATAGGGTGAGATGCTGGTGAAGGGGGTAGAGGGAAAGGTGAGAGACTGGTGATAGGGGTAGAGGAAGAGGTGAGAGACTGGTGATGGGGGGGTAGACGAAGAAGCGAGAGGCTGGTGATGGGATGGAGGAATGTCTCCATTGACAAAAAGTCTTCAAAGAAGTAAGTCGTCATGAATTATTTGTCAAATGGGAATAAGTCGCCATTAAGATAAATCTCCAGATATATTGGTCTTCCTGGAGATTAGTATCTGTGAAGATATTCTTCCTGGAAAATAAGTCGCCATAAAGAAACGTTTCCTTCAAGATAAGTCTCCAAGAAGATGAGAGAGAGAGAAAGATACAGAAAGAGAGAAAAATACAGAAAGAGAGAAAGATACAGAGAGAGTTTGAAAGAGAGACAGAGACAAAGAGAGACAGAGACAAAGAGAGAGAGAGAGACAGAGAGAGAGAGACATCAGAGGCTGTAAGAGCTTACATGAAGCACAAGTTCACTCTCATCTCATGTATGTACCCCCTCTCCTGGAGTGCCTGCCCTCCATCATTCATCAGAATTTTGGAGAAAGTTGAGAACCATGTCAGAAAGCTTAACTCAAGTCTGGGCCATGTCAGGTGAGAATGTTCTGAACATCAAAGCCTCCAACACCATCGTGAGGTTTGTTGACTTACTCACATGTACAACGTCAACATTCTCAAAGTTGCGAACGTGGCTCAGCTTCGTGGACAACCAGCAGTTGGCACCCGTGACACAAGTCTCTCAGCCATCAACCAGCCTCAGGCTGGAACTGCCATTCTCAAGAACATCACTCCAACAGCGATCATTAATTAATTACTAGGCTGACCCGCATCTAGAACGTGTTCGCTCAACAGGTTGATACACGTTAGACCAGGTCAACCGATCACATGAAGGCTCTGGCACTCAGTTGGCTACAGGATCATCCTGATCTTTGTATCATAATTACTTAGTTTCAAATGATAATCTCATGCAATAAACGAGACTCTGGACGCCTGCCTAAGATGAGCTGAGGTAGGATAACAACTCTTGCTTGCATTTTTACTAAATACGTCATCTGACAAACTTTATGAACCCTAGAATTAGCTAAAAAAAAAAGTAAGAGAGAGAAGAGCGATTGAGAGAGAGAGAGAGAGAGAGAGAGCTGTTCAAGGTTTCATCCTAGGAATGGTCAGCAGTTAGCTAAGTTGACTAGATAAAACACACACACACACACACACACACACACACACACACACACACACACACACACACACACACACACACACACACACACACACACACACACACACACACACACACACACACACACACACACACATACACACACACACACACACACACACACACACACACACACACACACACACACACACACACACACACACACACACACACACACACACACACACACACACACGCACACACACACACACACACACACACACACACACACACACACACACACACACACACACACACACACACACACACACACACACACACACACATACACACACACACACACACACAAAACACGCTCGTTTCACATAAACCTGGGTAGGAATGACTGGGCACCAAACTATAACTGGGCTCGTCGCCAACCAATTGTTAAGTCGCGTGCCTGGTAATACTGGTAGGGTAGGTTTTGTTAACATGGAGGCCACCGGGGGGGGGGGGCTGGTGAACATGGAGGCCACGGGGGGGGGGTGAACTTAGAGGCCACCGGGGGGGGGGCTGGTGAACATGGAGGCCACCGGGGGGGTGGGGGAGGGGCTGGTGAACCTTGAGGCCACCGGGTTGGCGGGGCTGGTGAACACAACATAACTATGTGAAGTGTTGGACCATCAGTGGTCGTGGAGCGACTCACTCCGACACCCCAGAGGACAAGTACATAGACAGCCCGCAGGGAGCCAGACAGACAGACTGGCAGATATACGGGATGGCTGGTAGGGAAACAGGTAAGCAGGATGATCCATAATGTTGAAGTCAGGCAAGTATACAGGTAGACAGGTAGTGAAACAGGCAGGTATACAGGTAGACAGGTAGTGAAACAGGCTGGTATACAGGTAGACAGGTAGTGAAACAGGCTGGTATACAGGTAGACAGGTAGTGAAAGAAACAGAAAGACAGACATTGGAGCGGGAATTGTCATGGCAACCAAAGGAGATGCTCCTTATGATTTCCTCCACAACGCCTCCAGATTATGATATACAGACTCTGAATGGCTGCGAGTTACTGTGCCATATACCCAATCAGTGGTCAACCTGGCCTCCAATTACTGCTGGGTGGACGGAGGCTCGAACCCAGCTTCAAACCTTCCTGAGGCGTTGGACGAGTGTGCTGCAGTTCAACCATGGCTGCAAAAGGACTCAACACAGAGAATTGAGAGCAGGATTGAGAGTGGTACACTCTCAATCCAAGAGTGGTACACTCTCAATCGTCTGAAATGAGCGCAGTACATCAACAGAATACGGCTCTCTTAATACTGGAGGCGAAGTTATCAGACTGGCTCTCCACCTCTCTTGACGGACATGTTCAACGGTTGGCAAACTCACTCCTGGTTCCCAAGGGAGGCGGGCGATCTTGGCACTTGTGCCACACCCGTGAAATTCGCAGAAAACATGGCATTGGCGACCCCTCCAGGATTGTCAAAACACCAGGCCCCAGTGGCACTCAGAGCCTCCACAGGTGGAGACTTGTAGAAACATATGGTGTAGACTCTTGTCGTGGACTCATTAGTTACTGTCGACCATCGTGGCTTCTGACACCAGCGCCGCCCGGGTCTGGCGTCCCAGCCTGGGCCCCCGGCCGGGCGCCAGAGAGCTGTCACAGCATCAACAGCTGTAATTGTAGCAGCAGCAGCAGGAGCATCAGCAGTTGTAGTTGTAGCAGCAGCAGCAGGAACATCAGCAGCTGTAGTTTCAGCAGCAGTAGCAGCAGGAGCATCAACAGTGTAGTTGTAGCGGCAGCAGCAGCAGGAGCATCAACAGCTGTAGTTGTAGCAGCAGGAGCATCAACAGCTGTAGTTGTTGCAGCAGCAGCAGCATCAACAGCTGTAGTTGTAGCAGCAGCAGCATCAGCAGCTGTAGTTGTAGCAGCAGAAACAGCAGGTTCATCAACAGCTGTAGTTGCAGCAGCAATAGCAGCAGGAGCATCAACAGCTGTAGTTGCAGGAGCAGCAGCAGGATCATCAACAGCTGTAGCAGCAGCAGCGGCAGCATCAACAGCTGCAAAATACCCAGAATCAACAACACCTTCAGCCACAGTAACAATAACACACACATCGTAAATTCGCGTGGCGGTGAGCGCCTCTCCCCCTCAAACATATGACCCAGGTTCGAGCCCTCGACAGGAAGAGACGACCGAGCACCGCTCCTCCTCCAGTGTTCCCGCCTGTCCACCCGGCTGTTGTGTCTGGCCTCCTGGACCTAACTTCAAGCTTTCACAGCCATCAGGCTGGCTTTATTTACACCGTTTACGAGCTGTAAAACTCACACATGGAGCGCTTAAACTGTTTAACAAATTGTAAATAAAGCCGCTATGATCCAGGAAAGATGCACAGGTTTCGCAGGTTGTTGGAGTAGATACTGGAGTAATTAATCCTCCGACGATCTGAAAGTAAACTGGGTGAGGGACCGTGTACCGGGGGAGACCTGACGGTGAATAATTTCTAACCGGTTCCAGTACCTCGACTCTCAGGTGGATTCCAGCATTAAGAAAAGTCAATTAAAAACTACTGCAGTGGCCGACGCAACGGAAGGCTGCAGGTGTGTTAACAGTAGATGCTGCAGGTGTGTTAACAGTAGATGCTGCAGGTGTGGTAACAAGTAGATGCTGCAGGTGTGGTAACAAGTAGATGCTGCAGGTGTGTTAACAGTAGATGCTACAGGTGTGTTAACAGTAGATGCTGCAGGTGTGGTAACAAGTAGATGCTGCAGGTGTGTTAACAGTAGATGCTGCAGGTGTGGTAACAAGTAGATGCTGCAGGTGTGTTAACAGTAGATGCTACAGGTGTGTTAACAGTAGATGCTGCAGGTGTGTTAACAGTAGATGCTGCAGGTGTGTTAACAGTAGATGCTGCAGGTGTGGTAACAAGTAGATGCTGCAGGTGTGTTAACAGTAGATGCTGCAGGTGTGGTAACAAGTAGATGCTGCAGGTGTGGTAACAAGTAGATGCTGCAGGTGTGGTAACAAGTAGATGCTGCAGGTGTGTTAACAGTAGATGCTGCAGGTGTGGTAACAAGAAGATGCTGCAGGTGTGTTAACAGTAGATGCTGCAGGTGTGTTTACAGTAGATGCTGCAGGTGTGGTAACAAGTAGATGCTGCAGGTGTGTTAACAGTAGATGCTGCAGGTGTGGTAACAGTAGATGCTACAGGTGTGGTAACAAGTAGATGCTGCAGGTGTGGTAACAAGTAGATGCTGCAGGTGTGGTAACAAGTAGATGCTGCAGGTGTGGTAACAAGTAGATGCTGCAGGTGTGGTAACAGTAGATGCTACAGGTGTGGTAACAAGTAGATGCTGCAGGTGTGGTAACAAGTAGATGCTGCAGGTGTGGTAACAAGTAGATGCTGCAGGTGTGGTAACAAGTAAATGCTGCAGGTGTGGTAATAGTAGATGCTGAAGGTGTGGTAACAAGTAGATGCTGCAGGTGTGGTAATAGTAGATGCTGAAGGTGTGGTAACAAGTAGATGCTGCAGGTGTGGTAATAGTAGATGCTGCAGGTGTGGTAATAGTAGATGCTGCAGGTGTGGTAACAAGTAAATGCTGCAGGTGTGGTAATAGTAGATGCTGAAGGTGTGGTAACAAGTAGATGCTGCAGGTGTGGTAATAGTAGATGCTGCAGGTGTGTTAACAGTAGATGCTGCAGGTGTGTTAACAGTAGATGCTGCAGGTGTGTTAACAGTAGATGCTGCAGGTGTGGTAACAGTAGATGCTGCAGGTGTGGTAACAAGTAGATGCTGCAGGTGTGGTAATAGTAGATGCTGCAGGTGTGTTAACAGTAGATGCTGCAGGTGTGTTAACAGTAGATGCTGCAGGTGTGGTAACAGTAGATGCTGCAGGTGTGTTAACAGTAGATGCTGCAGGTGTGGTAACAGTAGATGCTGCAGGTGTGTTAACAGTAGATGCTGCAGGTGTGGTAACAGTAGATGCTGCAGTTGTGTTAACAACAGCCGCTACATCACCATTAACATAATTAATTTATTGTCGGGAGAAAGCGCCAAGAAATTTCGACTTTATAGCACTTGGAAGGGGTCAGGATTAGGATTTAGGATGGTACGGGGGGGGGGGGGGAGGAATGGTGCCCAACCACTTGAACGGTTGGGGATTGAACACCGACCTGCATGAAGCGAGACCGTCGCTCTACCGTCCAGTCAAAGTGGCTGGACGCTGGCTCACCAACAGAAGTGAAGCATTTTAATTACGTATACATACAGTGTGTATGTATACATAATACATAATTACATAAGTGTGTATGTATACATAATTACGTATACATACACAGCTAACCAGCTGTGTATATATTTCGTCTGTCGTTGTAGTCTTAAGTTGCAGCTGGAGAAGCCTTATGCTACGTAACAGAAGTAAAAGTAGACTTAGTCAAGGTATCGACAGTATCATTAGCCTAAGTAGCAGTGCTGCCAGTAACAGTAGCAGTTGTTACCGGAGCAGCATTACTCTAAGCAGCAGTAGTGGTCTGAGTTGCAGAAGAAGTAGCCGCAGTATTAGTCTACGTTACAGAAGTAGCAGTGGCAGCATTAATCTAAGAAGCAGAAGTAGAAGCAGTAGCATTAGTCTAAGTTGCAGAAGGAGCAGCAGCAGCTGCAGCAGCATTATTCTAGGCAGCAAAAGTAGCAGCAGCCGGTAATCTAAGAAGCAGAAGTAGTAACAGTCCAAGGAGCAGAAGCAGCATTATCCTAATTAGCAGAAACAACAACAGCAGTAGAATCAATGACACCCTCAGCAGCAAGATAAGCAGTAACCATAACAGCAGCAACTCAGGTAGCAGCAGCAGCTGAAGTGATAGCAACAGCAACTGAAGTGATAGCAACAGCAACTGAAGTGATAGCAACAGCAGCAATAGTTACAGCAGTAGCAGCAGCATATAGCAGCATATCCAGATCAGTCGACGGGTGACAGACTGGACCAGCCACACCCTCCCCTCCCCCCGTTAAACCATGTGGTGGGGTGGGGTGGGGTGGGGGGGGGGGACAAGGAAGGGGCACCCCCCCTCCCTCCCGACCCCCACCCAAATATGGCCACTGTCCACTATTTCCAGT
Source organism: Procambarus clarkii (assembly GCF_040958095.1). Classification (NCBI taxonomy): domain Eukaryota; kingdom Metazoa; phylum Arthropoda; class Malacostraca; order Decapoda; family Cambaridae; genus Procambarus; species Procambarus clarkii. The sequence goes on along the minus strand of NC_091188.1, from coordinate 7,338,524 downwards.
CGATTTTGGGGCGGATTAAAAATGGCCCCGCGGAGGAGGAGAGCGTGTCAGCTCCGCTCTTCACATAAATTACGGTATAATTGACAGCTGAATCCAAGATGAGCTGCTTACTGGAATGATAGAGAGCGCCACCACCTCCTTCCACTCTATTTCTTCTCCCGACAAAAGCAGGGGATTCCAGCGGCCAGGTCGACCTCCCTCGCTCTGTACGCGGCTAGCGTGCCTTGCCCTTTGAAATATTCGATAAATAGAATCGTAAGAGGGCATAACCCAGCCGGATCCTTAATTCCATGGGATATGTTGTTCGATTTTCGCGTTAACCGGATTAAAATCTGAATTAAAAGAATGTCCAGATGTCAGGGTCGTAGCAGTGATAGCGCACAGCGCCCGTCTCGGCCGGGCGGGGGAGGCTTCCAAGTCAATTAAATAGTGACTTAATGTCGGTGGCATTTGAGGGATGCTGGGGTAGAGAGAGAGAGAGAGAGAGGAGCGGCTGGGTACAGCGGACATCTTGGTGATTGGGATGTGTGCGTGTGTGTGTGTGTGTACTCACCTATATGTACTCACCTATATGTGCTTGCAGGATCGAGCATTGACTCTTGGATCCCGCCTTTCTAGCTATCGGTTGTTTACAGCAATGACTCCTGTCCCATTTCCCTATCATACCTAGTTTTAAAAGTATGAATAGTATTTGCTTCCACAACCTGTTCCCCAAGTGCATTCCATTTTTCTACTACTCTCACGCTAAAAGAAAACTTCCTAACTGTGTGTGTGTGTGTGTGTGTGTGTGTGTGTGTGTGTGTGTGTGTTTCTGCGATTCATTAACGAGGGCTCTGGGCCCCTTATAGTAACCTTTGCTAACTACCGCGGATGTAAGTAAGTTATAGTAAGGAGCTTTAATGAGTATATTGGGGAGACATTAGCGAAGCATTATATGAATGGTAGTGATCCAGAGTCTAAACTATATTGTATTCTGCTACGAACAAGATTATTTATAGTGCAGTCGATTAGAGCTACTTCATGGATGATTTCTTGTACTGAGGTAGGCCAAGAAGGCCTACTCACCCCCCCCCCTTCCCTTCCCTGCCAGGAGGGGAAGGAGGCCTACTTTCACCATACCTGACAAAAGGGATGGGCCAAGGAGGCTTACTCTTACCATACCTTACAAAAAGACAAGGAGGTCTACTCTTGCCATACCTGAATAATGGGAAATAGCCAAGGAAAACTATTCTCATCATAACTGACTAATGGAATAAGTCAAGGAGGCCTATTTTCGTTACTCCTGACTGATGGGATAGACCAAGGAGGCCTACTCTCACCATTCCTGAATAATGAATCAAATAAACTTTTAAGTATACGAAAGTATGGCTGTTGATTGGTACATATTTTTTTATTGGGGGAAGAAGGTGCTTTACGACTATAGACAAGGTGCTGGAACCGGTTACTTCATTTAGCGACCGGTTATCTTTCTTATACGATCCGCCAATCATTTTACACCCATCTCCCCAATTACTGCCGGGTGCAACCGAGGGCGACCGGCGAAGGGACGCTGCCCAAACGCCCCCCACCACTCTGCCCAGGACTCGAACCCCCTGCTGTTGTTCACACGTGCGCTGCGAATGGCTCATAGATATCGTTGAGGTCAACATTTCCTGTTGCTATCCTGACATTCTTCGCTATGATGACGTGATGGTGTCGCATCGTTCTGTGATATTGCTGCGCATCAGCTAGTTGTCATATGAAGCACAGGCATTGTGTATCATAGGCTCCATTGTCACGATGAAATGCTTCTCATTCTCCAGGTAATTCTTACGTTGACTGTAGAAAATGGTCTACATATGCTGTTGTTCCGGTGTAGAGGAATTGTGCCCAACCACTTGGGCTGGACGGTAGAGCGACGGCCTCGCTTCATGCAGGTCGGCGTTCAATCCCCGACCGTCCAAGTGGTTGGTCACCATTCCTCCCCCCCCACCCGTCACATCCCAAAATTCTTATCCTGACCCCTTCCCAGTGCTATATAGTCGTAATGGCTTGACGCATTCTCCTGATACTATAGTAGAATAAAATGTAGTGTAGACATTACACAAGTTTACAAGACACTGAAGACAAGGTTATTCTTACAGTGGAAGAGACAAAAGGGAACCTATTCCAAACAACTTTCACTTACTGTAAGCTTCTATGTCTATAGTCTGTAAACAAACTCGGTAGCTGTCAGAACGACAGACCTTAGCGGCTACTTAAGGTCACCAGCACGGGCCAACTGGCTGTCTGTATAAATAAATTCTTAAATATTAGGAGCAGCCAATGAGAGGAGTCCCTCCCGCTCGTGGGTGACCCGGTGCATACACACTGAGAGTTGACTTGAGTCCTGGACAATGTTTAGCACTAAAGTAACCTTTCTGGTTGGCCAGTAATCTGTTGTGGTGGTTAGGCCTTATGAGAGCAGCATCAAACCAAGGTAGCCAGTTTGTGATATTGAATCACAAATACAAATGTGAAACGCTTTGCGTAATAGTGGCTTTAGGCATTGTATGTACTACCTCTATCTATAAATCCATCAATGTTTGTATCTCACTTTGTATGTATGTACTTTACCTGAATATACATTTGATTTTGATTTGATTTGAAATCATTGTATGCGCAGCCTAACGGCTGTAGCACGTTCTAACGTTCATTGAGTGTTGAACCAAGGCAACTATTGTTGCTAGCATAGAGACGTTTATTGTGATAGGTTTTGCGTTGGCTTAATGGCTGCTGTGGTTTACTTAAAATCTATTATCTTTTTCTATTAATTCTATTGTAGAATTAATAGAAACAATACTTTCAAAGGTCATTTAAATTCATCTTGGGACTGTTCGTGTTAAACAGATCGACTCATTATTTATAAAAAAATTTCAAGGAGTGGATAGTTGAGAAGATTCCTGCATTATATGGGAATATTGTCCATAGATGGATTTGGATCCGGTTATTTCAAAAAGGAACAGACGATTACAATAAAATGGGCTGAATCCTTGCAGATAGGAGAGATCTTGTAGTACAGGTGGCTTCGTTCTCGACTTACAACCGGGGGTTTTCTTTCACCTAGTGCCTTTTTTCACCTAGCAGTAAATAGGTATCCGGAAGTTAGGCAACTATTGTGAAGCTGCATCCTGGAGAGGGTCAAAATTGAAGAGGGATGAGGGGGAAAGGGGGGGGGGAACAGATACAAGACTAGATATATACAAAAGCTTCCTGTCCCCCGACAAAACTAATTAAGTGAAGAACCACACGACTCTGTTTTGGGACTTGTGTTTTTTTTCACTGTAACACTCGTAGGCCTCGTAAGGGGCCTCGTAGCCTGGTGGATAGCGCGCAGGACTCGTAATTCTGTGGCGCGGGTTCGATTCCCGCACGAGGCAGAAACAAATGGGCAAAGTTTCTTTCACCCTGAATGCCCCTGTTACCTAGCAGTAAATAGGTACCTGGGTGTTAGTCAGCTGTCACGGGCTGCTTCCTGGGGGTGGAGGCCTGGTCGAGGACCGGGCCGCGGGGACACTAAAGCCCCGAAATCATCTCAAGATAACCTCAAGATAAGATAACACGATTTAGACGCAGGATTGGAGAACATTATCATGTCTGCCATGACACAAACACGACGGGAGAACAGATCACTAGAGACTCAAAACTGATACTTGAATATCTTAAAAGAAATATAATAATGTTAAATGCAGTTTAACGTTGATAAATACAATGGTCTTATACCTGGGGACTGATAATGACAGGCACGAATCTTAAGTCTGGAGATCAATGTATAGTAATAAGTGTACGGATATAAGGCTGTTCGTTCACTGTACAGTATATACATTCATTGTACAGTATATACATTCATTGTACAGTATATACATTCATTGTACAGTATATACATTCATTGTACAGTATATACATTCATTGTACAGTATATACATTCATTGTACAGTATATACATTCATTGTACAGTATATACATTCATTGTACAGTATATACATTCATTGTACAGTATATACATTCATTGTACAGTATATACATTCATTGTACAGTATATACATTCATTGTACAGTATATACATTCATTGTACAGTATATACATTCATTGTACAGTATATACATTCATTGTACAGTATATACATTCATTGTACAGTATATACATTCATTGTACAGTATGTACATTCATTGTACAGTATATACATTCATTGTACAGTATATACATTCATTGTACAGTATATACATTCATTGTACAGTATGTACATTCATTGTACAGTATATACATTCATTGTACAGTATATACATTCATTGTACAGTATATACATTCATTGTACAGTATGTACATTCATTGTACAGTATATACATTCATTGTACAGTATATACATTCATTGTACAGTATATACATTCACCGTACAGTATATACATTCACCGTACAGTATATACATTCACCGTACAGTATATACATTCACCGTACAGTATATACATTCACCGTACAGTATATACATTCACCGTACAGTATATACATTCACCGTACAGTATATACATTCACCGTACAGTATATACATTCACCGTACAGTATATACATTCACCGTACAGTATATACATTCACCGTACAGTATATACATTCACCGTACAGTATATACATTCACCGTACAGTATATACATTCTACATAAGGCAAAAGCTGCAAGAACTCGTTGTTAGTAATAACACGTCTAATGTTATGGTTCAGCTACATTATTTCCCTTGTTAGGCTGCATGTAGATTTTGTTGTGCAGTTTTGAGCACAAAAATAAGAATAGACACAAATTCTAAGAAAAATCTTGACGCAGCTAATCCTAAGAATTGAAACCTACTGTTATAAAGATTAAGAACACCGAATTTACTTTCTCTGTAGATTGGCGGAAAGTTAGGGAGGACATTTTTTAAGAAATGTTTCTTAAAAAACATTCTTTCTTTCTTCAAATGGAAGAAAGAAATATTAACAAGATGCTACATTGAGTGACTGGAAGAACGAACGCCGGATATTACTATTTAAAGGGGATATTTATTAGATTGTTTCTAGATTAGGTTAGAAATATATCTGAGTGAGGTTAGTTTAGGTTAGGTTAGGTTAGGTTAGGTTAGGTTAGAAATATATCTGAGTGAGGTTGGTAGTGTGTAAATAGATGCTGCCTCGTCTGAGCCACTACACCTAAATTTTTTCCAACATTCTTATATTCTTATGACCACTGACGAAGGTAGAGGCCTCCAACCCAGCCTGCCACGGCTGTAAGCCAAACCGGGTCCCGAGCCGGCAGGATCACCCTACAGGCTGTACAATCAACCCGTCCATCTGGTAGAGCGACGTATTTTGACGTATTCTCTACACAAGCCCAAAAACTGTCGTTCTTGAAAATGGTAGCGGCTCGCGAAATTGACATATATATCGTCCCGTTTTCTGTTTTGGGTCCTCTGGTAGGTTAGGATAAGAGCACTTTAGTACGACAGTTTCTTGACGTTGGGACAGCTTAGGAGGACGGGTTGGTACCATACTAATAAGCCCCCTCCTCCAGCGAGTGCCTGTAGGTGATGTGAGGTCCTTTGGAGCCCAAATGCTTCCACACCGGTTCCGTGACCATGCAGCACCCGTCAACGCTCACGTCTTACAGCATCTCGGCTGCCCACCTCGGAGGGCAGCCCACCTCGGAGGGCTGCCCACCGCGGAGGGCAGCCCACCGCGGAGGGCAGCCCACCGTGAGAATCATAACGTCATGTCTGAACGTTTCATGCCAACTCGTTTAAGGGATGTCTTGTCTCATCCTTGAAATTCATATTTGGAAGATCTGGTGATGGAAAACACGTTTTTCCCCAGTTTGCAAATCTCTCTCTGTCTTATCATGTGGTAGTGTGTTGTGCCCGGGTCCTCAACACGTTCACAGAGTGCTCGACACATTAATACAACTCCGACGGCAACATATGTGTCCCCCCTGTCTGTCTGTCTGTCTGTCTGTCTGTCTGTCTGTCTGTCTGTCTGTCTGTCTGTCTGTCTGTCTGTCTGTCTGTCTGTCTGTCTGTCTGTCTGTCTGTCTGTCTCTGTCTCTCTCTCTCTCTCTCTCTCTCTCTCTCTCTCTCTCTCTCTCTCTCTCTCTCTCTCTCTCTCTCTCTCTCTCTCTCTCTCTCTCTCTCTCTCTCTCTCTCTCTCTCTCTCTCTCTCTCTCTCTCTCTCTCTCTCTCTCTCTCTCTCTCTCTCTCTCTCTCTCTCTCTCTCTCTCTCTCTCTCTCTCTCTCTCTCTCTCTCTCTCTCTCTCTCTCTCTCTCTCTCTCTCTCTCTCTCTCTCTCTCTCTCTCTCTCTCTCTCTCTCTCTCTCTCTCTCACTGTCTCCCCCTCCAGCTCTGGTGCTTGTACATCGTGTGTGCGAGCAGTTTGTGGTGTCTGGCAGTTCGCACCTAGATGAGCTTCCACGGACGAGCTCTGCTCCAATCCGCCCATCTTCCAAATTTGTGTCATATTTTCATTTATAATTTCGCGATACTTAATATGTAACGACTTCTTCGTTGAATTGATTCAACTTAAAACAGCTCTTGAACTGAGAAAGTTCTTTATGACATCTCTGTGACTCATTTGTGTCACTAGTTTATTGTTTCATCTTTGAACCCTAGTTTTGTTGTTCTTAGCTTTGAACAAGGCTGATTTGTCAATTTCCTTATATTTTAATCGTTATCACGCCCTCCCATCTCTCCTTTCCTCCAGGGCGGCTACGTTCAGTTTAAATTTAAATTTTTGCCCCGAGGGGCGAGTTTATTGGGCAGCGTCACTCGTCCTGTGAATGGACATACCGCCATAGCAACGTGTACAACACTCCCCAAAAGGAAGAAAACCTGCTGGGTTGTTCATCCTGTCACTTGTACCCAGACGCAGCTGGGACTTGCTTAACTGTCTCAAGTGAACAGCTCCTCAAACAAGAAGATTAACATCTGTCAACCCTTAAAATCTTTCGTTATCTTGCGGATGCAAAATGGATGAATCTTTTAGGAACAGTATCAATATTTGACAAATAGTGTTTTCCTAACTCAAACAATGTGGGGTTTATTATTCTACACATATTTCTAATGTCTCTCAGGTGTTCACTTTCTCTCAGGTAGTGGTCAAGGCGGTGTCCGTCACTCTCATCACAGATTCTGCAACTCTGCTGCTCAGCTGTTGTTTCCATTCCGAATCGCCGTGGATATTTGTTTCCAAGACGAATTTTCGCTATTACTGATTCTCTCCCGCGGCCACCTCCTCTTCGTCCATAATGATTGGGATTGCCAGCTGCAACCATGTTGTACCATCGTACAGATTCACTGGTTTGTGCTTCTATCCTCCATTTCTCAGTTACCTTGTCACGATGATATTGCCTGACAATACCTCTAATTTGTAGTAGAGTCTTGGGTATGAAGTATTCAATATGGTCTCCTTCAGCGCCTTCAGCAGCCAGCACATCTGCTCGTTCATTCCCACATATTCCAACATGGGAGGAGATCCACAGGAACTTGACGACTCTTCCCTAGTTAATTAGTACCGTCACTGCACTCTTAATTTCAGCGACTATCGCAAGATTCTCGGTCCGATTTTTACTTAGGCTTTATAGTGCTACTTTTGAGTCAGTGTAGATCACTGCGCCATTAGTGTTTCGTTCAAGGAATCTTAACATCATAACAATGGCAGTTAGCCCCGCTTGCGTTGAAGAGGCATAGTTCTCAATACGTGCTTTCTCTTCATATCTGCGTTGAAAGGTATTATTCGTAATTACAGTGAATGTTGCACCAGCCCTGTCATTGACAGGATTAGATGACCCATTAGTGTAAATTTGATCTAATTCATTTCCGGCTTCTTTATAAATGTCTCCGAGATACTTGTGCCTCATTTCTTGCGGTATCATGTTGGATTGTCATTTCAATGTTTAAATGGAAGTGTTGCCAATTCATTGATGATAATCCTGCATGAGTCATTCTCCCAGGGAGATAACTTCTCTACAGGCAGGAGCTCTCGGGCTTGCTCAAGCAGGTGAAGTTCTTCGAGATTGCAGGCTGATCTGTGATGCCAGTTTTTGCTTTTCCTGTTTCCTTCTGTAAAAAAAACACAGAACTCAGTATTTTCTTGGTATTATCATTGTAATAAGGATCTCTAGCTATTCTAATTGCAAGCTTAGAATTCAGTTCCTTAATCTTGCTTTTAACACTGGGGAGGGACAACACCTCTCGTAGATTAGACGATTTGGCAGTTCTTGAAACTGTAAGAATGATTGTCATGGCTTCATTCCGTATGCTTTCCAGCCTTTTCATATCGCTTTGGGAGTAAGTGCAGAAAACTGGTGCGGCATAGTCTATGACGGAGCGCACATAGGCTGTGTACATCATTTTAAGCACGGCAATAGAGGCTCCATGTCCATTCCAGGTCATGCCTTTCAGTGCCTTGAGTCGACTTTTACATGTTCCTATGAGATGGTTGAGCTCCTCTTTCTTCCCTTTGTGAGAGCCGACAATGACGCCAAGGTACTTGTAGTGGTCAACCCATTCAAGTGTTACACCATTAATTTGCAGTTCTTCATTTTCTCTTCGCTTGTGATGGGAGTATGCTTTCGTCTAGTTTGTGGAGAGAGTGAAACCGAGCTCAATACATTTCCTTCCAAGGAGTTCAATGGACTGTTTAATTTTTCCCAAGGTGGGAGCTTGTATTAGGACATCATCTGCATAGCCCACTTGTTGTGTTCCTTCCAGAAAAACAATATTTGCAATGGCGTTCATAAGTACATTGAATAGTGTGGGGCTTAAGACTCCGCCTTGGGGGGTCGCGAGTTCCATATTCATTGTTCTGGAGACTGCTTCATTGAAACAGACCTTGGCTGTCCTCCCTGTGAGGTAGTCTTCAACCCATTTCATGAGTCTCCCCTTGACACCCATGCATGCAAGCTCGTCCAGGATCGCAATCCCCTGTGCTTTGTCAAAGGCTCCTTTGATGTCAACAATTTACAGAGTACCTAGCCGTGTCATTAGCCAAGTAATTAACTATACAATTTGCTGTGCTCCGTCCTTCAACAAATCCATTGACCCCCTCCCCTAACCTGCCTATTTTGTGCAGCAGTCGGTTTAGGATGATCCTTTCAAGCATCTTGCAAGTGCATGACATGAGATTGATAGATCTGTAATTACCAGGGTCATTGGGCTTCGGTATGGGAACAATTATTGCGTGTTTCCATTGTGTGGACTTCTCCACTTAGGAATGACTTGTTAAACAGTTGGAGTAGTGGATTCCCAGACACTTCACACAGGACATTGAGTATGTCGTAGGTGACGCCATCCTCAGCAGGTGCAATACTTTTACCCTTTTTCATAGCCCCCCCTTACTTCCTGGGCTGTGATCGGTTCCCCATATTCGTCATTACTAGACAGTTTTCCTCAGAATTTCCTCATAGCTCAAGCCCTGTAGCTCGAGAACGAGCCTTCTTATGTATTTTAGGACCTTTATTTTTTTTTTAGTTGAGGGGTTCCATTCCGGAGCTGCACATTCAAGAGTGGGTCTCACATATGTTGTGTAAAGGAAGGCTCTTATGTTCGAGTTCACGAAGGATACGCAAATTGTGGCCTGTGTACGATATTCTGCAAATATTACGCTGCTAATGTGTGGTCTGGCCTTAGATTTGTATTTTTGTCCTACTTCCAGGCCTTGTTACAGCCTCTGCCCTCCAGCTGAGAATTTTACATATACCATCCAAAAATAGAGCTCCCTCAGGGCTCTATTTTATCCTGTTCTTCTGTTTCTTGTTTTGGCTTCGTGTGTGTGTGTACCTGGGAGTCCCCAGGCGACAGTGTAGGGGACCGGGGAAGATCCTCGACGATACTCCGCGGTGCGTCGATGGTGATCGCCTGGCCATTTGTGAAAGCGGTGTATCGACCTGTGGTTGTGTCCAACATGCCGGGTGCCCCGTGGTTGTGTCCAACATGCCGGGTGCCCCGTGGTTGTGTCCAACATGCCGGGTGCCCCGTGGTTGTGTCCAACATGCCGGGTGCCCCGTGGTTGTGTCCAACATGCCTGGTGCCCCGTGGTTGTGTCCAGCATGCCGGGTGCCCCGTGGTTGTGTCCAACATGCCGGGTGCCCCGTGGTTGTGTCCAACATGCCTGGTGCCCCGTGGTTGTGTCCAACATGCCTGGTGCCCCGTGGTTGTGTCCAGCATGCCGGGTGCCCCGTGGTTGTGTCCAACATGCCGGGTGCCCCGTGGTTGTGTCCAGCATGCCGGGTGCCCCGTGGTTGTGTCCAACATGCCAGGTGCCCCGTGGTTGTGTCCAACATGCCGTGTGCCCCGTGGTTGTGTCCAACATGCCTGGTGCCCCGTGGTTGTGTCCAACATGCCGGGTGCCCCGTGGCCCTCAAACCTGGGCATTCGCACCCGATGTGACGTCGAGACTGCAGCTTCGGAGCCATACTCATCTACGCCGGAGAGGTCCTCATCGTTCACATGCTGGTCTGAAGATGAGTAGTCCTCTTCGTCCTGTGTCGCCAGTATTCCTGCTTTCTTATATATATAAATATATATATATATATATATATATATATATATATATATATATATATATATATATATATATATATATATATATATATATATATATATATATATATATCAGGGGATATAATGGGTCACAGTAGCCACTCCTGAGGCACGCCATCTGAAATATTTCGCCAGTCTGAATGCCGTCTTCTCATCTTGACCATCTGTTTCCTACCAGTGAGATATCCTCTCGCCTGTCCCTGCGCTCTTTAAGTTATTCCAGTCTGGTATTTCTGGTTTGTATCTGAACATTTTTATGCTAGACTGTCGATCACTTTCCGATAGTCAAGGAAAACACGGTCACCCAACCTTTCCCTTGTCGTATCGTGTGTACTTATTTCACGCTAGTGTGTATGTGTGTGTGTGTGTGTGTGTGTGTGTGTGTGTGTGTGTGTGTGTGTGTGTGTGTGTGTGTGTGTGTGTGTGTGTGTGTGTGTGTGTGTGTATGTGTGTGTGTGTGTGTGTGTGTGTGTGTGTGTGTATGTGTGTGTGTGTGTGTGTGTGTGTGTGTGTGTGTGTGTGTGTGTGTGTGTGTGTGTGTGTGTGTGTGTGTGTGTGTGTGTGTGTGTGTGTATTAACTTAGTTGTATTCATCTAGTTGTGCTTGCGAGAGTTGAGCTCTGCTCTTTCGGCCCGCTTCTCAACTGTCAATCAACTGTTACTAACTACTAACTATTTTTTTTCTCCACACACACACACACACACACACACACACACACACACACACACACACACACACACACACACACACACACACACACACACACACACACACACACACACACACACACACACTCACACATACACACACACACACACACACACACACACACACACACACACACACACACACACACACACACACACACACACACACACACACACACACACACACTACACACACACACACACACACACACACACACACACACACACACACACACACACACACACACACACACACACACTCACACATACACACACACACACACACCAAACAGTAGAAGACCCAGGAAGGAGTATGATGACAGCAACAAGGCATGTATAGATGAACTGCAGAAGGCAGCAACACTAGCCCACAGAATGAGAGCGAAGCTGCTGATCATGGGGGACCTAAATCATGGAGAGATAAATTGGGAATCAAGGAATCCCCATGGAGGGGACGAAACGTGGGGAGCAAAATTAGTAGATGTTATAGACAGGAATTTCCTGACACAACATGTGAAGGAAGACACAAGGGAAAGAGGAGGAGCTGTACCGAGCCTATTAGACCTGATTTTCACCCAGAACGTAGACGATATCGAGAATTTAGAGCATGAAATACCTCTAGGGGCCAGTGACCATTGTGTCCTAGTCTTTGACTACATGATGGAATTCAAACTTATGACCATGGGACAAGAGATCTGGGAAAGGAGAGCTGACTACAGGAAAGGGGACTATAAGAGGATAAGGGACTATCTGGGTGAAGTGCAGTAGGAGGAAGAAATTAGAGGAAAAACAGTCCAAGATATGGTGGACCTAGTCATACAGAAATGCCAGGAGGCCGAAGAAAGATTTATACCAACAGTAAAGGGAAAAAATAAGAAGGAATATAACCCATGGTTTAATAGACAGTGTCAGGAAGCAAAATTGGCCAGCAGGCGGGAGTAGAGGATGTACAGAAGACAAAGGACAGAGGACAACAGAAGCAGATACAACAGAGCTAGGAACGATTACATTAACATAAGACGAACATCGGAAAGGGACTATGAGAACGATATTGCAATCAAAGCGAGAAAACAACCTAAGTTACTATACAGTCATATAAGAAGAAAAATGTCGGTGAACGACCAAGTGACAAGACTAAGGAAGACAGAGGGGGGCATATACTGAAAGTGACAAGGAAATCTGCGAGGCACTGAATGCCAGTTTCCATGGAGTGTTCACTACCGAGCCTGAGCAGCCCCCATTGTTGGAAGGGGTTACCCTAGATGAAAGACTATCAGATATAGAGGTGACAGCAGAGGAGGTAATGAAACAGTTGACAACTCTAGATGCAACTAAAGCAGTTGGACCAGACAAAATATCACCGTGGATACTAAAAGAAGCAGCGCAGGCCCTCAGCGTGCCTCTGGCAATGATCTTTAATGAGTCACTTATGTCGGGAGAATTGCCCAGTTGCTGGAAGAAGGCAAATGTCGTGCCGATCTTCAAGAAAGGCGATAGGGAGGATGCACTTAACTATAGACCTGTATCACTGACAAGCATCCCCTGTAAAATACTGGAAAGAATAATTAGACTACGACTGGTTGCACACCTGGAGAACATTAGGTTTGTGAACAAACATCAACATGGGTTCTGGACAGGGAAATCGTGCCTAACAAACCTGCTGGAATTCTATGATAAAATAACGTGGATAAGACAGGACAGAGATGGTTGGGTAGACTGCATATTTCTGGACTGCCAAAAAGCCTTTGATACAGTACCGCACATGACACTGCTGTTCAAACTCGAGAGGCAGGCGGGGGTGGGGGGAAAGGTCCTAGCATGGATAAGGAACTACCTAACAGGAAGGAGCCAAAGAGTTACGGTAAGGGGTGAGAAGTCGGATTGGCGAACAGTAACAAGTGGAGTACCACAAGGATCGGTGCTGGGACCAATTCTATTTCTTGTATATGTTAACGACACGTTTACAGGCGTAGAGTCCTACATGTCGATGTTTGCGGATGACGCAAAGTTGATGAGAAGAGTTGTGACAGATGAGGATTGCAGGATCCTCCAAGAGGACCTGAACAGGTTGCAGAGATGGTCAGAGAAATGGCTACTGGAATTCAACACGAGCAAATGTAAAGTTATGGAAATGGGACTAGGAGATAGGAGACCAAAGGGACAGTACACAATGAAGGGGAACAGCCTACCTGTGACGACGCGTGAAAGAGACCTGGGCGTGGACGTAACACCTAATATATCTCCTGAGGCACATATAAATAGGATAACGACAGCAGTGTACTCTATACTGGCAAAAGTTAGAACATCATTCAGAAACCTAGGTAAGGAGGCCTTTAGGGCGCTTTACACTGCCTACGTGAGGCCAGTCTTAGAGTATGCCGCCTCATCATGGAGTCCCCATCTGAAGAAGCATATAATGAAACTGGAAAAGGTTCAGAGGTTTGCAACGAGACTCATCCCAGAACTACGAGGGATGGGGTATGAGGAGCGCCTGAGGGAGCTGTGCCTTACGACACTAGAAAGAAGTAGGGAGAGGGGAAACATGATAGGAACGTGTAAAATACTCAGAGGAAATGACAGAGTGGACATAGACGAAATGTTCACACGGAATAGTAATAGAACGAGGGGACATGGACGGAAGCTTGAAACTCAGATGAGTCACAGAGATGTTAGGAAGTTTTCTTTTAGCGTGAGAGTAGTGGGAAAATGGAATGCACTTCAGGAACAGGTTGTGGAAGCAAATACTATTCATAATTTTAAAACCAGGTATGATAGGGAAATGGGACAGGAGTCATTGCTGTAAACAACCGATGCTCGAAAGGCGGGATCCAAGAGTCAATGCTCGATCTTGCAGACACAACTAGGTGAGTACAACTAGGTGAGTACACACACACACAGGAAGCAGCCCGTAACAGTTGTCCAACTCAAAGGTACCTATTTACTGCTAGGAAACAGGGGCATCAGGGTGAAAGAAACTCTGCCCATTTGTCTCTGTCATCACCGGAGATCGAGCCCGTACCCTAGGATTACGAATCCAGAGCGCTGTCTACTCAGCTATCAGTCCCCCTGTCCACTCAGCTACACTCAGCCACACTCAGTGTGTATTCACCTAGTTGTGCTTTCGGGGGTTGAGCTCTGCTCTTTCGGCCCGCCTCTCAACTGTCAATCAACTGCTTCTACTACTACTACTATTTCCATCCCCCCCACCACGCCACACACATACCCCAGGAAGCAGCCCCTGACAGCTGACTAACTCCCAGGTACCTATTTACTGCTAGGCATAGGGTGAAAGAAACTTTGCCCATTGTTTCTCGCCGGCGCCTGGAATCGAACCCGGGACCACAGGATCACGTATCCAGCGTGCTGTCCGCTCGGCCGCTGGCTCCCCTAGGACCCCTGTGTGTGTGTGTGTGTGTGTGTGTGTGTGTGTGTGTGTGTGTGTGTGTGTGTGTGTGTGTGTGTGTGTGTGTGTGTGTGTGTGTGTGTGTGTGTGTGTGTGTGTGTGTGTGTGTGTGTGTGTGTGTGTGTGTGTGTGTGTGTGTGTGTGTGTGTGTGTGTGTGTGTGTGTGTGTGTGTGTGTGTCTGTACGCGTGGAGCCGGTGTATCCATATTCAATGGCAAGGCGGCTAACCACATCCTCACCACCACCCTCCCCCACCTTGTTCCTTGACCAGCAACACCTCTTCACCTGCCACTTGTGTATACATTACCCCCCAAACATTCCGCTAACGTTGAGGGCAGCTGCGATGATCCCCATTCCCACCTAAACGAGGCCCAAAATCCCCCCCCACACACAAATTTCGGCCCGAGACCCATATATAGTTCTCCGGAGGTACGGAAGAATCCCGGAAATAAAATTTAAGTTGTAAAGAGGAGCCGAAGAACACTGATCACTTCTCGCAAGACGATGCTCTTCGCTCCGTCCTGCTGGGGAAGATGTAATGCGAAAACGATTCTTCACGGCAGGGGATCGTATTCCAGGGACCTGCCCGAAACGCTACGCGTACTAGTGGCTGTACATGAATGTAACAACTCTTGTATATATCTCAAAAAAAAAAAAAAAAAAAAAAAAAATGGGGGAGACAAAGATGGTTGTTATGAGCGAGTGAGGAGGTGTAGCGGGTGGCTCTCGCTCCTATGACTTACAAGCCACAGTCGTGAGCATTTTTGGGAGAGATGTGCATATGTATTTTACGGCCGCAAACAACCGCGTGATCCTTATTTAGCATAAATATAGGTCACAGCGACAAATTTGCAAGTCTGTACACTGCTATAAGCTTCCTGTGACGACCCTTCGTTGGCTCCTTCTTGGAGAGGCAGGCACTCGTACACGCACGCACGCACACACACACGCACGCACGCACACACGCACGCACGCACATACCCACTCACAGTGGAGTGGAGTCCCACAGGGCTCTGTACTCGGTCCTATCTTCTTTCTGATATACATAAATGATCTTCAAGAGGGTATAGACTCATTCCTCTTAAATGTTTGCTGACGACAATAAAAATTGTGAGAAGGATTAAGACAGAGGAGGACAACATGAGACTTCAAGATGTCCCTGGACAAACGGAGAAGAAAAGTCCGTCAAATGGCTGTTAGAGTTTAACCCGAGCACATGTAAAGTAATAGAAATAGGTATAGGGAGCCGGAGGTCAGATAAAATGTTCCATTTGGGAGATGAAATTCTTCATGAATCAGAGAGAGAGGGAAAGACCTGGGGTTGATATCAGGCCAGACCTGTCTCCTGAAGCCCATATCAAGAGGATATCATCAGCGGCATATGCCAGGTTGGCCAACATAAGAACGGCCTTTAGGAACTTGCGTAAGGAATCATTCATTACCTTGTACACCACATATGTCAGACCAATCCTGGAGTATGCAGCTCCAGCATGGACTCCGGATATCTCGTCAAGCACAAGACTAAATTGGAGAAGGTTCAGAGGTATGCCACTAGACTAGTACCCGAGCTGAGGGGCATGAGCTACGAGGAGACGTAATCCTAACACTAACACCAGAAGCTCAGGCGAACAAGATAACACAAGCAGCATAAAGAAAGTAAGCAAACTTAAGAACGTCATTTAAAAAAATCTAAACAATGAGTCTTTTAAATCCGTGCACAATATCCCTTTACAGCATCTTCTTGAGATGAGGTTATCTTGAGATGATTTCGGGGCTTTTTTCTTAGTGTCCCCTCGGCCCGGTCCTCGACCAGGCCTCCACCCCCAGGAAGCAGCCCGTGACAGCTGACTAACTCCCAGGTACCTATTTACTGCTAGGTAACAGGGGCATTCAGAGTGAAAGAAACTTTGCCCATTTGTTTCTGCCTCGTGCGGGAATCGAACCCGCGCCACAGAATTACGAGTCCTGCGCGCTATCCACCAGGCTACGAGGCCCCCCAGTAGCACATAACTTGAGTATGCAGCACCAACATGGAACCCACACCTTGTGAACCACAACAATTAAACTTCAGAAGGTTTATCAACGAGGACTGGTTGAGATAAGCACTCACACACTCAACCTACGAGGAGAGAAGAAACAGAGGAGATATGGTCGCTACATACAAGATCCTGAGGGGACTAGATAGACAAGCACTGATAGGCAAGCACAACCCACCTTCACCTTCCTCGCCTACACCACCTTCCTTATCCTACACCACCTTCCTTATCCTTCACCACCTTTCTTATCCTACACCACCTTCCTTATCCTTCACCACCTTCCTTATCCTACACCACCTTCCTTATCCTACACCACCTTCCTTATCCTTCACCACCTTCCTTATCCTACACCACCTTCCTTATCCTACACCACCTTCCTTATCCTACACCACCTTCCTTATCCTACACCACCTTCCTTATCCTACACCACCTTCCTTATCATACACCACCTTCCTTATCCTTCACCACCTTCCTTATCCTACACCACCTTCCTTATCCTTCACCACCTTCCTTATCCTTCACCACCTTACCCTCCATCCCGGTAACCATGCCACTAGACACCGTCGTCGTCCATCAACCATGCACACAACAGTATGCTAGACGAGTCCTTGTGAGGAATGAGTCTGGGATTTAGCGAGACTGGAAAGTACTGTGACCATCCTTGAGCAACGACCAGTTACCCTGCAAAGTTTGGTGAGGCTATCCTCACGCGTCTGGCCCACGACGACAGACAGACAGACAGACAGACAGACAGACAGACAGACAGACAGACAGACAGACAGACAGACAGACAGACAGACAGACAGACAGACAGACAGACAGACAGACAATCTTATGAACATAAGCTTTCTCTAACGGTCACATTTACACGGTTGTATATTTTAAATCAATTCCTCCAACAACACATCAAATTTCTATGAAACTTAAACGCTAAATCCCGACCCACAGATGAGCGGGGGGTAAAGAGTGCTATACCCTTCCCCCTCCCCCCCCCCCCCATAACACACACGAGCAGCATGCCTCATAAGGGCGAGACGGACACGGGACGCCGATAGGATCAGGAACCAAATGGACAGACCGTGTAATGTCGCTTATCAGGTTATGACACCTCTTGTAATGTGGTTTATCACTCTTCTCGCCCGCCCCTCTGCCTGGATGACGGACGACCTCAGATAAGCCAGGGTTTGGGAGGTGGCTTTTACTCCTTCTTCTTCTTCATTCAGGGGCTTGGCCTTAGTCTCTGTGGCTTGGCTTGGAGTTTCATTCGCCGGCTTCGGTTACGCTAGGCAGGTGTTTCTTGGCTTGAGGATGGAGGCGTGGGTGGCTTGGAGTTACAGCCGTGGTGGCTTGGAGTTACTACCGTGTGTGTGGCTTGGAGCTACAGCCGTGAGTGGCTTGGAGTTACAACCGTGTGTGTGGCTTGGAGCTACAGCCGTGAGTGGCTTGGAGTTACAGCCGTGGTGGCTTGGAGTTACAACCGTGTGTGTGGCTTGGAGCTACAGCCGTGAGTGGCTTGGAGTTACAGCCGTGGTGGCTTGGGGTTACAGCCGTGTGTGTGGCTTGGAGTTACAGCCATGGTGGCTTGGAGTTACAGCCGTGGTGGCTTGGAGTTACAGCCGTGGGTGTGGCTTGGCGTTACAGCCGTGGATGGCTTGGAGTTACAGCCGTGGGTGGCTTGGAGTTACAGCTGTGGTGGCTTGGAGTTACAGCCGTGTGTGTGGCTTGGAGTTACAGCCGTGTGTGTGGCTTGGAGTTACAGCCGTGTGTGTGGCTTGGAGTTACAGCCGTGTGTGTGGCTTGGCGTTACAGCCATGGATGACTTGGAGTTAAAGCCGTGGGTGTGGCTTGGAGTTACAGCCGTGGTGGCTTGGAGTTACAGCCGTGGGTGGCTTGGAGTTACAGCCGTGGTGGCTTGGAGCTACAGCCGTGGTGGCTTGGAGTTACAGCCGTGGGTGGCTTGGAGTTACAGCCGTGTGTGTGGCTTGGCGTTACAGCCGTGGATGGCTTGGAGTTACAGCCGTGGATGGCTTGGAGTTACAGCCGTGTGTGTGGCTTGGCGTTACAGCCATGGATGGCTTGGAGTTACAGCCGTGGGTGTGGCTTGGAGTTACAGCCGTGGGTGTGGCTTGGAGTTACAGCCGTGGTGGTTTGGAGTTACAGCCGTGGTGGCTTAGAGATGTGGCTGTTTTCGGATGCCTGTGATATACAGGTTTGCACAACCGGTTTAGAGAGGCTGGTGCTATGTTGTGGGCTTGACAGGAAGGTATAATTGATTAGCTAAGTAGATTTTCGCTTTTGGAGATGAATTAATTTGACAACTGTCTCGTGACTGAGGAAGCGATTGGGAACTTGATGTTGCAAGATATCTTGTCTGTATCTTAAAAAAGTAAACTGGTCTGTTGGGTCAAAAATTAAGTTTAGGATTTAGTGTGGTCTCTAAACAGGTCTACTTGGTCGTCAATTGCCTTGTTTGATCAACTCTTTCTTGGTTTAAGGGAGAAGAACGATGCTGTTCGTGGATTGTGCGCTTCTGAGGACAATAGAGAGTTGACAGTTATTTGTCTTCTGATTGGCTGGATTTTATATATAATAAGTCTGATTGGGAGAACTAAAATATAGGATTCATATGTTCAACAAATCTACCTTCATTCCTTTTCCATTATATTTCAGGCAGTTGAAAACGGGAGGAATGGTAGCTTCTTTTTCTTGACTATAAGAAGAGCCTTTGTTACTCTGCCTCACCAGAGACAACTAAAAGTTAGAGGCCCCTGGAATTAGAGTTAGTTATCCTTAATGAAACGAGAGCTTGGATATATATATATATATATATATATATATATATATATATATATATATATATATATATATATATATATATATATATATATATATATATATATATATTTGTTCCCATAGCGTCTGAGACGCATGGCCCCAGGGGCAAGAGTGCCTTGGGATTTCTCAAGGAATTGGGTTCCAAGCTCATTGACGTCACCAGAGACCCAAGGGCTTCCAGTTTTTTGTTTCAGCGTCTCAGTGTGGCGATCCAGAGGGGAAATGCTTGCTGCGTCCTCGGTTCCTGTCCAGAAGCGGAGGAGCTTCAAGAGATCCATAACCTTTAGGCATTTGTCTTGTATGTTTTGTAACCTTTAAATACACAATAAAGCTAAAAAAAAAAAAAAAAAAAAAGGAAGGGGGTGGTAGGAGAAAAGCACACAGAAACTGTATTGGAGGGGACCTACCTTCCCTCCAATGCGTTATGTGTGGTTTCCTCCGAGGCTATGGGTCCCCCTTCTTCCAGCCAGAGGTGGTACTCCCTTCCTTTTTTTATAATAAAAAAAAATATATATATATATATATATATATATATATATATATATATATATATATATATATATATATATATATATATATATATATTTGTCGTATCTAGTAGCCAGAACGCACTTGTCAGCCTACTATGCTAGGCCCGATTTGCCTAATAAGCCAAGTTTTCATGAATTAATTGTTTTTCGACTATCTAACCTACCTAACCTAACCTAACTTTTTCGGCTACCTAACCTAACCTAACCTATAAAGATAGGTTAGGTTAGGTTAGGTAGGGTTGGTTAGGTTCGGTCATATATCTACGTTAATTTTAACTCCAATAAAAAAATATTGACCTCATACATAATGAAATGGGTAGATTTATCATTTCATAAGAAAAAAAATTGAGAAAATATATTAATTCAGGAAAACTTGGCTTATTAGGCAAATCGGGCCTCGCATAGTAGGCCGAGAAGTGCATTCTGGCTACTAGGTACGACATATATATATATATATATATATATATATATATATATATATATATATATATATATATATATATATATATATATATATATATATATATATATATATTATATATATATTATATTATATATATATATATATATATATATATATTATATATATATATTATATATATATATATTTTATATATATATATATATATATATATATATATATATATATATATATATATATATATATAAACAGAGTTTGCGTAGAAGTTACAAGTGGTGAGACTCGGGACTCTGTCCTTGGACCTGTGTTATAAACAATTTTTATAATAAAAGACTTAAACACAAGATTAAAAAAAATAATAGTGACATATTTGCAACCAATACAAGAAAAGAGACAGGAAATAAACTCAGAATAAAATTGCTACAAGATGATTAAAATGATCTTTTAAAATGAACGTAAGATTGATAGATACCGTTTAAACGGTTAAAAGTGTTGGAGTGTGAGCTCAGGTAGTAAGAGAACCGATCCCGGGTATCAATCAGCTGATCAATGTTGAGAAAGCGGAAAGTGACTCTAGAAGCATCTAAGTCATAATTACCGGGAACTTAAGCAAACATTCAATGAGTAAATGGTCAATAATAAGACAAATGGCAGACCGATTGGTCTGCCATTTGGCAATTCTAAGGCAGGGTAATTGGATCCTGTCTTTGCATTGGCTCGGGGTCTTGAGGTGGGTTGGATGTAATTATGTGTTAACTGGTTGTTGATTGGTGGTCTTGGCTTTTTGATGTGTAGCACCTCGCTAATGTCCAGTCTTCTGATGTCGTTGTACCTGTCGATTATTTCAGTGCTGCTTGTTAAGATGTCTCTGGTGATGGTCTGATTATGTGAGGAGATTATATGCTCCTTTCCTTGATGGAGCCCTGTAGCCCGTGCATTGTCAATGTAGGATGTAATTCAACGTTTCGCCTAGAGAGAGAGAGACGTTGTTGTCTTGGTTGAAAATGAACTTCGGAGAGTTACTTTTTCAACTTCCCCCGAAAGTGAAGCAAAGCATAAAAAAAATATTGAAAAAGATTCGTGTATAATATATATATATATATATATATATATATATATATATATATATATATATATATATATATATATATATATATATACTGTATATATATATATATATATATATATATATATATATATATATATATATATATATATATATATATATATATTATATATATAATATAATAGATAGAGTACCACCTCTGGCTAGAAGAAGAGGACCCTTAGCCTCGGAGGAAACCACACATAACGCATTAGAGGGAATGTTTGGATCCCCTCCAATACAGTTTCTGTGTGCTTTTCTCCTACCACCCCTTTCCTTTTGTGTGTTTTTTTTGTGCTTTATTATGTGTTTGAAGATTACAAGATATACATTGGTTGATACAAAAAGTGCTCAAAGGTTATGGATGTATATAAAACTGGGAAACAGATGGGAAAACTGCCACACCAGTTATCTGAACTGTTTTTATGCGAACAAACACCCAATCGTATAACAAGCATTTTCAGATAACAGGCGTTCGTAAAGCACGTGACTGTACAGGAAAATTACAATCACAAGTTATTCCAACGGACAACGTAAATCAATATGTCATTTAACGGAAACAAATAACATTTCGGCACAAAAAAAAAAAAACAGATAGCCTTTCACAAAGTACATGATACAAGACATAGTCAGATCCTTCCAGTGAGAAGATCTGACCAAGTCATAGACCTAGGAATAATTATATCAGTAGGCCTATCGTTTAGAGAACACAACAAAGCCATCATAACAAAAGCCAGGTAAATGATCGTGTGGATTATATGAACCTCAAAACAAGGAATAACACGTTGATCGTACTCTTTAGAGTACTGGTACTCTTTAGAGCACTGGTACTCTTTAGCGTACTGGTACTCTTTAGAGTACTGGTACTCTTTAGAGTACTGGTACTCTTTAGAGTACTGGTACTCTTTAGAGTACTGGTACTCTTTAGAGCACTGGTACTCTTTAGAGCACTGGTACTCTTTAGAGCACTGGTACTCTTTAGAGCACAGGTACTCTTCAGAGCACTGGTACTCTTCAGAGCACAGGTACTCTTTAGAGCACTGGTACTCTTTAGAGCACAGGTACTCTTCAGAGCACTGGTACTCTTTAGAGCACTGGTACTCTTTAGAGTACTGGTACTCTTCAGAGCACTGGTACTCTTTAGAGCACAGGTACTCTTCAGAGCACTGGTACTCTTCAGAGCACAGGTACTCTTTAGAGCACTGGTACTCTTTAGAGCACTGGTACTCTTTAGAGCACAGGTACTCTTCAGAGCACTGATACTCTTCAGAGCACTGGTACTCTTTAGAGCACTGGTACTCTCCAGAGCACTGGTACTCTTCAGAGCACAGGTACTCTTCAGAGCACTGGTACTCTTTAGAGCACTGGTACTCTTTAGAGCACTGGTACTCTTTAGAGCACAGGTACTCTTTAGAGCACTGGTACTCTTTAGAGCACTGGTACTCTTTAGAGCACTGGTACTCTTTAGAGCACTGGTACTCTTTAGAGCACAGGTACTGTTTAGAGTACTGGTACTCTCCAGAGCACTGGTACTCTCCAGAGCACAGGTACTTTTCAGAGCACTGGTACTCTTTAGAGTACTGGTACCCTTTAGAGTATTGGTACTCTTCAGAGCACTGGTACTCTTTAGAGCACTGGTACTCTTCAGAACACTGGTACTCTTCAGAACACTGGTACTCTCCAGAGCACTGGTACTCTTTAGAGTACTGGTACTCTTCAGAGCACTGGTACTCTTTAGAGCACTGGTACTCTCCAGAGCACAGGTACTCTTTAGAGCACTGGTACTCTCCAGAGCACTGGTACTCTTTAGAATACTGGTACCCAATAGAGTACTGGTACTCTTCAGAGCACTGGTACTCTTTAGAGCACAGGTACTCTTTAGAGCACTGGTACTCTCCAGAGCACTGGTACTCTTCAGAGTACTGGTACCCTTTAGAGTACTGGTACTCTTCAGAGCACTGGTACTCTTTAGAGCACTGGTACTTTTCAGAGCACTGGTACTCTTTAGAGTACTGGTACTCTTCAGAGCACTGGTACTCTTCAGCGCACTGGTACTCTCCAGAGCACTGGTACTCTTCAGTGCACTGGTACTCTCCAGAGCACTGGTACTCTCCAGAGCACTGGTACTCTTCAGAGCACTGGTACTCTTCAGCGCACTGGTACTCTCCAGAGCACTGGTACTCTCCAGAGCACTGGTACCCTTTAGAGTACTGGTACTCTTCAGAGCACTGGTACTCTTCAGAGCACTGGTACTTTTCAGAGCACTGGTACTCTTTAGAGTACTGGTACTCTTCAGAGCACTGGTACTCTTCAGCGCACTGGTACTCTCCAGAGCACTGGTACTCTTCAGAGCACTGGTACTCTTCAGCGCACTGGTACTCTCCAGAGCACAGGTACTCTTCAGAGCACTGGTACTCTTCAGCGCACTGGTACTCTTCAGAGCACTGGTACTCTTTAGAGCACTGGTACTCTTCAGAGCACTGGTACTCTCCAGAGCACAGGTACTCTTCAGAGCACTGGTACTCTTCAGAGCACTGGTACTTTTCAGAGCACTGGTACTCTTTAGAGTACTGGTACTCTTCAGAGCACTGGTACTCTTCAGCACATTGGTACTCACCAGAGCACTGGTACTCTTTAGAGCACAGGTACTCTTCAGAGCACTGGTACTCTTCAGAGCACAGGTACTCTCCAGAGCACAGGTACCCTTCAAAGCACTGGTACTATCTTGTACGCAATTTTTGGTTGTTCAGTCCTCACATTCCTTTTGAATGGATATATAGAGCAAAAATTTGCAAAAAAAATTGAAAAAATTAAAAAAAAATTGCAAAAATTTGCATTGTAAAATTTGCAGATGTGAGGTGTGAATGGATATCCTTCTCAATGGATATCAGATTCTTCACTGCTTGTATAGAATCAGTGTGAGACTAAGTACTCTTAAACTTGAACTACTGAAACTGACACAGAGCACTCAAACTATGCTCCTTGGAATGAAGACGAGAGAGATATCTTATAACATACACATTAGAAATACTGAAAGGTTACGTTCGGTGGAGTCCCTGTACAATTAAATTAAAACATACTGGAGTGAAATATATGAAAGAAAGTGTAAAATACATTCTTTGAAAAGCTTAAGTGAAATGAACATAATTGGAGAACACAGAGTAAACATCAGAGGTCAACTACGCTTCAACCTCCTGCCAACAAATGTGAGTAATTCCTTCCGGAACAACTAATGCAAGTTTTCAAGAGGGAACTTAGGCAAGTATCTGCTCTATGGGCCTCGGGGCTATGAAGATAGACAGTCACACAGCTCAAGCCACACCGCCAGGGAAGGCTGGTCACACAGGCCAGGCTGCGGGAGTTGAAGAACGCACTAATCAACAATCATTCTCATCATAGACCAAACCACACACACACCAGGAGATGCACTGATGTGTGTGGCAACTGCAACACACACACCGTATGTGAACACACGACTCGATAATGGTCCAGGACGGACCGAAACGTCGTCGTTTCTTCATCTTCTGCACCACCCAGCGGGTTTTCTTCCTATTGGGGAGTGTTGTACATGCTGCTACGGCGGTGTGTCCACTCACAAGATGAGTGGCGCTGCCCAATAAACTCGCCCCTCGGGGCAAAATTTAAAATATAAATCTTCTGGTGTGTGGTCTGGTCATGTCTTCTGCCACGTTCAATTGTCTATACAGTATACCTAGGTCATAAAAGTATTTGTGTGTACGTCTGATACCATACTACTTGTGTAAAGGAGGAAATGTATATGTTTATCTCTCAGAATGTTTGGTAATATGTTTATTGTTTGTGATGTGTGTCTATGTATGTATTAACACGATGTATTGAACGGGGTGAGAATAGCTTGAGCTACCTCATCCCTTTGTGTGTATTTTACCTCAATAAACTTATTTGAATTTCAATTTCAGCCACGTTATTGTGACTCGTCGTCTGCGATCGTTCTCACTCAATAAGCCAATGATAAAACTTGAAAAAGTAGAGATATTTGCAACAATGGTGGCAACTGTTGAGATCCGAAGAATGGCTGGAGGAACTAGGCCTTAAGACTCTCATAAAAGAGAAAGAGAAGACATACTAGACCCGTAAAAATTCTTATGTTAACAGATAAGGCGGAAGGTACGGAAAGATTTACAATGAATTACAAATGAATTAGAAACAAAGGACAGAACCTCACAAGAAAGATGAGTCAAGGAGATGGGAAATACCTCTGGAGCAAGACGTAGGGTTTCCTCCCGATGTGTCTCACTAGTGTTACCACGTTTTAGTACGTTTATTTCTCATTAATTTTGCAATTTTTTTTTAATATGTTAACAAAATGGTGGTTTACAGAGCTGTCAACAAAATGATATCGCATTAATACACGAGTATTAACACCTGATATGATAACACCTGATAACGTATTAACATCTGATAACGCCCCAGCCTGACAGCCTGATAGCTGTCAGGCTGGGGCGCCTGACAGCTGGGTGGACAGCGCTTCGGATTCGTAGTCCTGAGGTTCCGGGTTCAATCCCCGGTGGAGGCGGAGACAAATGGGCAAAATGTTTCTTTAACCCCTGATGTTCCTGATCACTTATCAGTAAATAGGTACCCGGGAGTTAGACAGCTGCTACAGGCTGCTTCCTGGGGGGGAGGGTAACAAAAAGGAGGCCTGGTCGAGGACCGGGCCGCGGGGACTCTAAGCTACGAAATCATCTCAAGATGGAGTCTCAATTACGCAGAAGGTACAGTATGTGATCTGTCAGCAGGATGACATCAGAGATCGTATTGTAAGTGTGTGTGTGTACTCACCTACTCACCTAATTGTACTCACCTAATTGTGCTTGCGGGGGCTGAGCTCTGGCTCTTTGGTCCCGCCTCTCAACCGTCAATCAACAGGTGTACAGGTTCCTGAGCCTATTGGGCTCTATCATATCTACACTTGAAACTGTGTATGGAGTCAGCCTCCACCACATCACCTCCTAATGCATTCCATTTGTCAACCACTCTGACACTAAAAAAGTTCTTTCTAATATCTCTGTGGCTCATTTGGGCACTCAGTTTCCACCTGTGTCCCCCTAGTGCGTGTGGCCCTTGTGTTAAATAGCCTGTCTTTATCTACCCTATCAATTCCCTTGAGAATCTTGAATGTGGTGACCATGTCCCCCCTAACTCTTCTGTCTTCCAGCGAAGTGAGGTTTAATTCCCTTAGCCTCTCCTCGTAGCTCATACCTGTCAGCTCGGGTACTAGTCTAGTGGCAACCCTTTGAACCTTTTCCAGTTAAGTCTTATTCTTGACTAGATATGGACTCCATGCTGGGGCTGCATACTCCAGGATTGGCCTGACATATGTGGTATACAAAGTTCTGAATAATTCCTTACACAAGTTTCTGAATGCCGTTTGTATGTTGGCCAGCCTGGCATATGCCGCTGATGTTATCCTCTTGATATGGGCTGCAGGGTACAGGTCTGGCGTGATGTCAACCCCAAGTCTTTTTCTCTCTCTAACTCATGAAGAATTTTATCTCCCAGATGATACCTAGTATCTGGCCTCCTGCTCCCTACGCCTATCTTCATTACTTTACATTTGCTTGGGTTAAACTCTAACAACCATTTGTTCGACCATTCCTTCAGCTTGTCTAGGTCTTCTTGAAGCCTCAAGCAGTCCTCCTCTGTCTTAATCCTTCTCATAATTTTGGCATCGTCAGCAAACATTGAGAGAAATGAATCTACACCCTCCGGGAGATCATTTACATATATCAGAAACAAGATAGGACTGAGTATAGAGCCCTGTGGGACTCCACTGGGGACTTCACGCCAATCCGAGGTCTCACCCCTCACCTTAACTCTCTGCTTCCTATTGCTTAGGTACTCCCTTATCCACTAGAGCACCCTACCAGCTACACCTGCCTGTCTCCCCAGCTTAAGTACCAGCCTCTTATGGGGTACTGTGGCTTTCCGACAATCCAAGAAAATGCAGTCCGCCCACCCTTCTCTTTCTTGCTTAATCTTTGCCACCTGGTCGTAGAATTCTATTAAGCTAGTTAGGCAAGATTTACCCTCCCTGATTCCATGTTGTCGATTTGTCACGAAGTCCCTTCTCTCCAGATGTGTTACCAGGTTTTGTTTCACGATCTTCTCTATCACCTTGCATGGTATACAAGTCAAGGACACTGGCCTGTAGTTCAGTGCCTCTTGTCTGTCGCCTTTTTTGTATACGGGGACCACGTTCGCCGTCTTCCATATTTCTGGTAGGTTTTCCGTCTCCTGTGACCTACTATACACTATGGAGAGTGGCAAGCAAAGTGCCTCTGCACACTCTTTCAGTACCCATGGTGAGATCTCGTCTGGACCAACAGCCTTTCCTGTGTGTGTGTGCTGTTACATCCTACCATCCTATCTCTTGCTAATAGCTTGCCGTTACGTCACTACCAGTAAGAGCTTAATTAAGAGCATGGGGACCACTCCCTCGCCCACCTCAGCAAATCTTGCTACTCCCTAAATCAAACTTAAGGCGCCATAACTCAGGCCGCCCACCGCTCTACATCTGACCAATTTGGGGCTGTCAGCTGGAGTTGGTCTGCTCCCTGATCATCTAGACTTTGTTGGATGCACAGTTCTCGATTTCTTACAAGATCTCTGACTGTTTTTATGAGAGTGTAAATTGCTGGGATTTCTGAGTTGCTCACGATTCTCAGATACGGAAATCTTTGAGGTTCATGGTTCTCATATTTTACGATTCTCAAACGACTGTGGTTCTCGTAGTTTATAAAACACATACACACACGCATACAAACTCACACACACACACACACACACACACACACACACACACACACACACACACACACACACACACACACACACACACACACACACACACACACACACACACACACGCATACAAACTCACACACACGCATACAAACTCACACACACGCATACAAACTCACACACACACACACACACACACACACACACACACACACACACACACACACACACACACACACACACACACACATACACACACACACACACACACACACACACACACACACACACACACATACACAAACATTCAAACACACACACACATACACAAACATACAAACACACATACATAACGAGTGGAGTACCTCAATGATCTGTGCTGGAACCAATTCTGTTTCTAATATACGTAAATGACATGTCTACCGGAGTTGAGTCCTATATATCGATATTCGTGGATGACGCAAAATTAATAACACGAGTTGTGACCAATGAGGATTGTAGGATCCTTCAAGTGGTCTTGAACAAATTGCAGAGATGATCGAAGAAATGGCTTCTGAAGTTCAACACGAGCAAGTGTAAAGTCATAGAAATGGGATTAGGCGGCAGGAGACCAAAGAGACAGCACACAGTGCAGGGAACTACTTACCTGTGACGACTCGAAAAAGAGACCTGGGAGTGGTCATAACAGCTAATCTAACTCCTGAGG
Source organism: Procambarus clarkii (assembly GCF_040958095.1). Classification (NCBI taxonomy): domain Eukaryota; kingdom Metazoa; phylum Arthropoda; class Malacostraca; order Decapoda; family Cambaridae; genus Procambarus; species Procambarus clarkii. Next base: position 7,309,429 of record NC_091188.1, on the reverse strand, counting down.
CATACATAAATAGGATAACGACAGCAGCAGCTAGTAAAAGTTAGAAAATCATTCAGGAACATATGTAAGGAGGCATTTAGGGCACTCAACACTACCTACGTGAGACCAGTCTTAGAGTATGCCGCCCCATCATGGAGCCCCTCACCTGAAGAAAGTCATAAGGGAACTGGAAAAGGTTCGAAAGTTTGCGACGAGGTTATCTTGAGAAGATTTCGGGGCTTTAGTGTCCCCCCGGCCCGGTCCTCGATCAGGCCTCCACCCTCTGGAAGCAGCCCGTGACAGTTGATTAACCCCCAGGTACCTATTTACTGCTAGGTAACAGGGGCATCAGGGTGAAAGAAACTCTGCCCATCGTTTCTCGCTGGCGCCCAGGATCGAACCCGGGACCACAGGATCACGCGTCCAGTGTTCTGTCCGTTCAGCCACCGGCTCCTCGTTCCATTATTGCGAGAGATGGGATATAAAGAGCGACGGAAGGAACTGAACGTGACGTCGCATAAGAGCAGTCTTTAGTCTTTAGCATAAGAGCAGTGGGAAAATGGAATGAACTAAAGGAGCAGGTTATGGAAGCCAACTATATTAATAATTTTAAAAGTAGATATGAAAGGAAAGAGGAGAGATTGCGCTAAACAACCGGCGGCTAGTAATGCGGGGCCATGAAAAATGCTCGATTCGTAAATCTCATTTCCACATGGTAGTACTAATAGGTAAGTACCACCACAAACACCACCACCTCCATCACTACCCCCAACAATATCACAATAAACCTCCACTACCACAACCACCACAACAAACTACCACCACCACCACCACCATAAACTAAAATCTTTAAGTGAACATCGGAGACTGAAAATCACCGATAACCTAACCTAACCTAACCTAACCTAACCTAACTCCCCAACATGGTAGGGGATCCCCAACATGGGAGGGGGGCTCCCCAACATGAGAGGGGATCCCCAACATGAGAGGGGATCCCCAACATGGGAGAGGGGCTCCCCAACATGAGAGGGGATCCCCAACATGGGAGGGGATCCCCAACATGAGAGGGGATCCCCAACATGGGAGGGGATCCCCAACATGGGAGGGGATCCCCAACATGGGAGGGGATCCACAGAAACTTGACGGCATCAGCAAACAGGCAAACATTGCCAGAAAACTTTGACAGTCAAGAAGGACTAAATTAGAGACCGACGTCTCCGACAAGGGACGGGAACTATCGGGAGAAAGCGCCAAGCCATTACGACTATATGCCACTTGGAAGGGATCAATATTAGAATTTGGGATGGGACGGGGGAGAAGGAATGGTGCCCAGCCACTTGGACGGTCGGGAATTGAACGCCGACCTGCATGAAGGGAGACCGTCGCTCTATCGTCCACTCCAAGTAGTTGGCTTATTCGTGCAGTGTACGGGTGGTCAACAAATGGAATCCACAGAGAAGTTGTGGAGCTCCACCTCCAATCCACAAATTAGACACCAGATCCAACAAAGAATTCAAACATCGGGAATGACACGATGTTTTCAACTCCTTTTGACCATGTCGTAGCTCAGTCAATTAAGGTAGCGTCTGGGATGCTCTCGGACGCAGGTTCGAATCCTCGTCACGGCCCTTGTGGATTTGTGCATCGGGAATGACACATTATTACTCAACAGGTACGACGAGGCCAGTAGGCGAGGCATATACAGAGTTAGACTTCTCTGGAGTCACAGACAGGTGCGCAGTGTCGAGGAACAGCGCCCATCACCACCACAGCAGATCAGAGGTCGCACCGGCCTCTGTGACCACAGGAATGTAAATACGCCCCTGGGATGATATGTCCCGGCCCCGGACAAGGGCCTCGAAATTGCAGCTTCCAGGGCCCCGGGTAGTGTCAGGACGGGGGGACGAGTTGGTGTTGCTGGAACCTGGAAAGCGGACTCTTCGACGGAGATGTGTGTGTTCGTTTGTCGGTCCCAGACGTCGTGTGAGAGGCTGGTGCGTCAGGGAATGAAGGAGGTGGGAACAGCCCAAAGGTGCGGGGTGTGAGGAAGTGGAAAGGAAATGTATATATATAGAGAGAGAGAATAGAAGGGAAGAGGAGGGAAAACCAAGAATATTAAGGATAATGAATGAATGGAGATAGGCTCGGAGGGTAACGGATTGTGAGCAGCAGAAGCAAATCAGAGTTAGAAAGGATGGAGGGGGGGCGGGGAGGGGGAATTGTGGATAGCCGGATAAAGGCAATGAAGGAGAGAAGAGGGATGGAGGTATGTGGCAACCTGCCACCCGTCCACGAAGCTCAATAAGGCTCCATCTACTGCGATTATATATTCTCAAGTAGTGTATTGTTATTGATTTCCATTAAATCAGTACCCAAATTTTCCCCAGAAAACAGTCCATCCCGCTTGCTGCTACGAATAAGCGTTTAGTTAGGTAAAATAACCGTTACAAATCGTGATTTGTGATAGCGAGCGGCTGGCCACACACCACAGGCAGATGAGTCAACGCGTCCTCCTAACAGCACGTCGCATTTTGACGTACACTTTACCTAAGGCCAAGAAACTGACGTACAAGAAATGACAGCGGCTCGCGAAATTGACGTAATGTCTCGTTTTCTGTTCGTGGGGTCCTTTGGTAGGTTAGGATAATGGTACATTTCTTGACGTTGGAAACGGTCGCGAGAACTGTTGCCACTGAATGTTATGGACTGTGGAGGCAGCGGCTTGGCGAGAGGGGTCGATCATTCACGTCCAGATCGGCACCAGTGGAAGCATCGGTTGAGGTGTTGCGAGGTATAATCCTTTGCCGCGATCGTGAGATGAGGAGAGGAGGATTAATTAAGATGTCGTTTTGGGACTATTGTAGACTATAAAATGAATCTGAATTCTTCTTGGAATCGTTAAAACGACCATTCCAGCTTCCTTATGCTGTGAGGGGGACAGTTTGGAGCCATAGTCAGGGTGACTTGATGGGGCGAGTGATACTTGAAGGCTGTGGCGTGACAGCCACACTGCCTGTTGCAGGTGCAAGGATCAACGATCACTCGCGAGGACGCTATGAGTGCGTGCAGCCGCCAGGAGACCTGTTCGAACATTAAAGTGATGGCCGTTCAACCCGTCCTCCAAATAAAGACCCAAAAGTGATTCCATGCACCCGTCTAACTTCCGGTTTATGAATGAAAAACGGTTTGCTCACGACTTACAACTGTTGACGTTCGAACACTTCCGGAACAAGGGCTTCACTGACGAATTTTGTTCGAATCACAACGCTATAAATGCTTCACCCACGTACTACAAATACAAATAATCGCCAACAGAACCTAAACACCTAACCTAACCTATGTCTATATATGCACAATATCCTAATATATTATAATATTAATTTATATATGAGAAAATTCCCGTTTTGAATTAACAGCATGTTCAAATTTATGAATGCGTCTGTGGGGTCTACCGCTGAATGTAATGGACTTGAGTCGAGGACGGGTTGCCGTGATTGCAGTGGAAGCGGCTCGAGTGCTTGTATAGTTAGTGGGGAACCCTAACAAGCGAGAAAGTAAACTGATGTTGAATGGAGATTGAAGCATTTAGCGTATTCATTCTTCGTGGAGGAGAGGAACGCTTACTTGTGAAATTGGTTAGTGTGAGCTTATTCAATATTGAGGGTAAGCCTTATTGGGACACAATGAAGTCTATAGACAGGATAAATATATATATAATATATATATATATATATATATATATATATATATATATATATATATATATATATATATATATATATATATATATATAGTGCTCCTCCCAAGTACTGGAGTCTAATTACATGACAGAGGAGGCTGGGACTCGTCTGGGGTAAGGTATTCGCCAGTGACTCAAGAATTCCACTTCATTAAAGCCTCGTTGGAACCTGATTTTGATTTAGCTTGATCGGAACTTTCCGATCTTATCGGAGTGGCATAGAGGGTGCCTAGTGCCTTTCTGTATGGTGATTCGTCACTGTGGAGATTCATAGAGGATTAAAGCCGGTCAACGCCCCTCGCAAATGCATTAGCGTATGCCTCCCGGTGTGATAGATATGAGAGGGAACGGGATGGGGGGGGTTGTAGGTAGCGGAGATGTAGGGAGGTGGAGGCTGTAGCGGCAGGGGGAGAGGCGGGACAGGGAGCTGAGGCTTGTAGGTAGCAGGTAATAGGAAGACGAGAGTTGTGGTTAGTTGGAATAGGTGGGAGGGTGGGAGCTGGAGGGGTTATGAGTTAAAGGGATAGAATTAAATTGAGCAATGATAGGAAGTGGCGGTGGAAAAGGGAAATATTGTGAGAAGAGGAACGTAGGAAACGAGAAGGAACAGGTGACAGCCAAGTGTGAAATGCATGGGAATAGTAAGCAGTTAAATCAGGTAACAAGCAGGTGGTTAAGAGATTTGGGAGAGGAAAATTGTGCTGGGATAATGGGGGGGCGGGGTGGGTGGAGCCTTCACGTGGGCTAAACCGTGGGCTTCACCGTGGGCTTCACCGTGGGCTCCACCGTGGGGCTCCCCACGCGAGGAGCCCCACGTGGCTGCCTGGGAAGGACACGCGAGTCAGGCACCTGGAGGCCCAGGACCATCCCTAAAACTACCTCTGACCTGACAGCTACGAGGCGGAGAAGGCAGATAAACAGGCAGTAAACATGAAGGTGTAGAGCCAGAGATGAGAGAGAGAGAGAGAGAGAGAGAGAGAGAGAGAGAGAGAGAGAGAGAGAGAGAGAGAGAGAGAGAGAGAGAGACGGAGAGAGAGACGGAGAGAGACAGAGAGAGAGAGAGAGAGAGAGAGAGAGAGAGAGAGAGAGAGAGAGAGAGAGAGAAATTGCGTGCTTGAGTGCATGCTAAAAACATTTAACAAACCTTGGTCAGTCTAATATATGCAACACCTGTGGTGGGGTTGGCCTGAGACGTTGTTACCGGGAGAATATGTGTGTTCTGTAGTGTGGGTCAAGGCACACATGTGCTCGGGGAGATTTTGTGTTATTGGTATAATTAGTTATGTGTATTCATAGCAATATTAATATGTGTCCACACACACATTACAGGGGCCTCGCGGCTGAGTGGACAGCGCTTGGGGGATCGTAATCCTAATGGCCCGGGTTCGATTCTCGACGAAGCGGAAACAAATAAGCTGAGTTTCTCTCACCCTGATGCACCTGTTCACCTAGCAGTAAAAAGGTACCTGGGATTGCTATGGGCTGCTTCCTGGGGATGTGTGTGTGCGTGTGTTAGAGAGATATATATGTAGTAGATAGAGGAAAAATAGATTGGGTAACAAGGCGGAGTCCAAGAGCTAATAACTCGGTTCTGCAGACACAGTAAATATACACATACGCCTCCAAAGCAGAGAGACATCTGAAACTCCTACATAGCCATATAAGAAGGAAAATAGCAGTGAATAACCTAGTTACGAAAAAGGGGAGGCCACTATACAAAATTTGTTAAAGAAATTTGTAAGGAACTCGGTGCCAGCGTCCATGGAGTGTTCACTATTGAGCCTGAACAGCTCCCGGAGCTCGACGAGGAAGCAACCCCTGATGAGAAACTTCTAAATATTGAGTTAACGGCAGAGGAAGTAAGAATATAACTAGCATCACTGGACGTAACTAAAGCTACTGGGCCTGACAGAGTATCACCATGGATTATAAATATAGAAACAGTACAGGCCCACAGAATACCTCTAGCACTAATCTTTAATGAGTCACTTACAAAAGGAAAATTACCCAGCTGCTGGAAGAAGGCAAATGTGGTGCCAATCTACAACAAAGGAGGTAGAGAAGAGGCACTTAACTATAGACCAGTGTCACTCACAAACATCCCTTGTAAAGTACTTGAAAGAATTATAAGGTTAAAACAAGTTGCACACCTAGAAAGAATTCGGTTTGTAAGTAAACAACAACAACACGGCTTTAGAGAAGGAAATTATGCCTGACGAACCTAGCCCGCTAAACACACACCGAAACTACGATGTTGATACAACGTTCGAACAAGTTTTAACACTTCCTAACCAGTTATAACAACCAATATAGCAAGTTGTAACAACGTTCTAATACGTCATAAACACGTTAAGCCAAGATGTAACAACTTTATTACAAGTTGTAACAAGCGGAAAATAGAGAAAGTTTCGATTTGTTTCCAGAGCTCCTGGTTCGTCAGGCATAATTTCGGGCATAATTAATATTAATTTATATTAATATAAATTTCAGGCATAATTAATATAGTAACCACAGGAGGTGACTATACAAACATCAGAGGCAGGCGGGAGTAGGCGGCAACGCATTAACGTGGGTATAACGAATTACCTAACAAACAGGTGACAGAGAGTGACAGGGAGGGAACACGAGTCCTCCTGGCGTTGAGTAACAAGCGGGGTGCCTCAAGGAGCGGTGCTGGATCTATACTATTCCTCATTTATGTTAACGACTTGACGACCGAAAGGACGATACATGATGATGGGAAACTCCATCCTTATAACGAATAGAGAAAAAATAATGGGAATAGACATGACACCAAACCTTACTCCAGAATCTCATATAAACAGATTAACCTCAGCCGCATACTCTACTCTGGCAAAAGTCAGAACATCCTTCAGGAACTTGAATAAGGAGGCTTTTAGATCACTGTATACCGCCTGTGTGAGGCCAGTCTTATGGTATATCGCCCCATCGTGGAACCCCATCTAAAAAAAAAAAAAAACTAAGGAAGTTCGAAAAGGTGCAAAAATTTGCAACGAGACTCGTCCCAGAGCTGAGATGGATGAGATACGAAGAGAGACTGAAGGAACTAAACCTGACCACGTTAGAAAGGAAGAGGGAGAGGGAAGGGAGACAAGATACAGACGTATAAAATACTTAGAGGGATTGTCAATCCCTCTAAGTTAATTGTCTCTATTGTCAATCAATAAGGGTGGAAACAGAAGAAGGCAAGGCAATTATCAGTAGAAAGCACCAAGTCAAAACAACTGTCAAGCACTTGGAAGGGATCAGGATAAGGGTTTGGAATGGGACAGAGGGAAGGAATGGTGACCAACCACTTGGACGGTCGGGGATTGAACCACAAACCTGCACGAATCGAGACCGTTGCTTTACCGTCCAGCCCAAGTGGTTGGGGAAACAGAGGAAGTGTTTACAATGAATATCAACAGAACAAGGGGGCACGGATGGAAACTTGAGACTCAGATGTGTCATAAAGTTGTTAAAAACTTTTCCTTTAGCGTAAGGGTAGTGAGTAAATGGAATGACCTTAAAGGACCTAAAGGTTGTAGATAACTCCATTCATAACATTAAAAGCAGGTTTGATAGGGAGATACGTTAGGTGTCATTGCAATAGACAACCAACGTCTAGAAAACCCGGGTCTAGGAGCTACAGCTCGATCCTTCAGACACAAATAGGTGAGTACACACACACACACACACACACACACACACACACACACACACACACACACACACACACACACACACACACACACACACACACACACACACACACACACACACACACACACACACACACATACACACACACACACACACACACACACACACACACACAGTCCTTGGACCTATACTGTTTCTGATATATGTAAATGATCTCCCAGAGGGTATAGACTCGTTTCTCTCAATGTTTGCTGACGATGCAAAAATTATTTGTAGGATGACCTAGACAGACTGAATGAATGGTCCAACAAATGACTGCTAAAATTCAACCCGAATAAATACAAAGTAATGAAACTAGGCAGTGGAAACCGGAGGCCAGACACAGGATACAGAATAGGAGATGAAGTACTTCATGAAACGGACAGAGAGAAAGATCCAGGAGTTGATTTCACACCAAACCTGTCTCCTGAAGCCCATTTGAAAAGAATTACGTCTGCGGCATATGCGAGACTGGCTAACATCAGAACAGCCTTCAAGAACCTGTGTAAGGAATCTTTCAGAATCTTATATTCCACATATGTAAGACCAATCCTGGAGTATGCGGTCCTAACATGGAACCCGTACCTTGTCAAGCACAAGGCGAAGCTGGATAAAGTTCAGAGGTATGCGACTAGACTAGTCCCAGAACTAAGAGGCATGAGTTACGAGGAAAGGCTTCGGGAAATGCACCTTACGACACTGGAAGACAGAAGAGTAACGGGAGACATGATCACTATCTACAAAATCCTCAAGGGAATTGACAGGGTAGACAAGGATAAACTATTCAACGCTAGTGGTACGCGAATAAGGGGACACAGGTGGAAACTGAGTACCCAAATGAGCCACAGGGACGTTAGAAAGAACTTTTTCAGTGTCAGAGTAGTTAACAGGTGGAATGCATTAGACAGTGATGTGGTGGAGGCTGACTCCATATACAGTTTCAAATGTAGATATGATAGAGCCCAGTAGGCTCAGGAATCTGAACACCAGTTGATTGACGGTTGAGAGGCGGGACCAAAGAGCCAAAGCTCAACACCCACAAGCACAATTAGGTGAAATATGTGAGTACACACACACACACACACACACACACACACACACACACACACACACACACACACACACACACACACACACACACACACACACACACACACACACACTAAAAAGGTAACTATTAGGTGAACACACAAACCCGGTATGACTGTATAACACTAGAAAGGGTTCGGCGACAAGGAGCTGGAATATAAGGACGGGTAAGTTATTTATCAGGAGAAAACGCTAAGCCATTACGATAATATAGCACTTGGTATATAGAGAGTTGAGAGCCCTAATATATGAACCTTTTAAAAACTTAAACATAGCAAAACAAAATGTCGCCATTGCATTCAGAATTTCAACATCGTGATCCAGATTAGCAAAAGGCAGTTTTCATTCTGGAAAGGAACTTTCGGATTCGCTTTTTGAGGGAACTATGCGCGTGAATATCTTCAAAACAGTCGATATCGCTCATGTTGACGGGGATATTGCTGCGTTCGAAGATAGCTCTGTCTTCAGTCAAAGTTATGTTTGTGTACCGGGTGATATCTGATCCAATGATGAAGTTATAGTGTCCAATTTTAGCTATATATATATTGGTGTGAAACTGAAGTCCTTCAAATTTAATTTCCGCGTTCCTTACAACCTCTCTTGGAGACCACAATTTACCTTCGGGCGACATAAAATCTGCCGTTTTGCATGGTTTAGTTCTGAGGCCTAGTTCAGTGGCCAGAACCTTTGGGATAAGAGTTATGGAAAACCCGGTATCAACCAAACCTTTGACGGATTTACCATTGATTTCGCAATCAACTTGGATACTCTCGTAATTTTTTCGAAAGTCTTTCTGAGGCCTGATTATAATGTGTGGATTAGCAGAATCATTAACTATGGTACAGTTGTTGGCCAGTAAAATATCCATGCCCAAAAGAGCATCGTCAAAGTCAGCATCCAGGACAACTATATACGGGCACATGACCGCTAACCCTCTCATTAACCACAGCTTCGTGTCCACCAAAACCCCTGCGTCCTTGTAGTCGGTGTGAGTATCCTCACACTCCATATACGTGTGTGTTGTAGTTGCTAAATCTTGATCTATTTTGTACTCGAGGCCACATTGCTTGGCCAAACTGAGCGTGATGGCAGAGATGTTCGCTCCGGTGTCCACGCAAAATTCGATACTCTTCTTTCCCAATTTTGCTCTGAGCGAAAGGCGCCGCCTTTGCCGGATGAGAGGAAGTGTCATCTCCCGTAGCACTTTTGTTCCGGATGTCGCCATTGATCCTAGTGTTCCGCTGTCTTCTTCTTGCTTGATATGCTGCCTTAAACCTCCTCCAACTTGACAGTAAACCCCGTCACGATGGCTATACCCACTGTTGATAACAGGAGTTGATAACACAAACAGTTGATAAAAATGTCGTAGATAGTTTATTTAGTAAGATTAAAATTGCCTGATTGTGAAGTGGTTTAGTTGGGAATAGTGATGAATTTGTGTAGTGATGGTGTTGTGTAGTGGTGGACATGTGTAGTAGTTGTGTTGTATACTGATGGACATGTGTGTAGACATGTCCATGTGTAACATGTATAGTGATGGTTGTGTTGTATAGTGATGGACTTGTGTAGTGGTTGTGTTGTATAGTGATGGACTTGTGTAGTGGTTGTGTTGCATAGTGATGGACTTGTGTAGTGGTTGTGTTGCATAGTGATGGACTTGTGTAGTGGTTGTGTTGCATAGTGATGGACTTGTGTAGTGGTTGTGTTGCATAGTGATGGACTTGTGTAGTGGTTGTGTTGTATAGTGATGGACTTGTGTAGTGGTTGTGTTGTATAGTGATGGACTTGTGTAGTGGTTGTGTTGTATAGTGATGGACTTGTGTAGTGGTTGTGTTGCATAGTGATGGACTTGTGTAGTGTGGTTAGTAGCGTAAATTAAGACGTAGACCGTCCGCAACACCTGTGACAGGTGTGCAATTGGGCACACCTGTCACAGGTACTTACAGAAGTCACGTCTCAATAGGTGTATGAGGTTCCCGGGGGGCGCGGGGGTGGGACGTTCCACTTCCCACGGGACGTTGTGTGTCGCTGGGGGGTATAAGTGTGTGAAAGGGTAGAAGGAGTAAGTATAGGAACAAGTGTGTGGAGCAGTAGCACCAACAGCAGGTGTGTGTAAGATGAAAGTGTATGTGTTTTGAGCGTAGAGTTAAGGGGACGTTCGGTGTCTCCCCGGGGGTACTACATCACTGAATGCCCAGTTATTAGACCTTTCAGACCAGTTGGCATGAGGTACCTGGAGCTTTGCAATTACTTTATTCACTCTCGTATTCTTGAAGATATCCTCACAGTATACCCAAAATTTGCCAGTGCAGGCTATTAAACACATGGCCCTGTATGACTAACCATCCTGCGAGATGGGGACTTGTATTACCACTGCTACCTTATTCAATCTTGTGTTGTTGATATCCTCAAAATGCATCCGGAGTCTGCCAGTGCAGACCGCCTATCACATGTCTCTGTATGACTAACCATCCTGTGTGATGGGGATTTTATAGCATCACCTAGTTAGCTTTTTTTTTGACACACTGTACTCCACTTCATATAGTCTAGGGTAGCTGCACTAATGCAGATGTACCTCATAACTTAATAAAAAAAAAAAAATCCCCGGGGGTCAACAACCAGAACATTGAAACGTGTAGGCAGCACAAATACCTTGGAGTTGGTATTAACAGTGACATTGTAAACGATCTACACCGTAGGTTAAAAGAAAGACTAAAACCATTGAAAACACTTACTGGTAAGAATATTGGTATCAATATTAAATATGCTAGACTATTCTATATGATGTTTGTTAGATCTCTCGTTGATTATAATGCTCTGCACTTAATTAATTTCCCCTCCTCTGTGTTGGACAAACTTGAAGTAGTACAGAATGAAGCCATGAGGATAATTCTTGGTGCCCCAAGATGCACAAGAATCATCAACATGAGGAAAGAACTGAAGCTTCCAACCATACTAGAGAGAATAATGCAAGTCAACACTACCTTTTGCCTTAAAGTTATGAGAGACCCTACATCTCCTGCATTGCTCAGAGACAAATTATTTAGTGCTGTTAACACACTATTGACTGGTGCCGACATACCAACTCACTCCTTTTATGATAAATGGCTGAGCAACAATGCCTACAATCTCATTAAACTCAACATTCCTTTTAAGTGCAATCTACCTGTCTCTGATATTCCTCTTTATCTGTACCCCACCATTCAAATATCAAACACACCTGTCACGAAGAAAGGTAATGAGAATCTTGCTCTTCTCAAAGCTGTCACACTTGAAACAATTGCCTCCTCCATCGAGAATTTAAGATCTCACGAGCACTGTGTCTACACCGACGGCTCAGTCCAATCTTCTACTGGACTGACTGCAGCAGCATGTAGGTTTTATAGAAATAATATTTGCACACAGACTGTCAGTGTCAAGTTAAACAACTGGCTGACCTCCATACAAGCAGAACTAGCGGCACTACAGCTAACTACCGGTACATCAAGAAACATTGGAGGAGGAATAATATTTTGTGATTCAAAGTCTGCTCTTCAAGCTATTGAAAATTTCTTCTGAAAGATCGACAGCAAGAACCTCATACTACCAATTATAAATGACCTAATTCCTGCACAGAGCAAAGGGTCTCGAATCTCCTTTGTATGGATACCATCACACAAAACATAACCCAACATAATGAGACAGGCATTGCAGCTAAATTAGCGTGTAACAAAGACGAAGTTGAATTAGATCTAGGTATCCTCATCTCTTCTGTCAAAACTATATTGGTCCAAACACTCAGGTCTGATAGGAAAGAAATTACTGACTCCCAACGACCTGAAAGCACCAGTATAAAAAACTATGATTTGTTCAGATCTGAAATCCATATCTATGGGCAGCACAAAACGTCCACCAGACTGTGCGACACAGTGATTGCCAGGATCAGGTTGGGTTACCGTTACCTGTGGCAGGTGGCTGCAGGTGACGGGTCTCCCAATTCTGAGCACTCCAGGTGCAAACTCTGGAGCAGGAACTGCGACATGATCTCCCACACTACATCACCGAATGCCCAGTTATTAGACCTTTCAGACCAGTTGGCATGAGGTGCCTGGAGCTTTGCAATTACTTTATTCACTCTCGTGTTCTTGAAGATATCCTTATAATGTACCCAAAATTTGCCAGTGCAGGCTACTAAACATATGGCCCTGTATGACTAACCATCCTGCGAGATGGGGACTTTTATTACCACTGCTGCCTTATTCACTCTTGTGTTGATGATATCCTCAAAATGCATCCAGAGTCTGCCAGTGCAGACTGTCTATCACATGCCTCTGTATGACTAACCATCCTGTGTGATGGGGATTTTTTAGCATCACGTAGTTAGCTTTTTTGACACACTGTACTCCACTTCGTATAGTCTAGGGTAGCTGCACTAATGCAGATGTACCTCATGTATTAATAAAAAAAAAATATCCCCGGGGCGTTCGGTGTCTCCTCCCCCCCCCCCCAACCCGCTTCTCTACCTGACCACACACTATAACCCTAACCCGTCTTAACCCCCTGTGTTATAACCCCGACAGACACCATTGTCAACACCAACCTCCCCCCCCCCCACCCCTGTGATCCCCTTCATTAACCTAAAACTAAATATTTCTGATGCTCGGAGATTTCAGTGACAGGGAAACAGATTCAAACACACACACTCACACACACAAAAATTATGCAAAAAAAAAAAAGCATGCAAAAATTATGAGAAGGATTAAGACGGAGAAAGATAGTAGGAGGCTACAAGATGACCTAGACAGACTGGATGAATGGTCCAACAAATGGCTACTAAAGTTCAACCCGAGTAAATGTAAGGTAATGAAACTAGGCAATGGAAACAGGAGGCCAGACACAGGATACAGAACGGGAGATGAAATCCTTCATGAAACGGACAGAGAGAAAGATCTAGGAGTTGATATCATACCAAACCTGTCTCCTGCAGCCCACATCAAAAGAATATCATCTGTGGCGTATGCACGGCTAGCTAACATCAGAACTACCTTCAGGAACCTGTGCAAGGAATCATTCAGAATCTTGTATACCACATATGTAAGACCAATCCTGGAGTATGCGGCCCCAGCATGGAGCCCGTACCTTGTCAAGCACAAGACGAAGCTGGAAAAAGTTCAGAGTTATGCCACTAGACTAGTCCCAGAACTAAGAGGCATGAGTTACGAGAAAGGTTTCGGGAAATGCATATCACGAAACTGGAAGACAGAGGAGTAAGGGAAGACATGATCACTACTTCCAAAATCCTCAGAGGAATTGACAGGTAAATAAAGATAAACTGTTTAACACGAGTGGTACGCGAACAAGGAGACACAGGTGGAGAATGAGTACCCAATTGAGTCACAGGGACGTTAGAAATAACCTTTTCAGTGTCAGAGTAGTTAACATGGGGAATACATTAGGCAGTGATGTGGTGGAGGCTGACTCCATACACAGTTTCAAATGTAGATATGATAGAGCCCAGTAGGTTCAGGAATCTGTACATCAGTTGATTGACGGTTAAGAGGTGGGACCAAAGAGCCAGAGCTCAACCCCCGCAAGTACAACTAGGTGGGTTCAACTAGGTGAGTACACACACACACATAGATGATACACATGCACTCCGTAACCAAACCCGGAGTAGGATTGACTAGGAACCAATCCATAACTGTTTGCCCCTGTTCTCCCAGCAGTGACTGGGGGGCCTGGGAGGAAAACCGGTTGGCGGATCGTGTTCCAGGATAATCTAATAGGATTAGGCTTACCATGAACCATGGCCAGGGAAAGCTCTCAGCATGATAACAGAAACCAGAAGGCGTGTACTCCTGTATCCCCCAGTGTTAAACAAGCTGCCCATCCTCCTGAAGGGATACCACTTATAGAATCTATTTAGTCCAAAATACCAATATGTAGTGATGGGGGTCACTAAAAAATTAACTTTTTGTACGTTTAATATTCCTTGAACTGGTCTAGCACGTTAAGTTGGGTCTTATACTGTGCTGCCGCTAAATAAACTAAGTTTCTCATTTGTCCAAATTCAATAACATAAAACGTCCACTTTTTTAGTGGTCTATGACTTCATATTGGTACTTTTGACCGAAGAGTTACTGTAATTTTAGAAGGGCTGACTGAAAAAAAAATTCAGTCTTTCAAGGAGAAGAGACAGTTCTATTTTTAATAATAGAATTAGAGCAATGGATGGAAGGTGGAAACACAACCGAGTCGAAGAAATGTCAGGAAACACTCCTTCTCTCAACATCAACACCGCCCACAGTGTCAAAATGAGATACGAATCAGAACTCGATCGTCGAGATTAAAATTCGTGGCGAATACCTCAAGCCAGGCTGCGGGGTACACAGGTCCACACCTCACTTACCATAGATACTGACACACAAGCACTGAGAGGTATAACGGGTTATTCATGCCCCTGCCACCTCTTGAGTGGCTTAATCTTCATCAATCAATCAGTCTGATAGGTAGGTACTACTACCACCACCACTTTGCCCACCACACAGACTCCACCCCCCCTCCTTCTAATCCACAACCACCACCCTCACCACCACAGTCGCCACCACAGTCACCACCACAGTCGCCACCACAGTCGCCACCACAGTCGCCACCACAGTCGCCACCACAGTCGCCACCACAGTCGCCACCACAGTCGCCACCACAGTCACCACCACAGTCACCACCACAGTTACCACCACAGTCGCCACCACAGTCACCACCACAGTCGCCACCACAGTCACCACTACCACACCACCACAGTCACCACCACAGTCACCACCACAGTCACCACCACAGTCACCACCACAGTCACCACCACAGTCACCACCACAGTCACCACCACAGTCGCCACCACAGTCACCACTACCACACCACCACAGTCACCACCACAGTCACCACCACAGTCACCACCACAGTCGCCACCACAGTCGCCACCACAGTCACCACTACCACACCACCACAGTCACCACCACAGTCACCACCACAGTCGCCACCACAGTCGCCACCACAGTCACCACCACAGTCGCCACCACAGTCACCACCACAGTCACCACCACAGTCGCCACCACAGTCACCACCACAGTCACCACCACAGTCACCACTACCACACCACCACAGTCACCACCACAGTCACCACCACAGTCACCACCACAGTCACCACCACAGTCACCACCACAGTCGCCACCACAGTCGCCACCACAGTCACCACCACAGTCACCACCACAGTCGCCACCACAGTCACCACCACAGTCACCACCACAGTCACCACCACAGTCACCACCACAGTCGCCACCACAGTCACCACTACCACACCACCACAGTCACCACCACAGTCACCACCACAGTCACCACCACAGTCACCACCACAGTCACCACCACAGTCGCCACCACAGTCACCACTACCACACCACCACAGTCACCACCACAGTCACCACCACAGTCACCACCACAGTCGCCACCACAGTCGCCACCACAGTCACCACTACCACACCACCACAGTCACCACCACAGTCACCACCACAGTCGCCACCACAGTCGCCACCACAGTCACCACCACAGTCGCCACCACAGTCACCACCACAGTCACCACCACAGTCGCCACCACAGTCACCACCACAGTCACCACCACAGTCACCACTACCACACCACCACAGTCACCACCACAGTCACCACCACAGTCACCACCACAGTCACCACCACAGTCACCACCACAGTCACCACTACCACACCACCAGCCAAAGAGTGCAAAATATGTATGGCCATTTCCTTGCACTCTCCCATGCTGGGCTGCGTTAATCAGTGGGAATATGTGGCTGGTTAATTAAGCTTGGGACACATACATGCCCTAAACTGCGGTAATGATCCTTAACGATAATGCGTGTTGGTAATTAGTTGGAGTGGACATTGTGTGGTTTGGTGTGTGGCTCTTTACTGTTGTGTGGTTGGTGTGTGGCTCTTCACTATTGTGTGGTTGGTGTGTGGCTCTTTACTGTTATGTGGTTGGTGTGTGCCTCTTTACTGTTGTGTGGTTGGTGTGTGGCTCTTTACTGTTGTGTGGTTGGTGTGTGCCTCTTTACTGTTGTGTGGTTGGTGTGTGCCTCTTTACTGTTGTGTGGTTGGTGTGTGGCTCTTTACTGTTGTGTGGTTGGTGTGTGCCTCTTTACTGTTGTGTGGTTGGTGTGTGGCTCTTTACTGTTGTGTGGTTGGTGTGTGTGGCTCTTTACTGTTGTGTGGTTGGTGTGTGGCTCTTTACTGTTGTGTGGTTGGTGTGTGGCTCTTTACTATTGTGTGGTTGGTGTGTGTGGCTCTTTACTGTTGTGTGGTTGGTGTGTGGCTCTTTACTGTTGTGTGGTTGGTGTGTGGCTCTTTACTATTGTGTGGTTGGTGTGTGGCTCTTTACTGTTGTGTGGTTGGTGTGTGGCTCTTTACTATTGTGTGGTTGGTGTGTGTGGCTCTTTACTGTTGTGTGGTTGGTGTGTGGCTCTTTACTGTTGTGTGGTTGGTGTGTGGCTCTTTACTGTTGTGTGGTTGGTGTGTGGCTCTTTACTATTGTGAGGTTGGTGTGTGGCTCTTTACTATTGTGTGGTTGGTGTGTGGCTCTTTACTGTTGTGAGGTTGGTGTGTGGCTCTTTACTGTTGTGAGGTTGGTGTGTGGCTCTTTACTGTTGTGTGGTTGGTGTGTATCTCCTCACTATTGTGTGGTTGGTGTGTGTGCCGTCATCCACTGCTTCTTTCTCTCCCATTTATCTATCCCTCATCCTTCGGCTAGACCTGTCTATACGTTATTCCACTGGACCCATCTGGCCGCCAGTGGGCGGTGTGGGTGGGTGGTGTAGTGGTGATGTGGTGTAGTGTTGAGGGGGCGTAATGGTGAGGGATGTAGTGATGAGGGGGGGTGAAGTGGTGTGGGGGTGTAGTGATGTGTGGGTGTGATAATAGTGAGGGTTTAGTGAGGGGGGACGCCAGGGTGTGAGAGGTGATGGTGGTAGTGGTCCTGAGTGGTGGTGGTGCTGAGTGGTGGTGGTGCTGAGTGGTGGTGGTGCTGAGTGGTGGTGGTGCTGACTTGTGGTTGTGCTGAGTGGTGGTGGTGCTGAGTGGTGGTGGTGCTGAGTGGTGGTGGTGCTGAGTGGTGGTTCTGAGTGGTGGTTCTGAGTGGTGGTGCTGAGTGGTGGTGGTGCTGAGTGGTGGTGGTGCTGACTTGTGGTTGTGCTGAGTGGTGGTGGTGCTGAGTGGTGGTGGTGCTGAGTGGTGGTGGTGCTGAGTAGTGGTGGTGCTGAGTGGTGGTGGTGCTGAGTGGTGGTTCTGAGTGGTGGTTCTGAGTGGTGGTGGTGCTGAGTGGTGGTGGTGCTGAGTGGTGGTGGTGCTGAGTGGTGGTTCTGATTGGTGGTGGTGCTGAGTGGTAGTGGTGATTGTGCTGATTGGTGGTGGTGGTTGTGTCCTACACTGTGCTGGTAATAGTGTTGAAAATAGCGGTGATGACAAGAGTGTTGTTGGCGTTTTGTAGCGTTGATGCTGGAGGCGCTGTTGTGGTTGATGACGGAGGTGGCTGGACTGATGGTGGTGGTGGTTCTCTAGTTGGCTGCTGCTGCTGCTGCTGCTGCTAGTGCTGCTGCTGTTACTGCTACTGCTGCTGCTACTGCTGCTGGTGCTGTTACTGCTACTGCTGCTGCTACTGCTATTGCTGCTGCTGCTACTGCTGCTGCTGCTGTTACTGCTACTGCTGCTGCTACTGCTGCTGCTGCTGTTACTGCTACTGCTGCTGCTATTGCTGCTGCTACTGCTGCTGTTACTGCTACTGCTGCTGCTACTGCTGCTGCTGCTGTTACTGCTACTGCTGCTGCTCTTGTTGCTGCTCCTGCTGCTACTGCTACTGCTGCTGCTGTTACTACTGCTGCTACTGCTACTGCTGCTGCTACTGCTACTGCTGCTGCTGTTACTGCTACTGGTGCTGCTACTGCTGCTGCTGCTGCTGCTACTGCTACTGCTATTGCTGCTGCTGTTACTGCTACTGCTGCTGCTACTGCTACTGCTGCTGCTACTGCTGCTGCTGCTGCTGCTGCTGTTACTGCTGCTGCTATTGCTGCTGCTGCTGCTGCTGCTGCTGCTGCTGCTGCTACTGCTGTTGTTACTGCTACTGCTGCTACTGCTGCTACTACTGTTACTGCTGCTATTGCTGCTACTACTGTTGCTGTTGCTGCTCCTGCTGCTGCTGCTATTACTGCTACTGCTGCTGCTCTTGTTGCTGCTCCTGCTGCTGTTGCTGCTGCTGTTGCTGCTGCGATTACTGCTACTGCTGCTGCTCTTGTTGCTGCTCCTGCTGCTGCTGCTGTTGCTGCTGCTGTCACGGTTGAGATTACTGTTGCTGTTCCTATTGAGCCTGCTTCTGTAGTAAACTTAAGGTATTGGCACTGTTCCAGATGCTGCTACTATTACGAATAATGCTACTAATACTACTAATGCTACTACTACTACTACTACTACTACTACTACTACTACTACTACTACTACTACTACTACTACTACTACTACTACTATTCTTGGTGCTTCAGCTGCAGACGAGGCTACAACGGCTATTTCCGACAATGACGATGCTGCTTCTGTTACTGCAGCAGCTTTTCCTGTCACTGCAGCAGCTTTTCCTGTCACTGCAGTGTCTTCCGTTACTGTTGCAGCAGCTGCATCTGCTGTTGCTGCTGCCGACGGAGGAGGACGAAGAACACCACTATGTAAATCGTTCGCTCCAGTTTTTTTTTGTCTTCATCTTCTCCTTCATGAACGTCATGAGTATTCAGGCGTGCTGGAAAGTCGTCGCTGCTACTACTGCTGCTGCTACTGCTGCTGCTACTGCTACTGCTGCTGTTGTTGCTACTGTTGGTACTGCTGCTGCTGCTACTCCTCCTGCTGCTGCTGGTGCTTCTGTTCTGACCAAGATGGTTCTTCACCTGTCTGACCGGCTCCTGGCAGATTTGTCTGTGGTTTACCTGTTGCTGGTTCTTAGAGTTGGTCGACTCTCCCAGCACCCCTCGGTCAGAGCTAGGGTTTTTCTCCCTGCTCTGATGATTATATATATACCTGATCAGGAAGGTTATTGCTGCTTGCTGCTCGCAAAGCTATTCCTGTAATAATTCGATTGATGGGGGAGATAATGTATAGAGGAACTTGCCGAGATCCAGGGATAAGGAATTACCCTTATTGCTAATTCCAGGAATAAGGAATTACCCTTATTCCTAATTCCAGGAATAAGAAATTACCCTTATTGTTAATTCCAGGAATAAGGAATTACCTATATTCCAGTAATATAAATGCTTCAACAGTCCTTGTTCCGAGAATTCAAAGACCTCAGTCCTGGATCCAAGTTATACGTGGCTCCCATCCGTTCTGCTTGTGGATATCTTCATAATGCTTCCAAAGGTCGTCAGGCGCGGATCAGATGTCCCTTAAATGTTGACCAGACCACGCACTAGAAGTTGAAAGGACGACGACGTTTCGGTCCGTCCTGGACCATTCTCAATCGACTTGAGAATGGTCCAGGACGGACCGAAACGTCGTCGTCCCTTCAACTTCTAGTGTGTGGTCTGGTCAACATAGTTCAGCCACGTTATTGTGACTCATCGCCTGCATGTCCCTTAAATGACTATAACTATCCTGCGAGATCGGGGAGGTCATCACGAACCTACTTACTAGCTTCTTCATCCTTTAATTAAGATCCTAGATTTTATTTAAGATTTATTTATTTATCTAGATCCTTTATTTAAGTTGGGAGAGCTGCGTCAGTGCCAGTGTACCCAAGTACGTTAATAAAAAATGTATGTTAATAAAACGCAAACAAATTTCTGAGGGAAATAAAGATAGAAATATAAATATTGGTAGAAATATTGATAGAAATATAGGTAGAGATAGATACAAAGAGAGGAGAGGGGAAACATGAAAGAAAGAGAGAGAGAGGGAGAGGGAGAGAGAGAGAGAGAGAGAGGGAGAGGGAGAGGGAGAGAGAGAGAGAGAGAGAGAGAGAGAGAGAGAGAGAGAGAGAGAGAGAGAGAGAGAGAGAGAGAGAGAGAGAGAGAGAGAGAGAGAGAGAGAGACAGACAGACAGAGAGACAGAGACAGAGAGAGAGGTAAGGATATGGGGAAAGAAGGGGGATGTTAGAGAAGAGGGTTGACAGGGGAAGACAAGGGAGGGGGTGAAAAAGGGGAAGAGGGGGTGAGAGGATGAGAGGTGAGGAGGGGGAAATAGAGGAAGAGAGACGGGAGTGGTGAAAGAGGGGGGGGGAGGAATGTGAGAAAGAGTGGAGAGAGAGAGGTAGAGAGGAGAAAATGGGATGGAGATCGGGAATAGGGAAAGAGATGTGAGAGATGAGGGAGAGGGGGGAGAAGGGAGGGGAAAAAGAGACTAGGTGAACACAGGCATCATGGGTAAGGAAACTTGCCCAAGTCACACCCTGCATGAGAATCAAACTCGGGTCCAATTCGTCATGACCCTCCTGCGCTAACAACAATTTCTGTTGTAAGCATGTTACGTATCACAATGCTAGATTTAGCAACTTCTGTTGGCCTGTCAGTCTATACGCTGACAGGCTATATGTCCAACATATAGCTCACAGATGGCACAACCTGTCCCAGAGACGACCATGAGGTCGATCTCAACACAGACTCCAGAACCACCCAAGACCCGGGTGGCAGAGAGGTCCCTCTCCAGCTCCCAGCACTCCTACCGTCACCATCTCAGCAGACACGCTAGCAGACGTGTCTGCTATTTCTGCTAGCAGAAATACTAACAGTACCACCAACGCTCCTGAAGAAGCTTCTACCACTAATCCACGACACCTGAGCCTACCTCAGGCTGTGAGACGAAAGACAAAACCACTAACTACGGATGTTACGGACTCCTCAGATAAGGAAATCTTAGTAGGAGCTCCACCGCCATACCACAAATACGACACCTACTCGGTACCTCCTCATGGAGGCCACCTTACCAAACTCCAACGACAGCACGGCTCAGCCAAAGTCTCAGCCATGGAAAAAACGGAAGACCTGGAGGTCTACACTAAACCCATCAGCTCCATAACTGGTACAGCCAGCCCTCCGAGGCTGCAATCTACCATGAAGACCCCCATCCATCCCCAGATCTCTAGTATCAGCCGTTGATACAGATAACGGCTCCAAAGTGCCTCCACTTACGGGTTCACCATAGCCCGTGCTACTTGGAACTTTTTCTTCCGAGTAGCTGAATCTAAAACAAGAACAACCACCACCTGTCCTCAGTGGACCCATCCTCAGCACACCGACACTACGCCCCGGTCCGCACGAAGCGGCCAGTGGAGAAACACCAGTAATGACGTCACTCAACAGATGTTATCCAGCCAACTTTTTTTGTAACCGGTCACACAAGAACTTTTAACAACCTTCAAGACGGACAGAGCCGTTCATTTAACACATAACACAGATTATTTGGCCTACCTTTAAGATGTCCTGAACCACTTCCTCTCCTGGCCTTCAAGAGATTAAGACTGTACATTTAACTTGCCGTGAAGACGGTCAAGAAGCGGCTGGATGGTAATGTAGCCTCAGAGCTCTTCAACATTCAGGCGGTTGACGAACAATCGAAATAATTAACCCCCACTGACTGGGTTATACCCGGCCAGTGGGGGTATCTCTCTCTCTCTCTCTCTCTCTCTCTGTCTGTCTCTCTCTCTCTCTCTCTCTCTCTCTCTCTGTCTCTGTCTCTGTCTCTGTCTCTCTCTCTCTCTCTCTCTCTCTCTCTCTCTCTCTCTCTCTCTCTCTCTCTCTCTCTCTCTCTCTCTCTCTCTCTCTCTCTCTCTCTCTCTCTCTCTCTCTCTCTCTCTCTCTCTCTCTCTCTCTCTCTCTCTCTCTCTCTCTCTCTCTCTCTCTCTCTCTCTCTCTCTCTCTCTCTCTCTCTCTCTCTCTCTGTCTCTCTCTCTCTCTCTCCCTCTCCCTCTCCCTCTCTCTCTCTCTCTCTCTCTCTCTGTCTCTCTCTCTCTCTCTCTCTCACTCTCTCTCTCTCTCTCTCTCTCTCTCTCTCTCTCTCTCTCTCTCTCTCTCTCTCTCTCTCTCTCTCTCTCTCTCTCTCTCTCTCTCTCTCTCTCTCCCTCTCTCTCTCTCTCTCTCTCTCTCTCTCTCTCTCTCTCTCTCTCCAGAGTTCCACCCATGATCTGACAAACAGTTAAGTTTGTGTCGCTGAGTGCCAAACATGCATTAAGTATCAAACTAGGGATATACGAAGACTGTTCCCTCTCTCTCCGGCTTATGATTCAGCGTTCTTGAAAGAATCTATTATCTATATAAATCCATTAGTAAGTCACTGGAGCGTTCGTGATGACATTAGACTCCCTGGACACCTACTGAACAGGTAAGATAAAGTTGAATGTTAAATACCAGTGCCTAATGGCCTCCAATAATTATTATATTAATCTCTCTCGGATGGGACCATTAGGACATCTGTATTTGACATTTTAATTTATCTTTATATTTTCACTAATATTCATGTAAGTCTTCATGGAGACTGTAGGAGAAGGCTGCAAGCTTAATATATTTCAGCCTTTAACACTTTTATCAACAGTAAACTGAATAATAAATACATTAAAAATAGATAAATTGCAAGATAGGTAAATAAGTATATCAATTGCTGTCAAAAAGAACTTAGAAGAAAAAACGTTATTCATTCGTTATCAACTTTCAGGAACTACTAAGAATGGGCTTTTGCAGCTCTGGCGAGATGGAAGGAGCACCACTTACAGGGAGCTAACGAGAACTTGATCAGTTCATGAAGTGGTCCTTGAAGGAAGACCTCAACTTACTGTTTCACACCACTTTCGTTTTTTGTTAACTTATTCTCCCTTATTTATTTCACTTTAAATTGTTCCTTATCTTTAGTTTCTTTTTCTTTTCCTTATTTGCTATAATTTGTATTATTTTCCTAGCACATCTATATTCTTTATCAAGTTGTGTCACACTATTCTCATTATTGTTATCATTTTAAACAGTATTCCACCACAATTCTTTTCCTTTTGAGAAAACGTTAATGGTCACTCACTCTTTCCTTCTCCAAGCACTTGGCTGGAATCAGAAACAATAGAAAAAACAAATAAATAAACATTAAACAGAAAATTAAATATAAAAATACAATCAATGATCTATTGCTTACAATATTACAATGCAATTTTAGCCCCTAGGGACCCAGTAACATTTCTCTCCTCAAGGGACCAAAGCTTTTCTCAGATCTGGCTCCAGCACCTTCCACGGACCAAGATAACCGAAAAGCTTGTGCAGTTGTGTATAACTTTTGAGGAATAACTGAGTAGCAAATATAGCTGCTAAGAGCGAAGGAAAAATATGTAATGTTTGACGTTTTTGTGAGACCGATTTGAAAGGAACTGAGAGAGAGAGAGACAGAGAGAGAGAGAGAGAGAGAGAGAGAGAGAGAGAGAGAGAGAGAGAGAGAGAGAGAGAGAGAGAGAGAGAGAGAGAGAGAGAGAGAGAGAGAGAGAGAGAGAGACAGAGAGAGAGAGAGACAGAGACAGAGAGAGAGAGAGAGAGAGAGAGAGAGAGAGAGAGAGAGAGAGAGAGAGAGAGAGAGAGAGAGAGAGAGAGAGAGAGAGAGAGAGAGAGAGAGAGAGAGAGAGAGAGAGAGAGAGAGAGAGATGAATGTAATATTACAATTATTATTATTAGAGTAAGCTTGAATGAAAAAGAAAGAAGTTAGGAAGGATTATGCTTGTATTCACCTATTTGTACTTGCGGGGATTGAGCTCTGGCTCTTTCGGCCCGCCTGTCAACTGTCAATCAATCAACGGATTTTTTTCCCCACACACACACACACACACACACACACACACACACACACACACACACACACACGCGCACAGGAAGCAGCCCGTAGCAGCTGTTTAACTACCAGGTACCTATTTACTGCTAGGTGAACAGATGCATCAGGATGAAAGAAACTCTGCCCATTTGTTTCCGCCATCGCCGGGGGACCGATCCTCGGATCCTAGGATTACGAATCCCGAACGCTGTCCACTCAGCTGACAGGCTCCCAATGGCATCTGTCAGTGGGTGTGTGGAACAGTGAATTACTTCTCACGGCACACAGCATAGTTCTTGTGGATAAAATGTAAAGTGAGAAAGAGTAGAAATTATGACTGGAAATGCTTTATGTAATAAGAGAAATGGGCAATACACATATTCATCTGTTTTTGTTTTTCTAGAGTAGTTCGGAGATTGTAATTTGTAAGATAGGGTGACGAAGCGGTTTTTACTGTCACCGTCATTCACATGTAATGAAATCTGATTGTCAACATCTTCCGATTGTCGGTTAATGTGAGTCTGGCATGTCTAATGTCACCTCAAAGCCCTCCATTACCACCAGTATTATTATCATGTCTTGTCATGCGTGACTAGTTCCGCTTTGGACTGAATTCAACTTGACAGTAAAATTCACCTCAAGCGGAACAGGGCGGAATTTGACCAGACTACACACTAGGAGCTGAAGGGACGACGACGACGTTTCGGTCCGTCCTGGACCATTCTCAAGTCGATTTGAGAATGGACTTGAGAATGGCAGGTCAACAATCGACTTGAGAATGGTCTAGGACGGACCGAAACGTCGTCGTCCCTTCACCTTCTAGTGTGTGGTCTGGTCAAACTACTTCAGCCACGTTATTGTGACTCATCGCCTGCACAAGGCGGAATTTTGATGAATGCAGTGTCGGGAATTTTAACTGTTGACACCAAGTAGTTTCATTACGGGGATATTTCATGCTTGTGGCCTAATTCCTTAGACCATATTAAATTTTGGGTTCATCTTAATAATTTGGTTCCTTCCATTAAATTCACAGTTAAAAGAAAAAGGTAGAATTCTACCTTTATTGATACATTGATAAATGGATGTGACAGAAATGTTAAATTCAGGGTTTATAGGAAATTTACCAGTGTTGGTTCATGTGGAAATTTTGATTCTAGTCATTACATATATGTGAAACTTTCTGAATTTCTTTCCGTGTTTTTAGGGCCAAGGGTGTGTGTATATAGTCCTACATATATTAATGCAGATATGTAAAAAAATCTTAGTAATTGCTTCTAAGTAGTAATATCCAAAATATGTTATAAATACAGCATTAAAACAGGCAAAAAAAAAATAATAAACCAAGTCCCTTATTGACTGAGTTCTTCAGAAATGGGTTAGTTTTCCCTAACATGGGAAATGTATACAAAATCATCCGCACCCTTAAGGATGTTAAGATAAATGTGTCGTGTTGAATAACGAAAGTACAGTAATAGATATATTGATAGATTTTTAACAGAAATTTAATTGAATTTCCATAATATATAAATATATATATATATATATATAAATATATATGTCGTACCTAGTAGCCAGAACTCACTTCTCAGCCTACTATTCAAGGCCCGATTTGCTTAATAAGCCAAGTTTTCCTGAATTAATATATTTACTATAATTTTTTTCTTATGAAATGATAAAGCAACCCCTTTTCTCTATGTATGAGGTCAATTTTTTTTATTGGAGTTAAAATTAACGTAGATATATGACCGAACCTAACCAACCCTACCTAACCTAACCTAACCTATATTTATAGGTAAGGTTAGGTTAGGTAGCCAAAAAAAGCTAGGTTAGGTTAGGTTAGGTAGGTTAGGTAGACGAAAAAACATTAATTCATGAAAACTTGGCTTATTAGGCAAATCGGGCCTTGAATAGTAGGCTGAGAAGTGCGTTCTGGCTATTAGGTACGACATATATATATATATATATATATATATATATATATATATATATATATATATATATATATATATATATATATATATATATATATATATATATATATATATATATATATATATATATATATATGTCGTACCTAGTAGCCAGAACTCACTTTTTGGCCTACTATTCAAGGCCCGATTTGCCTAATAAGCCAAGTTTTCATGAATTAATTGTTTTTTGACTACCTAACCTACCTAACCTAACCTAACCTAACTTTTTCGGCTACCTAACCAAACCTAACCTATAAAGATAGGTTAGGTTAGGTTAGGTAGGGTTGGTTAGGTTCGGTCATATATCTACGTTAATTTTAACTCCAATAAAAGAAAATTGACCTCATACATAATGAAATGGGTAGCTTTATCATTTCATAAAAAAAAATTAGAAAAAATATATTAATTCAGGAAAACTTGGCTTATTAGGCAAATCGGGCCTTGAATAGTAGGCCAAAAAGTGAGTTCTGGCTACTAGGTACGACATATATATATATATATATATATATATATATATATAAAATTGAATCACAAGAAGGTGTCCAACAGAATGACCCCCTTGCTCCTTTTCTTTTCTGCCTAGTCATCAAGGAAGTCACCGATAACCTGTCCAGTGAGCTCAACATTTGGTTTTTGGACGATGGTACTCTAGCCGGCTCCCCAGCCTCACTCTTGGACGACATAAGAATAATTCAGGAGCAAGCCAAGGCCTCACCCTGAACCCTTCCAAGTGCGAAATAACCTCCACCAACCAGCACATAATAGAGCAAATAAAGGTTGTTTTGCCTGACATTCATACAACCAACCCTGAGGACAGCACACTCCTAGGTGCTCCTCTTGGAAGGAATGCCATCGACGGGATCCTTGATAAGATCACTGACCTGAAGAGGATGAACGAGAGGATTGAAGACATCGATGCTCATGATGCACTTTACCTCATCACCAGATGCTTGTCCCTCCCGGGCTGACTTACTTTCTGAGATGTTCGCCATCTTTCAACAATATTAAATTAGAAGAGTATGACAGCTTGCTGAAATCAACACTAGAAAAAGCCCTCAATCTTTCCCTCAGCGACTCACAGTGGAAACAGGCCTCCCTTCCTGTCAGACTCGGGGGGCCTTGGCGTGCGCACAGCAACACAAATTGCTGTACCAGCGTTCCTGTCCTTTTCAGTGGGGTCTGACAACTTGGTGAAGGAAATCCTACCTGAGCACCTAGTTCAACAGGCAGGGGTACATGATCCCAGCTTCACAGACTGCTCCACCAAATGGGTCTCTCTCGCAGGACCAGCACCCCAACCACCGCCTTCTGAAGCCCATAAGCAATCTAGCTGGGATCGCCCCATTGCCGACCAAGAAGCTGCGAGTTTGATAGAAGCTGCGACAACACCACATGACACTGCCCGACTTAGAGCTGTAGCAGCTCCCCATGCAGCGGGATTTCCTATTAGCAACCCCAATGTCAGCAACCGGCACCCGTCTCACACCGCAGGCCCTCCGAATTGCTGTGGCTCTCCGCCTCGCTGCCCCAATCCACACCTTCTTATCTTGAGGTTATCTTGAGATGATTTCGGGGCTTTTAGTGTCCCCGCGGCCCGGTCCTCGACCAGGCCTCCACCCCCAGGAAGCAGCCCGTGACAGCTGACTAACACCCAGGTACCTATTTTACTGCTAGCTAACAGGGGCATAGGGTGAAAGAAACTCTGCCCATTGTTTCTCGCCGGCGCCTGGGATCGAACCCAGGACCACAGGATCACAAGTCCAGCGTGCTGTCCGCTCGGCCGACCGGCTCCCGTATATACACCGAATACAGGTGTATTTGCGGCGAGGCAGAGGCCGACAGATACGGACGGCATGGCCTTCTCTGCCAAAGGACAGGAGGATGGCATGCAAGACACGGCGAGGTCAATGACATTTTTAGAGAAGCCTTACCACAGCCGGTTGTTCAGCAGAGAGAGAGCCCCGTTACCTAATGTCCCGCAACTCTGATGAGCCTGTCGGTCGCCCAGACGGAATCACGGTGAACCCCTGGAAGAATGGTAGACAGTTGGTGTGGGACTACACTTGCGTTTCAACTTTAGCCAGTACCTATGTTGACTTCAGTGCTACACAAGCAGGAGGAGCTGCCAATCACCGGGAAGCGGCCAAGTCACGTAAATACAGAGACCTTGAGCACCACTATAATTTTGTCCCCATTGCCTCAGAGACACTTGGTGCCTGGGGTAGAAGGGCTGCTAGCTTTTTTAAAAGAGTTGGAGTCTAAGCTAATCGAAACAACTAGAGACCCTAGAGCTGCCAGTTTTCTTTTTCAACGCCTTAGTGTGGCAATCCAGAGAGGAAATGCTCACTGCATCCATGGTTCCTGCCCGCCATCTGAGGAGCTGGAGGAGCTATTCAACTTGTGACAAGCAGCCTTGTACCCTGCATGTAATCAATATTGTAACTTTTTTTGTGTAATGACATTTTCAAATAAAGTTAGATAAATATACACACATACCAAAAGAATAGGGGTGGTAGGAGAAGAAAGTATCAAAATGTTCAGTGAGGATCCACAAGGTCTTCTCTGAGTACTTTTTATTTTCTTCTCCGAAGCTATGGGTCCCTTCACTTGCACCTGAGGTGGTACCCCTTCTAGGTTAATATATATATATATATATATATATATATATATATATATATATATATATATGTATATATATATGTATATATATATACATATATATATATATATATATATATATATATATATATATATATATATATATATATATATATATATATATATATATATATATATATGTATATATATATACATCTGAAAACTCACACCCCAGAAGTGACTCGAACCCATACTCCCAGGTGCAACGCAACTGGTATGTACAAGACGCCTTAATCCACTTGACCATCACGACCGGACATAATGAGGTGATAGCCGAGGCTATTTGAACCACCCCACCGCCGGCACTCGGATAGTAATCTTGGGCATAGCATTTTACCAAATCACCTCATTCTTTGGGGCACACGTGAGGAACACAAATGCGAACAAGCCTGAATGGTCCCCAGGACAATATGCAACTGAAAACTCACACCCCAGAAGTGACTCGAACCCATACTCCCAGGTGCAACGCAACTGGTATGTACAAGACGCCTTAATCCAATTGACCATCACGACCGGACATAATGAGGTGATAGCCGAGGCTATTTGAACCACCCCACCGCCGGCACTCGGATAGTAATCTTGGGCATAGCATTTTACCAAATCACCTCATTCTTTGGGGCACACGTGAGGAACACAAATGCGAACAAGCCTGAATGGTCCCCAGGACAATATGCAACTGAAAACTCACACCCCAGAAGTGACTCGAACCCATACTCCCAGGTGCAACGCAACTGGTATGTACAAGACGCCTTAATCCACTTGACCATTACGACCGGACATAATGAGGTGATAGCCGAGGCTATTTGAACCACCCCACCGCCGGCACTCGGATAGTAATCTTGGGCATAGCATTTTACCAAATCACCTCATTCTGTCCTGGGGACCATTCAGGCTTGTTCGCATTTGTGTTCCTCACGTGTGCCCCAAAGAATGAGGTGATTTGGTAAAATGCTATGCCCAAGATTACTATCCGAGTGCCGGCGGTGGGGTGGTTCAAATAGCCTCGGCTATCACCTCATTATGTCCGGTCGTGATGGTCAAGTGGATTAAGGCGTCTTGTACATACCAATTGCATTGCACCTGGGAGTATGGGTTCGAGTCACTTCTGGGGTGTGAGTTTTCAGTTGCATATTGTCCTGGGGACCATTCAGGCTTGTTCGCATATATATATACATATATATATATATATATATATATATATATATATATATATATATATATATATATATATATATATATATATATATATATATATATATATATATTTGTTTGTGTTTACTAGTTGTGTTTTTGCGGGGGTTGAGCTTTGCTCTTTCGGCTCTTTTTGTGTGTGTTGTCACGTGGGGGTGGGCGATCCGGTGCTCTGCTAACACTTAACTGCTAGGGGCTCAAAAGGCCCAAATACTCAGCCCCTCCGACTCCCGGGATTCACCAGAGTCTCCTTGGTCATACAAGATAGGACCAACAATGCCCACCTCCGCAGGTCTTTGCTTCCACCACAAAGGGGGTGCCACTGATTCACCCTGGAAGCCCTTCAGTCAAACACGGGGAAACTGCTGTTAACAGTTCCGGCCTAGACCCGTGGGGGAGTGAAGGAAGACTCAGGCTTACCTTATAACCATAACCTCCCTGAGCCTTGCCTGCCAGACAAAAAAAAGGTTGCAGGAACTCCTTTCCCGCCTGTCTTCTCTATCTTCCTCTTAGCAAGGTCGCCAGCTGGGTTATTATATCTGCACCCCAGCAATGCAGTTCAGTGGGTGTATTATATATCGTTTGTAGCCAGAAATGTATGCTCATAGAGAATTATCATAAATGGAGGCACACTCAAACACAGTAATAAAATGTGTGGATTTACTGACGCAAATTACATGAACACACACACACAATCACAAGTAATACATGAATATGGAATATGGATAATGAGTCTGGAGATCGTCAGCCTCTTCTTCCACGACCTCCAACTCTCCTTCAACTGGGCAGAAGGACAGGAGTTTCACACTCTCACAGGAGGGCCTCTTCACCACGTCGGCACCTCTCCTTCACTGTCCTGTCATCCGTACACACTGTCCTCTCTGATAGTCCTGGACACAAGCTGCCTTGCAGCCTATTCTACTATTAAAGTAATAAAGTCTTGCTGCCACATACACAAGTAAATATTGTGGCCTAACTAGCCTACTCATACAAGGGGTAATGGGAGGGAAAATGATCTACCTTACACTCCTGGCTCACGACGCCTGTCCCTCGATGGTGTGAGGGTCCCACGCTTCCTTGGGTCGATCCTCGACGATCCAGGACGTTCCACAGGTCCTCAGGTGTCGTGAAGCCTTCGCGTCGTCGCCGTTCCAATCCCTGAGATTCAGCTGCCCCAATCCTGGTTCATCGATGGGCGCTGAGCTAGTCTCTATTTTTCCCCACACTCGCTTCTCCCACAGGGCGTCGCTCCTTGTCCTAGGCACGGTGTCGTCCTTCCAAGATTCTCCGTGGATGTGACCCCAGTCACAGCTAGGCTCGCTCGCCCACCTTCCAGACCTCTACGTCCAGCCAGCGGCGCCGCCCAGCGTCGTCGCCGACTATCTTCCAAGTTTGGCACTTCTCTGCTCACTGAACTTGGTTCCTCTTTGGCTTCCCAGAAGCGCAGGGTCTCCAACAACTATGATGGCGGCGATGGCCAGCTCAATCCACTGAACAAGGCTTGCAGAGCCTCCAATTCTTGAGAGCAGACCGAGGCGCGTCCTGTCGCTTCCACGGTCAGAACAACTCTGACGTTGGCGCCGCCCGGGGCACTCGGTGACGTCATGGCGGGCCCTGATTTGTCGCCCGCGACCTACGTCGGCCAATCCGCGATCGGCTTAGTGTCCCTTCCACAAGGTCATATCTGCCGTAGGGGATACTGTTTCATTTTATATCAGGGCGCCAACTTTCCTTTATTTACAACTTATAATATAACCTCCTTCCATTAAATGGCAGCCGGTCTGGTCGCCACATATATCATTAGACTCCCTGAACCTCAGAGAATCAGTAGGGAGAGCTGATATGACTCTTTAAGCCGGCAAACGAAAGAAATAGGAGAGGGCACCGTAACATACCCCTCCCCTTAAAATAAGAGTCATATCGGAAGAGCAGCACTCAAGAGGGCAATCTATACTCTTGCTCCCTCCGTTCCTGAAGTGTCACTCCTCCAGTTGGTGACGTGGCTCGTTCCACCTTGCCAGTCACTTGTCTCATTATATCTCCACCTCGCATAGGACCGGGTGTGATGGGTGTTCCCTGAACACCTACAAGAAATCCTCTCTTCGTGGCTACGAGTGTACTCCCACGGCTCGTTACCACTGTAAGATTCAGTGCATGCAGCGCCTCCACCGCGTCGTGCACTCCGAGATAGTCTTGCATTTCCACTGCGTCCTACAGGTACTCCATGTTTCCTCTCATGATCTCTTCTTCGCCAATCTTCTCTCTTCTCGGTTCCTCTTCTCCCGTAGGTGCGTTGTCTCCTCACAGTGGCACTTGTAACCCGTACTCCATCCAGCAGCTTCCTCTCTTCCACACTAGGCTTTTGCGATGGCCCAATGCCCCTCTGGTTAGGCTGGCGCCTACCCTGGGTGTACCTATTCCCTGCTTTCTTCGTATTGCCCTTCCTATACCGCTCGCTCCTTCGTCCCCGACGAACATCTTCACTCCTCCATGAGATTCTCTTCCCTGCAGACGTCTTCTTCGGTTCGTGGTTGGGCTCATCCACCTCCCTGTGGCTCACCTCACCACGGTGGTTCATCTTGCACCTACCACTATTCATCTGGCCGGCATAGGGTGCACTGCGTCGTGGCTCCTCCACTCTGTCCCTCACTGCCGTTCGCTCATCCACTGAGCTTACTTTATTCACGTTTCTGTATGGAGGGAGTGCGGTCTGCAGCGTCTTCACCGCCCCAGGCGTTTGCACAGCTGCTCCTCGCCACTCCTCCACACGCACCATCAGGCTTAGTCGGAGGTCCCCGTCGGGGTTTTCCACAACCTCCGACGACCTCTCTGCACTCTCGCCCTCGTTGTCGTCGTCTCTGGCGACGTTTTCCCTGTCGAAGTCGGCTTCCTCTCTATCATCTGGAACGACCGATACCTCACCCGGCAGGGTTGTACCGCTGCTTGCAACATAAGCACTCCTGGCCCAATCGGGTTGTATCCTGCCTCCTCCGAGGTCATTACCCAGCACCATCTGCACATGCTCTAGGGGTAACTTAGGGGCTACAGCTACTATAGCTTTCTCGACTCCGCAGTCGGCAATCAGCTGTACTTCGTGAAGTGGCAACCTGTATTCCTCCCCCACACTGCGTATCCTCACCACTCCCACAGGTGAATCATTAAATTCCTTGGGGAGAATACTCCTGGTCACCATACTTATGTCAGCACCCGTATCTCGAAGCACGGCAACCTCCACTGGGTCTGACTTTCCAAACTTCACGTTGGCCCCGAAAACGAAGGGATGTTCACCCAACTTCATTTCCCAACCATTCACGTTGGGTCCACTATAATATGGGGTGTGAACAAACACTCTCTCCTCTTCCAACATTAATCCTACATTCCTTCGGTGCTCCTCACACTCGCGGGCATAGTGTCCTCTCACACCACAGTTGTAGCATCGGCTGCCTCCCCTGGGCGGCCACTCGCCAGTCACTCTGGCGGTACCACTTGCAGACGTCCCCTGTGTCCTCCTTGGACTCCTTGTCGTCGTATCCGGGACTGCAGCACTCGCTTCCGAGTTAGGTCCATTGCTCACAGCTTGGGGCTTCCTCCCCGCGTCCCTTGAGCACTTGAACTGGGTTACCTCATTGGGTACACTACTTTTGGGAGAGTCCCCATCCATCCTCGCTCCTCCTGAACTCCTAAGGTTCCCTCCCGACCTGGGGTAAGGCGAGTGTCTGGGCGGCCCCTCCCTCCTGATATGTAGTGCCTCCTCCAGCATGTCAGCTCGATCCGCTGCAGCCTTCAGGTCCTTAATACCTGCTTCTCTCAACCTTACTCACAACTCAGGATGGAGCACTGACATAAACTTCTCCATCACTATCAGTCGTTTGATATCATCCACCGACTCCGCTTCCTCCGCCTTCAACCATCGTAGGAATTTCCGTTCCATATCCCTGGCGGTCTCGGCGTAAGTCTTTCCCGACGCTCTTGTACACTCTCTGAACCGCTTCCGGTACATCTCCGGAGTCAGCCGGAATGAGTGGAGAACCGCATTCTTAATCGCGTCATAATTAGTACACTCCTCTAGGTCCAGCATGTTATAGGCTTCCCGGGCCTCACCAGTCAACCTGCCCTGGACCAGAGCAGCCCAATCATCTTCCGGCCACTCCTTCAGAGTCGCTATCCGTTCAAAGTGTTCGAAGAACGCCTCAGCTTCTTGTGGTTCGAACGTAGGTAAGTCACGTTCCCTTACCTTGAGGTCATCCCGCCGTGCAGGTAGTGAGGGCAGACCACGTTCAACGCGACGCAATTCGACTTCTTTCTTTGCCTTTATCTCCTCCAGTCGCAGTTGTCTCTCTCCTTCTTCTCGCTGCAGCCGAGCTTCTCGCTCCTCTCGCTGCAGCTGCAGCCGTGCTTCTCGCTCACCTCGCTGCAGCTCAGCTGCACGTTCCTCTCGCTGCAGCTCAGCTGCACGTTCCTCTCGCTGCAGCTCAGCTGCACGTTCCTCTCGCTGCATTTGCGCTTCTCTTTCCTCTCGTCGCAGCTGGGCTTCCAGTTGCATCTTCATTATTTCCAGTTGCAGGCTCCTCTTACTACAGCTGGACCTTCCACTGCTCCCATGTTCACTGTGAATTCTCTCCACACTGGTAGGCGCTTGGGGTGGCCCTAGTCGGGACGGTTCACCTCGCGACGGCTCTCCTCGGGACGGCTCCTCTTGAGATGGCTCCTCTCCCGTCGCTTCCTCTCGAGCTGTGAGCTGTGCCATGATCTCTATCCTTCGCTCCGCTACCTTAGTCGTCCTCAACCTGATCCCAAAGTGGTTTGCCACTTGTTGGAGCTGGGCCTTGGTGCACTCTTCCAAAATTCTCTCGTCCCTTGTGTCAATAAATTTCTTTACTTTGTCTTCCTCCATCTCTATATCATTGAGCATACACGACAGCACAGACAAGTTAGTAGGCACTAATTTCACCGTTTCAGTCCCTTAGCTGGTTGAGTAACAGTACCACCGAATTCACTGGCCACACTGTATTAGTACCCTGGCAACACTTGTCTTGCAATTTGGTCCACACTGTAGCTTGATCCACGCTTCCTGGCGAAGTTCCCAGTTCTTGGCTACTGGGGTTCGAATCCTGGCAAGGTCGCCAGTTCTCTTGTCACGTGGGGGTGGGCGATCCGGTGCTCTGCTAACACTTAACTGCTAGGGGCTCAAAAGGCCCAAATACTCAGCCCCTCCGACTCCCGGGATTCACCGGAGTCTCCTTGGTCATACAAGATAGGACCAACAATGCCCACCTCCGCAGGTCTTTGCTTCCACCACAAAGGGGGTGCCACTGATTCACCCTGGAAGCCCTTCAGTCAAACACGGGGAAACTGCTGTTAACAGTTCAGGCCTAGACCCGTGGGGGAGTGAAGGAAGACTCAGGCTTACCTTATAACCATAACCTCCCTGAGCCTTGCCTGCCAGACAAAAAAAAGGTTGCAGGAACTCCTTTCCCGCCTGTCTTCTCTATCTTCCTCTTAGCAAGGTCGCCAGCTGGGTTATTATATCTGCACCCCAGCAATGCAGTTCAGTGGGTGTATTATATATCGTTTGTAGCCAGAAATGTATGCTCATAGAGAATTATCATAAATGGAGGCACACTCAAACACAGTAATAAAATGTGTGGATTTACTGACGCAAATTACATGAACACACACACACAATCACAAGTAATACATGAATATGGAATATGGATAATGAGTCTGGAGATCGTCAGCCTCTTCTTCCACGACCTCCAACTCTCCTTCAACTGGGCAGAAGGACAGGAGTTTCACACTCTCACAGGAGGGCCTCTTCACCACGTCGGCACCTCTCCTTCACTGTCCTGTCATCCGTACACACTGTCCTCTCTGACAGTCCTGGACACAAGCTGCCTTGCAGCCTATTCTACTATTAAAGTAATAAAGTCTTGCTGCCACATACACAAGTAAATATTGTGGCCTAACTAGCCTACTCATACAAGGGGTAATGGGAGGGAAAATGATCTACCTTACACTCCTGGCTCACGACGCCTGTCCCTCGATGGTGTGAGGGTCCCACGCTTCCTTGGGTCGATCCTCGACGATCCAGGACGTTCCACAGGTCCTCAGGTGTCGTGAAGCCTTCGCGTCGTCGCCGTTCCAATCCCTGAGATTCAGCTGCCCCAATCCTGGTTCATCGATGGGCGCTGAGCTAGTCTCTATTTTTCCCCACACTCGCTTCTCCCACAGGGCGTCGCTCCTTGTCCTAGGCACGGTGTCGTCCTTCCAAGATTCTCCGTGGATGTGACCCCAGTCACAGCTAGGCTCGCTCGCCCACCTTCCAGACCTCTACGTCCAGCCAGCGGCGCCGCCCAGCGTCGTCGCCGACTATTTTCCAAGTTTGGCACTTCTCTGCTCACTGAACTTGGTTCCTCTTTGGCTTCCCAGAAGCGCAGGGTCTCCAACAACTATGATGGCGGCGATGGCCAGCTCAATCCACTGAACAAGGCTTGCAGAGCCTCCAATTCTTGAGAGCAGACCGAGGCGCGTCCTGTCGCTTCCACGGTCAGAACAACTCTGACGTTGGCGCCGCCCGGGGCACTCGGTGACGTCATGGCGGGCCCTGATTTGTCGCCCGCGACCTACGTCGGCCAATCCGCGATCGGCTTAGTGTCCCTTCCACAAGGTCATATCTGCCGTAGGGGATACTGTTTCATTTTATATCAGGGCGCCAACTTTCCTTTATTTACAACTTATAATATAACCTCCTTCCATTAAATGGCAGCCGGTCTGGTCGCCACATATATCATTAGACTCCCTGAACCTCAGAGAATCAGTAGGGAGAGCTGATATGACTCTTTAAGCCGGCAAACGAAAGAAATAGGAGAGGGCACCGTAACAGTGTGTGTGTGTAAATCAGGAAGAAGAAGTAAACACGCGATAAAAAATGTGATAGTTCCAGACTACAAAGGAAGGATTAAGACAGGAAATTCCTTTAGTATTTTCAACATGTATATCATCATGTGATGATATACATGTTGATCACTTATGTTGATGATTTATTCGTCTGATTTATCTTGATCATTCATTGATCTGCACTTACCTGATTCCTCTCCCTAGTTCACCTGGATTTACCTGATAGAA
The DNA here is from genome assembly GCF_040958095.1 of Procambarus clarkii. Classification (NCBI taxonomy): domain Eukaryota; kingdom Metazoa; phylum Arthropoda; class Malacostraca; order Decapoda; family Cambaridae; genus Procambarus; species Procambarus clarkii. The sequence continues at coordinate 7,272,135 of NC_091188.1, read as the reverse complement.
CTTCCTCATTGAAGGTTACGATTCTCTCGGAGCTTCCTCAGCTTTCAGACAGGAAGCTGAGGACATGTTAGGCGTGTTCCCCCTTTGTACGGCCACACTGCGACGCCGAAACAGGAAACTGACAGCTCTTTGGTCTTATGGAGTGTCAATGAACCTAGAACCCAATTCGTTGAGAAAGTTCATTGCATGTGTTGAAGTGCACGCAAGTGTCAACATAAAGGCGACACGCACGTGTAGTCCCACACCTGGTGAGGAGGTAGAATGCCTTGCGAGGAGGTAGATTGCCTAGCGAGGGGGGGTAGAATGCTTTGTGTGGGGGTAGAATGCCTAGTGGGGGGGGGTAGAATGCTTTGTGGGGAGGAAGAATGCCTTGTGAGGTGGTAGAATGCCTTGTGAGGTGGTAGAATGCTTTGTGAGGAGGTAGAATGCCTTGTGAAGGGGGTTGAATGCTTTGTGAGGAGGTAGAATGCCTTGTGAAGGGGGTTGAATGCTTTGTGAGGAGGTAGAATGCCTAGTGAGGGGGGGTAGAATGCTTTGTGTGGGGGTAGAATGCCTAGTGGGGGGGGGTAGAATGCTTTGTGGGGAGGAAGAATGCCTTGTGAGGTGGTAGAATGCCTTGTGAGGTGGTAGAATGCTTTGTGAGGAGGTAGAATGCCTTGTGAAGGGGGTAGAATGCCTTGTGAGGAGGTAGAATGCCTAGTGAGGGGGGGTAGAATGCCTTGTGTGGGGGTAGAATGCCTTGTGAGGAGGTAGAATGCCTTGTGAAGGGGGTAGAATGCCTTGTGAGGAGGTAGAATGCCTTGTGAAGGGGGTAGAATGCTTTGTGAGGAGGTAGAATGCCTTGTGAAGGGGTAGAATGCCTTGTGAGGAGGTAGAATGCCTTGTGAAGGGGGTAGAATGCTTTGTGAGGAGGTAGAATGCCTTGTGAAGGGGGTAGAATGCCTTGTGAGGAGGTAGAATGCCTTGTGAAGGGGGTAGAATGCTTTGTGAGGAGGTAGAATGCCTTGTGAAGGGGGTAGAATGCCTTGTGAGGAGGTAGAATGCCTTATGAAGGGGGTAGAATGCCTTGTGAGGAGGTAGAATGCCTTGTGAAGGGGGTAGAATGCCTTGTGAGGAGGTAGAATGCCTTGTGAAGGGGGTAGAATGCCTTGTGAGGAGGTAGAATGCCTTGTGAAGGGGGTAGAATGCCTTGTGAGGAGGTAGAATGCCTTGTGAAGGGGGTAGAATGCCTTGTGAGGAGGTAGAATGCCTTGTGAAGGGGGTAGAATGCCTTGTGAGGAGGTAGAATGCCTTGTGAGGAGGTAGAATGCCTTGTGAGGAGGTAGAATGCCTTGTGAGGAGGTAGAATGCCTTGTGAGCATCCATGTCAAAAACATCCCTGTCGTCCATCGTCTTTTATCGCAGCAATTTTCTCCTCAAGGGTCTTATCGATGGCATTCCCCCCCCCCCCCCCTCCCCCCTAAGAGGAGGTACGATGATAGCACTGGTCAAGACCACTCACACTAGTGATCACACGCGCACGCGCGCGCACACAGTAGTCATTATATACATTCCTGAACAGTGTTTACTGTTTTTTTTACCCCCCACATAACATTTATTTACAGTGAAAATACGCTAAATATAGTTGTGTGGTTGTCACAGTATTTGAGCGGCCAGTCTTGTTTTCTTTTAATGGCGGGAAGACTCGTTTATATATATATATATATATATATATATATATATATATATATATATATATATATATATATATATATATATATATATATATATATATATATATATTAGTATATTTTGGTAGCAGTCTTTCCTGTAGACATATATTATTAAATATGACCGAAAAAGTAAGATTAATAATTCTAACACGAATTTTCTCAATCTTTCGTACATTACGCTTCACTGTTGGAGGTAAATCAAAAATCACTTCTCCAAAATTCATTTTTATTTCTAGTCTGACGCGACACGGGCGCGTTTCGTAAAACTTATTACATTTTCAAAGACTTCACAAATACACAACTGATTAGAACTTGCGTTTCCCTGATTTTATATCTACATTTGAGTGAGGTGGGAAGGGTGATGTGGCATTAACACAAGACAGAACACTAGGGGATATTAATAGGGTATTAAAAGTATCAACACAAGACAGAACAGAAACAATGGGTATTGAATAGAAGTGTTTGTAGAAAGCCTATTGGTCCATATTTCTTGATGCTTCTATATTGGAGCGGAGTCTTGAGGTGGGTAGAATATAGTTGTGCAATAATTGGCTGTTGATTGCTGGTGTTGACTTCTTGATGTGTAGTGCCTCGCAAACGTCAAGCCGCCTGCTATCGCTGTATCTTTCGATGATTTCTGTGTTGTTTACTAGGATTTCTCTGGCGATGGTTTGGTTATGGGAAGAGATTATATGTTCCTTAATGGAGCCCTGTTGCTTATGCATCGTTAAACGCCTAGAAAGAGATGTTGTTGTCTTGCCTATATACTGGGTTTTTTGGAGCTTACAGTCCCCAAGTGGGCATTTGAAGGCATAGACGACGTTAGTCTCTTTTAAAGCGTTCTGTTTTGTGTCTGGAGAGTTTCTCATGAGTAGGCTGGCCGTTTTTCTGGTTTTATAGTAAATCGTCAGTTGTATCCTCTGATTTTTGTCTGTAGGGATAACGTTTCTATTAACAATATCTTTCAGGACCCTTTCCTCCGTTTTATGAGCTGTGGAAAAGAAGTTCCTGTAAAATAGTCTAATAGGGGGTATAGGTGTTGTGTTAGTTGTCTCTTCGGAGGTTGCATGGCTTTTCACTTTCCTTCTTATGATGTCTTCGATGAAACCATTGGAGAAGCCGTTATTGACTACAAACGCTACATGCTACAAACGAGTGGAGAAATAGCAACATCGACCATAGTATCCGTACCCGCATTGAACAACACCTCGACATCCTCACAGACCAACATCACCTCAGCACTGAAACAAGGATTATCAAGAAACTAACAACATTATATGGAGGACCTATGGCAATTCCACGACCAAGAGATGGCTTCCTGAACCTTGCAGGAATTAACCTCACTGAGGACCAAGTCACTCTCCTAAATCTGGGCATAAACTGTCATGTTATGTCCAGACCGAGTGAAATGGCCCGGAAAGTAGAGTTGGAAATTCTGTTGGACGACATATTCGACCTCGAGACACAAAAGAAGGTCACTACCAAAGATACCTTACAAGCAGAACTTATTGCAGAAGGAGGAAAGAATCGAGGCAACTACAGAAGCACCATACTGTCCCCCGAGCTTAAAGCGGCAGCTAAAAGCCTTCGTGAGAACAAGGAGATAGTTGTCAGGAGAGGTGACAAGTCGCCAATATATGTCATTCTTAAAAAAGACGAATATCTGGCGAAAATGAACATCATACTCTCTGACCAAACTAAGTTCCAAAGGGTAACGAAGGACACTACAGCCGAATTGAAAGCAAAGGTCAACAAACTGATCGAAACTGTGAACGCCAAGAAATCCGGACTCCACCTGCCAAAGATCATTGGGGAATATAAACCTGGATATGCGTATGGAAATGTCAAGACGCACAAGCCTGGAAACCCACTTCGGCCAATCATTAGCCAGATACCCACACCCACGTACAGACTGGCGAAGCGACTCAACGGCCTGCTGACTCCTTATGTTCCTTGCGCCTTCAGCCTGAAGTCTCCAAAGGAATTTGTGGACTTACTGCGGGGCGCACGGGCCACAGGGATAAGAGCCTCGTTGGACGTGGAATCGCTGTTTACCAACGTACCTGTGGACGAGACAATCGGAATGATAGCCGACAGAGTGTATCGTGATCCAGCCTGTACTCCTCTTGACATGCCAGAAAGTATTCTGAGGAAACTACTCCAAGCTTGTACTAAAGAGGCACCCTTCTTGAGCCCGGATGGGCACATGTATAAGCAAGTAGATGGGGTCGCCATGGGTTCTCCCCTAGGTGTCCTGTTTGCAAACTTCTACATGGGTACCATCGAGCAAAAAGTCTTAGTCGACATGAACTTGAAACCGGCCATATACTGCAGGTATGTTGACGACATTTTTACACAGGTACCTGATGTCAGACATCTGCAGGAGCTGAAGGAGGCATTTGAGCAGAGTTCCGTGCTGCGTTTCACTTACGAGACGGAAAAGGATGGGAAGCTGCCTTTTCTAGATGTAACAGTCATGGAAAAGGGCGGAGGTTTCCACACTGCAGTCTACACAAAGGAAACAAACATAGGAATGTGCCTAAATGCCAACAGCGACTGCCCTGACAGGTACAAGAGGAGTGTTGTTAACGCATACGTCGACCGTGCTCTCAGCCACAGCTCAGAATGGAAGCAAGTCGACGAAGAACTCTGTAGGGTAAGGCAGGTCCTAGTCAATAACGGCTTCTCCAATGGTTTCATCGAAGACATCATAAGAAGGAAAGTGAAAAGCCATGCAACCTCCGAAGAGACAACTAACACAACACCTATACCCCCTATTAGACTATTTTACAGGAACTTCTTTTCCACAGCTCATAAAACGGAGGAAAGGGTCCTGAAAGATATTGTTAATAGAAACGTTATCCCTACAGACAAAAATCAGAGGATACAACTGACGATTTACTATAAAACCAGAAAAACGGCCAGCCTACTCATGAGAAACTCTCCAGACACAAAACAGAACGCTTTAAAAGAGACTAACGTCGTCTATGCCTTCAAATGCCCACTTGGGGACTGTAAGCTCCAAAAAACCCAGTATATAGGCAAGACAACAACATCTCTTTCTAGGCGTTTAACGATGCATAAGCAACAGGGCTCTATTAAGGAACATATAATCTCTTCCCATAACCAAACCATCGCCAGAGAAATCCTAGTAAACAACACAGAAATCATCGATAGATACAGCGATAGCAGGCGGCTTGACGTTTGCGAGGCACTACACATCAAGAAGTCAACACCAGCAATCAACAGCCAATTATTGCACAACTATATTCTACCCACCTCAAGACTCCGCTCCAATATAGAAGCATCAAGAAATATGGACCAATAGGCTTTCTACAAACACTTCTATTCAATACCCATTGTTTCTGTTCTGTCTTGTGTTGATACTTTTAATACCCTATTAATATCCCCTAGTGTTCTGTCTTGTGTTAATGCCACATCACCCTTCCCACCTCACTCAAATGTAGATATAAAATCAGGGAAACGCAAGTTCTAATCAGTTGTGTATTTGTGAAGTCTTTGAAAATGTAATAAGTTTTACGAAACGCGCCCGTGTCGCGTCAGACTAGAAATAAAAATGAATTTTGGAGAAGTGATTTTTGATTTACCTCCAACAGTGAAGCGTAATGTACGAAAGATTGAGAAAATTCGTGTTAGAATTATTAATCTTACTTTTTCGGTCATATTTAATAATATATATATATATATATATATATATATATATATATATATATATATATATATATATATATATATATATATATATATATATATATATATAATTCATATATATATATATAATTCATTATTATATTACACCTTTATTTATTTATTTCCAGAATTTTAAGAGCCACTGACGTGTCCAATAAATGCCGGCTGGTGCGGGTGTGGCAGAGGGTGAGGGGAGCCAGTGGGCGTCAGGTGTGGGCGTCAGGCTTGGAGGTGGGTGTGGTAAACCAAGCCTGCCACCTGTCACTATCCTCAGATTTGCTTCAGCGGGTTATGACAGCCTGGAACACCGCAGAAGGAGGGGGAGAGGGAGAAGGAGAAGGAAGGGGAGAGAAGGAGGAGAAGAAGGAGAAGGAGAAGGGGAGACTTAAGCAAGACTGCAGAAGAATGCAAGAGAGTCAGAAAACACTGCAGTAGACTGAGTAAGCGTTAAGGAACACTTAAGCGTGAGAACGAGAGTTAAGTAGCAGCGTTTCGCACTGTTCCTGGACTTTTATCAAGTCGCATCCGAGCAACACAAGGGAGGAAACCAATATTTCTCAGTAGCTACTTCATATAACAAGCCAGGACGGAGCGAAATGTTCTCACTTCCGTTTTCTATGTGTGTGGGTTCAGATATTTGTTTTCAGTCTCGTTAATACGACTTTTTTATATATTTTTTGCCTGCGAGAGAGAGAGAGAGAGAGAGAGAGAGAGAGAGAGAGAGAGAGAGAGAGAGAGAGAGAGAGAGAGAGAGAGAGAGAGAGAGAGAGAGAGAGAGAGAGAGAGAGAGAGAGAGAGAGTTATGGAACACTGCGGGAGAGAGAGAACGAGAATTTTAGGGAACACCACAGATGTTGACGGGCGGTTCCAGGGTTATCCGTCAGTGTCTCTCTCTCTCTCTCTCTCTCTCTCTCTCTCTCTCTCTCTCTCTCTCTCTCTCTCTCTCTCTCTCTCTCTCTCTCTCTCTCTCTCTCTCTCTCTCTCTCTCTCTCTCTCTCTCTCTCTCTCTCTCTCTCTCTCTCTCTCTCTCTCTCTCTCTCTCTCTCTCTCTCTCTCTCTCTCTCTCTCTCTCTCTCTCTCTCTGTCTCTGTCTCCCGATCTCTATCTTTGTATCTCTGTCTCATTGTTTGTCTGTCCTTCTCTCTGTATCTGTTTTTCTGTCTCTTTACGTCTGTCTGTCGGTCACTTTTTGTCTCTCTCTCGCTATTCGTTTATATCTCTTTTCAGTGTCTGTCACTGTTTCTCTCTGTCTGCCTATCTCTCTGTTTTTTTTCTGTCACTGTCTGTCTATCAGTCTGTTCTTCTCTCTCTCTCTCTCTCTCTCTCTCTCTCTCTCTCTCTCTCTCTCTCTCTCTCTCTCTCTCTCTCTCTCTCTCTCTCTCTCTCTCTCTCTCTCTCTCTCTCTCTCTCTCTCTCTCTCTCTCTCTCACTTTCTCTACGTATGTATATATGTCTGTCTGGCTGTCTGTCTCTCTCTTTTTCTATTTTTCTTTAATATTTGTCTACTTTTGTCTCTTTCAATCTGTCAGTTTTTTTTTTCACCACAGACGTGGCCACAAATTTACAATGCTAACAAACATATAAATATATTTTATTCCGTCCTGCATGTAAAGGGTTAGAGATCTGCAGGTGAAGAGTCACAATAACGTGGCTAAAGTAAGTTGACTAGACGACACACTAGAAGGTGAAGGGACGACGACGTTTCGGTCCGTCCTGGACCATTCTCAAGTCGATTGTGAGACAGATTAGAGATCTGTTGATCTGTTAAACATATAGTTCAGTGTTTTATTGAACAATCAACCACAGAAGGTGATTGTAGCGCTTATAAAATGTCCATCTAACTCATAAACAAATACACAGATTTACGTCTGTCCCACATAAACAGTGTTCGAGGTGTCTTTTTATATAATGTCTTAAATATGTCAGTATTAGTCTCTCTCGCTGTATGATTCTGTCTGACTCTGTCTAATCTTTTTATTGGTTTTTCCTCACTCTGTCTTTTGATATCAGTCTCTAGACAAGTGAACCCATATGCGACACTTCTTAGGAGCAGGAATATCCCTGCCCGCCCTCCCCCCCCCCTCCACCCAAAAAAAAATAAAAATCTTGGGAGGAGTATAGTGGGTGGATACTCTGGAGGCAGTGGGGGGGAGGGGGCTGGGAGGGGTGGATAGGGGGATGGGGGGAGTATGACGTCATCAACAAATATTACAGGCCATTACATACAAACTTTATTTTACGATATAGTAAGAAAATAAATTATTCAGAGTCCAGTTAATATGATAGGTCAAGAAACGTCTTGGGAATCCCATTGGCACTGTATCAAGTGGCCCTCGTTTTATTTATGCCAGCCCCGACCCATGTTGGGCATCTATCATGCAGTAATTACTGTTAAAAATGAGTGAGGCTAGCCCCAAGCGTCTGGCCGCCTCGATCCTCAGACAGACAGACCGACAGACATTGTAATGCACAGATTTATATATGAAATAATCCACAACATTACAATTTATAAAGCTGTTCAAGTCTATAAATAAATGTCACCAAAATCATCCTGGACATTAAATACTTGGTTAGCTACTTTGATTTGTTTCCACATGTCACTTGTGCTGGTCACAGTTACTTGCTGGTAGCGAGACTGCTACTTTGTCTCTGCTGTTCTCTGCAGCATTGCATGATTTGCGTGCAACTGCATATCATTATCCAGTACTATTGAAGATGTTTGAATTGTTGAGGTAATAATGCTTTGATCATAAACCGGTTACCGAAACGAGTTCTATAATATTGTGTTTTTTTTTTATTTTTAAGATTATATGAGCATCAAATTATCTCTGAGCAAAGGGAACATGTATCACGGAGGCCCTTGTGGATTTTTTTTTGTCTGTGAAGGTTATCTTGAGGATATCTTGAGATGATTTCGGGGCTTTAGTGTCCCCGCGGCCCGGTCCTCGACCAGGCCTCCACCCCCAGGAAGCAGCCCGTGACAGCTGAGTAACACCCAGGTACCTATTTTACTGCTAGGTAACAGGGGCATAGGGTGAAAGAAACTCTGCCCGTTGTTTCTCTCCGGCGCCCGGAATCGAACCCGGGACCACAGGATCGCAAGTCCAGTGTGCTGTCCGCTCGGCCGACCGGCTCCCGGTGGAGATTATTCTTATGGGAAGGAGCTGTAGTGAAGCTCAGTGCTGGAGGACTAACACTGTAAAATACACAGAGATCAGACCCTCTCCGTAATGGAGAGTCTGCATAGTCCAACCCTCAATAGGATGGATTAAAGTTGGCGTCTGTTATCATTACCATTCTTGAGACACCTCGTCCCGTTCATCAAGAGTCATACTCCTTCTGTATATAAGTAGAAGTATCCAAGATTTTGTTTTATTACGCTTAGAGGGCGGCAAGAAACCTAACTTTTATATTATTTACGCTTTAAGTTTCAGCTGGGAGAAGACGAAGCAGAGTAATTTGAAAGCAATGGCGGATCGCTGCTGGCTCGAGTAGTTCCCGCCAAGAATCAGAAAGAAGCAGCGACACCAAAACTCCCGGATGGATGAGAGGCAATTGGTCACACGCTTGTAGAAGTGACCAATGAGGAAGTGACCTGAGATCACATGACGTGACGGTATAACCTGAGTGGCGCTTGTCGCCACGGGCGGGTGCCATTGCACTCTGCATCGTCGTGGAAGGAGGTTGTGCTGGTTGCTGCTCCAGTGAACGGAGGATTTTCATGAGATTATGAAGTCTTAGTTGGACATATTCTAGAGCAATCTTGAATATGTTCATGGTTGCTGTTGGAGGAAGTAAGGAGTAACAGCTCCTTCCTAAATGCATCAGTCCAGGGTGGGTTGAAATGCTTCCAGTCCATCATTAATATAAGGCGATAAGCAGGAGAAATCACTAAGCCTCAACGTCCATATATGACTCGGAAGGGCTATGAGGACTGAGTGAAGATACGGTGCCCAACCATTTACTCAGTTGTGGATCGAACGCCGACCTGAATGAAACCAGTCCCAGTGGCTGTAGTGGAGCAAATGTGTGCTGATCTAGCCAGCAACCCTCCTGTTAATGAATGAAAGGGAATGAACACTCAGGATAAAGGAGGAAAGGATAAGAATTTGGGATGGGACGAGGAGAAAGAATGGTACCCAACCACTTGGACGGTCGGGGATAGAACGCCGCCCTGCATGAAGCGAAACCGTCGCTCTACCATCCACCTCACCTAGTTGTGCGTATGAATGAGCAACCTTATACAGGAGACTCGCAGCTGACTGCGGTCAAACTTTTTCCAAAAGGTGCGCGCACTAACCTCCAGTGTTGGAACACCGCCTCCATCAGCGCCTCGCCCACGTAATGCAAAGAATAGAATTAACCTACTATTGCCTAATATATATACTCGCCTACTATTTGCTAATAGAACAAAACACCTATCCTAACCTAACCTAGGCCTACCTGTATATAAAAATAAATAATTTAGATATTAATATGTACTCGATAAAATATAGTTTTTGGTTACATAGTATTTTAAAAGTGATTAATTCACCCTTGTGACCGGCTACAATTGGACTGGCACCGTGTAGGAGCAAGTCCAACTGTAGGACTGAGGACTGAGTTCTCAGTCCTCAGCCCCATCTGTGGGACTGAGGCTGGGGGTGGGGACTCACTAGGTGTTCACAAGAACTCTCAGTCATTGAGTGTTGATGCTGAGGAAGGTGTTACAGTAGCTCAAAGGAGTCTGACTTTCGTATCTTGAGTATTAAAATTTATATTTAGAGGACAGTGCCAGCTGTTACTTGGATATTGGCAGTAACTGGAGGGGAGTGGAAGAGGAGGAGGAGAGGGCGCGGGACAGAAGAAAGAGTAGACAAGAAAGGGAAGTTGCGAAGTCTTGCTCACGAACACCCACTCACGATGCTGACATTAAAAATGAACTTTTACAAGTTCATGTTCCTGTTGCTTACCTCCCATTTCTCTCTCTCTCTCTCTCTCTCTCTCTCTCTCTCTCTCTCTCTCTCTCTCTCTCTCTCTCTCTCTCTCTCTCTCTCTCTCTCTCTCTCTCTCTCTCTCTCTCTCTCTCTCTCTCTCTCTCTCTCTCGCTCTCTCTCTCTCTCTCTCTCTCTCTCTCTCTCTCTCTCTCTCTCTCTCTCTCTCTCTCTCTCTCTCTCTCTCTCTCTCTCTCTCTCTCTCTCTCTCTCGCTCTCTCTCTCTCTCTCTCTCTCTCTCTCTCTCTCTCTCTCTCTCTCTCTCTCTCTCTCTCTCTCTCTCTCTCTCTCTCTCTCTCTCTCTCTCTCTCTCTCTCTCTCTCGCTCTCTCTCTCGCTCTCTCTCTCTCTCTCTCTCTCTCTTTCCCTCTCTCTCTCTTTTTTACACAGGTGGATACATGGAATAAAAGCCTTCTGACTCCTGCTAACATAAGTCAAAGTACGTCTGAGAGCTTTCCCTTTCCCTAGGTGATGGTAAGCCTTACTCTAGAGAGTGTCCCTGGAGCTCGACCCACCAGTCGGTGTACTCCCAGGTCTCCAGTTCCTTGCGGGTAAACACTGACGAACGGTTATGAATCAGTGCCCAGTCAATCCTGCCCGGGCCTTGTCACGGGACCAGTGTGTGTGTACTGTCTGTGCTGTGTGTCCTGTACTCACTTATTTGTGCCTGCAGGATCGCGTTCTAGCTCTTGGGCTCTGCTTTTCTAGCCGCTGGTTGTCTAATGCAATGAACACACAAGAACGGAGACCCCTGTGTGCGTGATTATATTCGTTCATATAACTCATAGGCCAACTGCTGACCATTCACAGGATACAGCCTACAATACCTTTCTAACTCCCAGTTACCTTTTCACTGCTAGCCGGAAAAAAAGAGGCATGAGATGAAAGGAAACACCGCCAAATTGTTTCTGCCCCCAGCCGGGAGTCGAGCCTGAGAGTGACGACTTTTTACGCTGAAATACCATTTAATGATGACCGTAATTCCTGATATCTAAATACCGGGGCTGACTCTCAGAGCCACAGCGATACCCTGGGCGCAGGAGAAAATACACAATTACAGATAACACGTGAATGTCAATACTGTTAATTACAAGATATACAAAGGCAGTCTGGAAGGCGGTGTATGTTACAGCTGCCTCAGCTACCCAAGGAAAAAAAAACTTGTTATCTTATTATATGCATTTAGTTCACATATCAAATTCACTGACGCAGGTTCATCTTAAGCAAGATTTTCGTGAGACCATAAGTAGATATGGCTACATAATTCGTCTTAGTATAGGAAGCGCAAGATAATGCAGTTTCAAATGACTGTAGTTTGAAATTTGTAGTACAAACAATGGATTTATTTCCTATTCCAGATGATTTGACTGTGGTTGGTGCTGCTCTGTGATATGTTAATTGTCTGATGATATGATTCTCTTTTTTGTTTGATGAATGTGGTCTGTCATCAAACACACATCACAACATGACGTGTGATGACTGTGGGATTGTTCGGTGATTGTTTTATGTGACGTTTAATTAGTTGCGTGACCAATGTTTTGTGTGCTGAGTGCGCTCTTGTATGATGATTGTGTTACTGTGTCATTATTGTGTTCTTACGTGAGGTTTGTGTTGTTTTACTGTCTGATAATTGTATCGTACTGCAGAGATAATTGTTGTGTGGTGTTTGGTTTACTGTTGATGATTGTTTCGCTTCGTGGTTTTGTTGTTGTTGTGTGTGTATGATTTTGCTTACTTGTGATGATTGTGTTGATTTGGGATGATTGTGTAGTCAAGTGATTATTGTGACTTTTAATTCAGGTGTTGTATGATGTTTGTGTTATGCCATGATTGTGTTGTTGGATCATTGTGTTGTAGGGTGATGATTGTGTTGTAAGGTGATGATTGTGTACTTGACTGGCCCAATCGTGTCTGAGTCCGACTGTATTTAATCATAACCACACCTGTGACTACCTGTAACCACGACTGTACCTGTAGCCGGAGCAATAAACCTATAAAGTGAAGAAGTGAGTTAAAGTGATCGAAACTCTATAGTGCCAAGGCGTTCAGGATAAGCCTCGGTGCTCCGTAACGAGGTAGTCAAATGTTACGAGGTAGTTAGCTGTAATGAAGTAGTTAGTGGTAATCAGGTATTCAGCTGTAAATGGAGTAGGTAACTGTAACAAAGTAGTCAGTTCTAACGAGGTAGTCAGTTGATTTATTACTCTATATAAATTGGCCTTACAAAAATGATGGAGATAATGTAATTTTTTTTGTGTGTGTGTGTACAGAAGGTTTCTCTGTCTTCGTGATCTGACTGTGAGTGTTTTTCAAGAGAGGCTCGTAGGCAATGTCCACGCACCAGTGGCCATCCCGCCGGCTAGGCGAGGGCTGGGATGAGGGAACTATCCCCCCCCCCCTGGTTGGGGCACGGCTGGGGAGGAAGCTATCCAGTATACATGGATGATTTGATAGTAAGGGGCTCCATGACCTAATCAAAATAGTGCATGCATGACTTGACGCAAAACTTGCCCAATTTAGGGCTTTGGTGAGGGGATGATGACGCCAGTGAGCCGAGGTGGTTGAGGACTTGTTTCACCTAACAAGAGGACTATACCTCAGGGGACAGATTCACGAAGCAGTTACGCAATCACTTACGAACCTGTACATCTTTTCTTAATCTTTAGCGGCTTTGTTTACAATTATTAAACAGTTACTGAGCTCCGAAGCACCAGGAGGCTGTTTATAACAATAACAACAGTTGAATGGGAAGTTTTCATGCTTGTAAACTGTTTAATAAATGTAAACAAAGCCGCTAAAGATTGAGAAAAGATGTACAGGTTCGTAAGTGCTTGCGTAACTGCTTCGTGAATCTGGCCTCTGAATACCTGATGGTCGCGTCCTCATAATGCAAGTTTTGAAGACAGCTGATTTTATATAACTCTGTATGGATCCGAGAGCAAGGATCTGGTCTATAAAAACGCAGTGAAGGAAATGTGGCCAACCAATCGTACAATCAGGGATCGAACGTCGGCCCTACAAAATAGCGAATGAAGACCCGGTCAGCGGGGCCTCGTAGTCTGGTGGATAGCGCGCAGGGCTCGTAATTCTGTGGCGCGGGTTCGATTCCCGCACGAGGCAGAAACAAATGGGCAAAGTTTCTTTCACCCTGAATGCCCCTGTTACCTAGCAGTAAATAGGTACCTGGGAGTTAGTCAGCTGTTACGGGCTGCTTCCTGGGGGTGGAGGCCTGGTCGAGGACCGGGCCGCGGGGACACTAAAGCCCCGAAATCATCTCAAGATAACCTCAAGATAACCTCAAGATAGCGCATGTGTCACGCTGATCGTACCTGTTTACAGGCGGCCTACGAGCCTAGCATGTCAGTTCTGCTCGATGCTTTTGCTACTAGAGCTGAGGAATGTGGCCTCCTTATCTCTGTACACAAAAGACGTGCCCTCATTCCATGCGGTATTCCACCACCCAGTTATCATATAGATGGACGAGCACTTGAGAACTGCGAGTCTTACAGGTACCTTTGTGTCTCCATTAACGACTCGGGGTACCTCTCTTCTCTCAAGAGGAGACTCTGGGGGAGATTAAAGCCCTTGCCGGTCTTTGTTGGTGTCAATAATGGATTTAACGCGAGACTTGCTAGAATGCTGTATCTGCTCTGTGATTGACTACAGTGCTCTACATCTCACACTGTATATAGACAAAGAGCTAAAATCCTTTAAAACCTTGCAAAATGAAGCTATGCGTCTCATCCTTGGGGCTCCAAGGTCCACGAGAATAGTTAACATGAGAGCCGAGTTAAAATTAGCCACAATAAGTGAGATAATTTTGGCTATTAGCACAGTTTTCGGCGTGAAGGCATTGAGCAGATCTAGGTAACAAATGAGTTTTCTACTTCAGGAAAATATTGCTGCATAGATGACTAATGAGCCTCATCGCACTTGGCACTTCCTGTCTTCAGTATGAAATGTTAGAATGTAATCACCAACCTAGACTAGAACTTAATTATGGAATGAGTGTAGTACACTGTGGTATACTGGCACCGAGTGTCTTTCATATAGGTAGTCCCATGAATGGAACCCGAGTTACCAATTGCTTGAAGCTTAGCCAGTGGTTTCTGCTACCATACCCAGTCAAAAGCCACTTCAGCTTCCATGAAAGAACGCAGGTTATCTAAGGATTGGTCTAGAGACTGATAGAGGGGGGGGGGGGGGTAGAAATAGCCTAAGCTACTCAATCCCTTTGAGATGTATTTTTTTCTTGTCTCAATAAATATACTTGAACTTGATAGAGACTGATGCCACTTAATAGTAAGATTCAGCAAGAGATGAGTCGCAGAACGACCCTTCCTGAGGCCATATTGTCTACTACACACATCACACTGATGATCAACGATGATCATTAGTCACTGACGATGATCAACGAATGCTGCCACTTGTTGTGTGATTAGTCACAAGAATGTTGTCAGTAATTGACGACAGGGACACTAATCTGTAGTAACTGACCACTGACCTTTTCTTCCCATTGTGACCTGGAACTAAATCTGCTTTCTTCCATTAGGAAGGACCATATCACTTGAGAGAGACAGAGTTGGAAGAGCCGCGTGAGAGACGGTCCGAAAAGATCCAGACAGCTGCACAACCGTCTGGGGATGACCCTTACTTCCATACTTATGTCCAGTGATGTAAAAGAGGGATGATGAATTCCTGCTTCGTAATCACAGCTGACAACTTTGACACAGTGCATGGAACAAGACTGTGTACAGGGTGTCGTTCCTGATCAGAGACCTTCATCCTGGTACCAAAAAATTGATCTGCCTCATGGCTGGTTGCTCAGTAGCCTCGTGTCCTTGCTTTAGTTACGGGATTGTTCCACCGGGTGAACATATACCTGTCGGTCCTTAGCCACGGATCAACAGACTTTCCATCCAACTCTTCCTCGTGGAAGTTTCCTTTGTGATTCTGATGAAATGAAAACATTGTTATTAAAGAAGTTGTAGGGGCGAGAAGACTGCCAAGGAAAACCCCAGGGGTGATGGGGCTACACCAGGGGAAACCCCCAGGGGTGCTGGGGCTACACCAGGGGAAACCCCAGGGGTGATGGGGGCTATCCAGGTGAAAACCCCAGGGGTGATGGGGCTACACCAGGGGAAACCTCACGGGTGATGGGGCTACACCAGGGGAAAACCCCAGGGGTGATGGGGCTACACCAGGGGAAACCCAGGGGTGATGGGGGCTAGCCAGGTGAAAACCCAGTGGTGAAAGAATAAAAAGGAAAAGGTCTAAATGAGAAAGTGAGGAAGACCAAGATGAGAAGGGTAGGCTCCCAGGGTGTGTGAGGCGAGGACAACACCACCTGTTGATCTGAACAATTAACAACCCAAAGTAATTTTAGCCAAAGAAGCAACATTTGTGGAGCGATTGTGGGAGAAGTGTAGAGGAGTGACTGTGGGAGAGGTGTAGAGTGACTGTGGGAGGGGTGTAGAGGAGTGACTGTGGGAGGGGTGAAGAGGAGTGACTGTGGGATGGGTGTAGAGGAGTGACTGTGGGTGGGGTGTAGAGGAGTGACTGTGGGAGGGGTGTAGAGTGACTGTGGGAGGGGTGTAGAGGAGTGACTGTGGGAGGGGTGTAGAGGAGTGACTGTGGGTGGGGGGGGGTTGTAGAGGAGTGACTGTGGGTGGGGTGTAGAGGAGTGACTGTGGGAGGGGTGTAGAGTGACTGTGGGAGGGGTGTAGAGGAGTGACTGTGGGATGGGTGTAGAGGAGTGACTGTGGGTGGGGTGTAGAGGAGTGACTGTGGGAGGGGTGTAGAGTGACAGTGGGAGGGGTGTAGAGGAGTGACTGTGGGAGGGGTGTAGAGGAGTGACTGTGGGTGGGGGGGGTTGTAGAGGAGTGACTGTGGGTGGGGTGTAGAGGAGTGACTGTGGGAGGGGTGTAGAGTGACTGTGGGAGGGGTGTAGACTAGTGACTGTGGGAGGGTGTAGAGGAGTGACTGTGGGAGGGGTGTAGAGGAGTGACTATGGGAGGGGTCTAAAGGAGTGACTGTGGGAGGGGTGTAGAGGAATGACTGTGGGAGGAGTGTAGACTAGTGACTGTGGCAGAGGTGTTAGAAGAATAAGCGAGTGTGGGTGCTAGGGCAGTGAGTGACTGGGAGCGTGCAAGGAGAGTGACTATGGGTAGGGAGAGGGCAAGAGGGAAGGGTAGGGGGGTAGGGGGGTAGGGGGAGAGAGCATGACAGGGGTGGAGGGGCTCAGGGGAAGGAGCACTGAGGGGCGGGGTAAGACGAGCGTCATCCCTCTTGATTGGTTTTATTGACAAAATTCGGCTTTTTCTTTGTTCCCATTTTTAATGAGAGCGATAAAAACCATTAGTGAGAGAGAGGGAGAGAGAGAGAGAGAGAGAGAGAGAGAGAGAGAGAGAGAGAGAGAGAGAGAGAGAGAGAGAGAGAGAGAGAGAGAGAGAGAGAGAGAGAGAGAGAGAGAGAGAGAGAGAGAGAGAGAGAGAGAGAGAGAGAGAGAGAGAGAGAGAGAGAGAGAGAGAGAGAGAGAGAGAGGAGAGAGAGAGAGAGAGAGAGAGAGAGAGAGAGAGAGAGAGAGAGAGAGAGAGAGAGAGAGAGAGAGAGAGAGAGAGAGAGAGAGAGAGAGAGAGAGAGAGAGAGAGAGAGAGAGAGAGAGAGAGAGAGAGAGAGAGAGAGAGAGAGAGAGAGAGAGAGAGAGAGAGAGAGAGAGAGAGAGAGAGAGAGAGAGAGAGAGAGAGAGAGAGAGAGAGAGAGAGAGAGAGAGAGAGAGAGAGAGAGAGAGAGAGAGAGAGAGAGAGAGAGAGAGAGAGAGAGAGAGAGAGAGAGAGAGAGAGAGAGAGAGAGAGAGAGAGAGAGAGAGAGAGAGAGAGAGAGAGAGAGAGAGAGAGAGAGAGAGAGACAAACAGACAGACAGACAGACAGACAGACAGACAGACAGACAGACAGACAGACAGACAGACAGACAGACAGACAGACCGACAGACAGACAGACAGACAGACAGACAGACAGACAGACAGACAGACAGACAGACAGACAGACAGACAGACAGAAACAGAGATAAGATGCGAACCAGAGCCAAGAAAGATGGGAGAGCCCGACACACTCCAACGCTTACACATATATACACAGGGATACAGGGCTCTGTGGCTGAGTGGATAGCACGCTGGATACCTAATCCTGTGGTCCGGGTTCGATTCCCAGCACCGGCGATAAACAAAAATGGGTAAAGTTTATTTCACCCTGATGGCCTTGTTACCTAGCAGTAAATAGGTACTTGGGATTCAGACCGCTGTTACGGGCTGCTTCCTGGGTGTGTGTGTGTGGGGGGGGGGGGGATTAGTTAGTAGTTAGTAACAGTTGTTTCATTGACAGTTGAAAGGCGAGCCGAAAGAGCAGAGCTCAAACCCCAGAAGCACAACTAGGTGAGTACACACACACACACACACACCTTTGAAAAGGTTCAAAGGTTTGCCACCAGACTAGTACCCGAGCTGAGAGGTATGAGCTACGAGGAGAGACTACGGGAATTAAGCCTCACTTCGTTGGAAGACAGAAGAGTTAGGGGGGACATGATCTCCACATTCAAGATTCTCAAGAGAATCGACAGGGTTGATAAAGATAGGCTATTTAACACAAGGGGCACATGCACTAGGGGACACAGGTGGAAACTGAGTGCCCAAATGAGCCACAGAGATATTAGAAAGAACTTTTTTAGTGTCAGAGTGGTTGACAAATGGAATGCATTAGGAGGTGATGTGGTGGAGGCTGACTCCATACACAGTTTCAAGTGTAGATATGATAGAGCCCGATAGGCTCAGGAATCTGTACACCTGTTGATTGACGGTTGAGAGGCGGGACCAAAGAGCCAGAGCTCAACCCCCGCAAGCACAACTAGGTGAGTACACACACACACACACACACACACACACACACACACACACACACATACACACACACACACACACACACACACACACACACACACACACACACACACACACACACACACACACACACACACACACACACACACACACACACACACACACACACACACACACACATACACACACACACACACACACACACACACACATACACACACACACACACACACACACACACACACACACACACACACACACACACACACACACACACACACACACACACACACACACACACACACACACACACACACACATACACACAAAACGTTTGGACAAAAGAGTTAGGGACTCCCTAATTCTTTTTGCCTCTCTCAGTCCCTGCCTCACACTATTTACCTCTTCCTCTCCCTACCTCACTTTAACGTTCTTTCACACAATCCTTCACCCTCATCCTTTCGCACTCTGTTCTCCTCCTCCTCCTAGCTCCTCCACTGTTCTACTCCACTCCTCATCCATTGTTCTTCTTCCTCTCGCCCTCCGAACACCTTTTTTGGTCGAACGTTCAATTCTTCATTATTTACTGTTGTAAGTCTCTAGCTCTGCCTGTATACTACAGACGCGAGTGTATGTTTGGTAGTTACCATTGTAAAAGCAATACAATCACGTATGGTTGAGTGTTCAGTAACTCATAAATGCCGTCTAGATCTCAGTCCCTAGCCATGGAGGACAGGAGGAAGTGCATGCACGATGGTCACCATTGTAAATGTTTGGGTACGTCTGTGAGAGGAAAATGTAAATAAATTAAAAAAAAAACTCACCCTCACTCTAGCAATACTTCCTTCACTCTTTCACTCTCTCACTTTCTTCCTCACACACTCTCTCCCTAACTTTCTCTCTCCTTCAGTAGTTTGCTCACACCCCCCTCTCTCTCTCTCTCTCTGTTTCTGTCTCTCTGTCTCTCTGTCTCTGTCTCTCTCTGTCTCTCTCTGTCTCTCTCTCTCTCTCTCTCTCTCTCTCTCTCTCTCTCTCTCTCTCTCTCTCTCTCTCTCTCTCTCTCTCTCTCTCTCTCTCTCTCTCTCTCTCTCTCTCTCTCTCTCTCTCTCTCTCTCTCTCTCTCTCTCTCTCTCTCTCTCTCTCTCTCTCTCTCTCTCTCTCTCTCTCTCTCTCTCTCTCTCTGTCTCTCTCTCTGTCTCTCTCTCTCTCTCTCTCTCTCTCTCTCTCTCTCTCTCTCTCTCTCTCTCTCTCTCTCTCTCTCTCTCTCTCTCTCTCTCTCTCTCTCTCTCTCTCGTGGAGGTTGTGAGGTATGGTTGGATCTGGGAGTTAGGTCGTGGATTATGTTGGATTAATAAAGGGGGGTTATGGTTTAAGGTTGGGTCCTGTTATCGGGGTGTAGGCCACAAAATTGGCATTTTTTAATGCCAATTTTGTGGCATTAAAAATCCATATCAATGGCTTGGCGCTCTTTCCTGATAATTTCTTTCCATCCCCCCCATTTGTCACCTTATTAAGTTGAATCTCGAGAATTTGGCAGATGCAATTTATGGTTTGATCACTTGCAAAAATTGCTACTTAAGCTTGTGTAAATTATAAAGTAAGATGTCTTGAGACAGAACTGAAGTAAATAAATTAGTATGTGATTTCATCTGAAAATATATTACGAGTTCTCTCCCTGGAATCATTAAGCTTTAAGAACTCAAAGAGGACCAGCACTGAAGCGAAGATGAAAGTGAAATTAAAGAGAATTAAGTTAGAATTAGAGAGAATTAAGTTGATGTATCAGTCTCAAGTGGAAACGAATGGAGACTGTTTGGAAGTTTTCAGAGTGACAAGACTGGAAGCTGCATGGTTCCTTGCCTGAACGTGACTGGATGTCAAGTCTCGAAGCCGCATAGTTTCCGGTCTGTAGGCTACAGGAGGTCAAGTCTGGCATCCGCAGTGTTCATCTGCTGGAAGCTGCGGAATACTAATTCTGGAATCTACAAGGTTCCTGGCCAGGAAGTTATATGATATCAAGTCTGGAATCTACAGAGTTCCTGGTCAGGAAGTTATTTGATATCAAGTCTGGAATCTACAGAGTTCCTGGTCAGGAAGTTATTTGATATCAAGTCTGGAATCTACAGAGTTCCTGGTCAGGAAGTTATATGATATCAAGTCTGGAATATACAGAGTTCCTGGCCAGGAAGTTGAAGAATATACAGGTTTGAAAGAAGGATGATTCCAGGACTGGAAGTTGCAGAGTTCCAGGCGCCGCAATCTAATCAACTACACCACAATGTGTGTGTTACACCCAGACCTGATACTCTTCCAGCCATTGAAAGCTTAATTCGTATCTGAGCATTGCATGATTACCTGGGTGATCACTTGGAAATTACATGGCGTGATAGATTTAGATTTATGAAACCCGAGAAGCGCGAGAGGTATATCTTGTACTCGAGGCTTCATGATGATTTAAGATTGTGCGAAGAATGCTGTGAACTCTTAAGTAGTCTCGGCAACCTTTAGTTTTCGAGACAATAGAAGCTGGGCTTCAACCTGCAAGGGCGCGATATTTACTCAGTTAAAAACTATAAAGTGAACCCTCATCATACCTTGAAAACTGGAAGCAAACTGGACCTAAAGAGGACAATAGATCTTTGCCCTCACATTTTAAAGATCTTAATAGATCTTAGCTATTCACATCTTATAGATCTTAATAGATCTTAGCTACTCACATTTTAAAGATCTTAATAGATCTTAGCTATTCACATCTTATAGATCTTAATAGATCTTAGCTACTCACATTTTAAAGATCTTAATAGATCTTAGCTACTCACATCTTATAGATCTTAATAGATCTTAGCTACTCACATCTTATAGATCTTAATAGATCTTAGCTACTCACATCTTATAGAGCTTAATAGATCTTAGCTACTCACATCTTATAGATCTAAATAGATCCTGGCAACTCACATCTTAGAAGATATGAATAGTTCTTATCCCGGAAGCCGTTAGTAGATCAAGTCCCGCAAGATTCAACTCATTTCATTAGCCTCATCCACGGAGCGGCATGATAGATGTATCATGCCGCTCCGTATCATGTATCATGATAGATGTATCTTACACTGACAGCTGAAAGATCTTAGACTGCATCTCCATACGTACGTGGATATAACACGGGAAGTTGTATAATTAAGCGGATCTTATCCAGCATGTTCGTATGAGTAAGTGCATTATAAGCAGTATGATGAATAAATATGTACATCCTACGCAAGAAGCTGCATGAGTAAGTGGAGCTTACTCAGGAAGCTGAATAAGTTCCAGGAAGCTCAGGAAGAAAGTAAGTGGATAAACCGCTGAAACATATGTAAGCTGATTACATAAAATAAGCTTACATAGCATAGCTTACATTACATAGCTTATTACATAAAATAGATCTTACGCGGAAAGATGCATAAACGGGTGAAACTTATCAAGGAAGCGGGACAAGGGAATCTTCCACAGTAAGCAGCATAAGACGATCTTTCACAGGAAGTTGCGTCAGTAACTGGATATTACACAGTTACTGGTGCCTGACGGCTGAGTGGACAGCGCTCGGGATTCGTAGTCCTCAGGCTCCGGGTTCGATTCTCGGTGGAGGTGGAGACAAATGGGCAAAATGTTTCTTTCACCTTGATGCCCCTGTTACCTAGCAGTAAATATAGGTACCTGGGAGTTAAACAGCTGCTACGGGCTTCATCCCGGGGGAGGGGGGTGTAACAAAAAAAGGACGCTAGTCGAGGACCGGGCCGCGGGGACGCTAAGCCCCGAAATCATCTCAAGATAACCTCACGATAACCTCAAGATAACCAAGATAGCTGCATCAGTGGATCTCAAACTGTAAGATTCATAAGTAGAAATTACACAATAAGCTACAAAGGAAAGTTGATCTTCTAGAGTTAAATCTAAACTGATAATTTAGATAAATAGAGATAAAGTTGATTTTATAAAGCAGCTGTTGCAACACGACCACTGTAGCAACACGACCACTGTAGCAACACGACCACTTTAGCAACACGACCACTGTAGCAACACGACCACTGTAGCAACACGACCACTGTAGCAACACGACCACTGTAGCAACACGACCACTGTAGCAACACGACCACTGTAGCAACACGACCACTGTAGCAACACGACCACTGTAGCAACACGACCACTGTAGCAACACGACCACTGTAGCAACACGACCACTGTAGCAACACGACCACTGTAGCAACACGACCACTGTAGCAACACGACCACTGTAGCAACACGACCACTGTAGCAACACGACCACTGTAGCAGCAACAACACGACCACTGTAGCAACACGACCACTGTAGCAACACGACCACTGTAGCAACACGACCACTGTAGCAGCAACAACACGACCACTGTAGCAACACGACCACTGTAGCAGCAACAACACGACCACTGTAGCAACACGACCACTGTAGCAACACGACCACTGTAGCAGCAACAACACGACCACTGTAGCAACACGACCACTGTAGCAACACGACCACTGTAGCAACACGACCACTGTAGCAACACGACCACTGTAGCAACACGACCACTGTAGCAACACGACCACTGTAGCAACACGACCACTGTAGCAACACGACCACTGTAGCACACGCCACTAGCAACACGACCACTGTAGCAACACGACCACTGTAGCAACACGACCACTGTAGCAACACGACCACTGTAGCAACACGACCACTGTAGCAACACGACCACTGTAGCAGCAACAACACGACCACTGTAGCAACACGACCACTGTAGCAACACGACCACTGTAGCAACACGACCACTGTAGCAACACGACCACTGTCGCAACACGACCACTGTAGCAACACGACCACTGTAGCAACACGACCACTGTAGCAACACGACCACTGTAGCAGCAACAACACGACCACTGTAGCAACACGACCACTGTAGCAACACGACCACTGTAGCAGCAACAACACGGACCACTGTAGCAACACGACCACTGTAGCAACACGACCACTGTAGCAACACGACCACTGTAGCAACACGACCACTGTAGCAACACGACCACTGTAGCAACACGACCACTGTAGCAACACGACACTGTAGCAACACGACCACTGTAGACAAACACGACCACTGTAGCAACACGACACTGTTAGCAACACGACCACTTGTCAGCAACACGGACCACTGTAGCAGCAACAACACGACCACTGTTAGCAACACGACCACTGTAGCAACACGACCCCTGTAGCAAACACGACCACTGTAGCAACACGACCACTGTAGCAGCAACAACACGACCAACTGTAGCAACACGATCCAACTGTAGCAGCCAACAACACGACCACGTAGCAACACACGGACCACTGTAGGCAACAACACGACCACTGTAAGCAACACGAACCCTGTAGCAGCACCAACACGACCACTGTAGCAACTCCGACCACTGTAGCAGCAACAACACGACCACTGTAGCAACCGACCACTGTAGCAACACGACCACTGTAGCAACACACGACCACTGTAGCAACACGGCCACTGTAGGCAACACGACCACTGTAGCAAGCAACGAACACGACTCTGTAGGCAAACACTGACCACTGTAGCAACACGACACTGTACAACAAGACCACTGTAAGTCAACACGAACCACTGTAGCAACACGACCATGTAGCAACACGACCACTTTAGCAACATCGACCACTGTACACACGACCACTGTAGCAAGCAACACCGACCCAACACTGTAGCAACCGACCACTGTGCAACAGAACCACTGTAGCAACACGACCACTGTAGCCAACACAACGACCACTGTAGCAACCGACACTGTATCAACACGACCACTGTAAGCAACACGACCACCTGGAGCAACACGACCCTGTAGCAACACGACAACTGTATCAGCAACAACACACCACTGTATCAACACGACCACTGTAGCAACACGACACTGTAGCAAAACGACCACTGTAGCAACACGACCACTGTAGAGCACAACACGACCACTGTAGCACACGACCACTGTAGCAACACGACCACTGTAGCACACACGACCACTGTAGCAACACGACCACTGTAGCAACACGACCACTGTAGCAACACGACCACTGTAGCAGCAACAACACGACCACTGTAGCAACACGACCACTGTAGCAGCAACAACACGACCACTGTAGCAACACGACCACTGTAGCAACACGACCACTGTAGCAACACGACCACTGTAGCAACACGACCACTGTAGCAACACGACCACTGTAGCAACACGACCACTGTAGCAACACGACCACTGTAGCAACACGACCACTGTAGCAACACGACCACTGTAGCAACACGACCACTGTAGCAACACGACCACTGTAGCAACACGACCACTGTAGCAACACGACCACTGTAGCAACACGACCACTGTAGCAACACGACCACTGTAGCAACAACACGACCACTGTAGCAACACGACCACTGTAGCAGCAACAACACGACCACTGTAGCAACACGACCACTGTAGCAACACGACCACTGTAGCAACACGACCACTGTAGCAACACGACCACTGTAGCAACACGACCACTGTAGCAACACGACCACTGTAGCAACACGACCACTGTAGCAACACGACCACTGTAGCAACACGACCACTGTAGCAACACGACCACTGTAGCAACACGACCACTGTAGCAACACGACCACTGTAGCAGCAACAACACGACCACTGTAGCAACACGACCACTGTAGCAACACGACCACTGTAGCAACACGACCACTGTAGCAACACGACCACTGTAGCAGCAACAACACGACCACTGTAGCAACACGACCACTGTAGCAGCAACAACACGACCACTGTAGCAACACGACCACTGTAGCAGCAACAACACGACCACTGTAGCAACACGACCACTGTAGCAACACGACCACTGTAGCAACACGACCACTGTAGCAGCAACAAACACGACCACTGTAGCAACACGACCACTGTAGCAACACGACCACTGTAGCAACACGACCACTGTAGCAACACGACCACTGTAGCAACACGACCACTGTAGCAACACGACCACTGTAGCAACACGACCACGGTAGCAACACGACCACTGTAGCAACACGACCACTGTAGCAACACGACCACTGTAGCAACACGACCACTGTAGCAACACGACCACTGTAGCAACACGACCACTGTAGCAACACGACCACTGTAGCAACACGACCACTGTAGCAACAACAACACGACCACTGTAGCAACACGACCACTGTAGCAGCAACACCACGACCACTGTTGCAACAACAACACGACCACTGTTGCAACAACAACACGACCACTACAGCAGCAACAACACGACCACTGTAGCAGCAACAACACGACACCTGTAGCAGCAACAACACGACCACTGCAGTACCAACAACACGACCACTGTAGCAACAACAACACGACCACTGTAGCAACAACAACATGACCACTACAGCACCAACAACACGACCACTGTAGCAGCAACAACATGACCACTACAGCAACAACAACACGACCACTGTAGCAACACGACCACTGTAGCAACACGACCACTGTAGCAACACGACCACTGTAGCAGCAACAACACGACCACTGTAGCAACACGACCACTGTAGCAACACGACCACTGTAGCAACACGACCACTGTAGCAGCAACAACACGACCACTGTAGCAACACGACCACTGTAGCAACACGACCACTGTAGCAGCAACAACACGACCACTGTAGCAACACGACCACTGTAGCAGCAACAACACGACCACTGTAGCAACACGACCACTGTAGCAACACGACCACTGTAGCAGCAACAACACGACCACTGTAGCAACACGACCACTGTAGCAACACGACCACTGTAGCAACACGACCACTGTAGCAACACGACCACTGTAGCAACACGACCACTGTAGCAACACGACCACTGTAGCAACACGACCACTGTAGCAACACGACCACTGTAGCAACACGACCACTGTAGCAACACGACCACTGTAGCAACACGACCACTGTAGCAACACGACCACTGTAGCAGCAACAACACGACCACTGTAGCAACACGACCACTGTAGCAGCAACAACACGACCACTGTAGCAACACGACCACTGTAGCAACACGACCACTGTAGCAACACGACCACTGTAGCAACACGACCACTGTAGCAACACGACCACTGTAGCAACACGACCACTGTAGCAACACGACCACTGTAGCAACACGACCACTGTAGCAACACGACCACTGTAGCAACACGACCACTGTAGCAACACGACCACTGTAGCAACACGACCACTGTAGCAACACGACCACTGTAGCAACACGACCACTGTAGCAGCAACAACACGACCACTGTAGCAACACGACCACTGTAGCAACACGACCACTGTAGCAACACGACCACTGTAGCAACACGACCACTGTAGCAGCAACAACACGACCACTGTAGCAACACGACCACTGTAGCAGCAACAACACGACCACTGTAGCAACACGACCACTGTAGCAGCAACAACACGACCACTGTAGCAACACGACCACTGTAGCAACACGACCACTGTAGCAACACGACCACTGTAGCAGCAACAACACGACCACTGTAGCAACACGACCACTGTAGCAACACGACCACTGTAGCAACACGACCACTGTAGCAACACGACCACTGTAGCAACACGACCACTGTAGCAACACGACCACTGTAGCAACACGACCACGGTAGCAACACGACCACTGTAGCAACACGACCACTGTAGCAACACGACCACTGTAGCAACACGACCACTGTAGCAACACGACCACTGTAGCAACACGACCACTGTAGCAACACGACCACTGTAGCAACACGACCACTGTAGCAACAACAACACGACCACTGTAGCAACACGACCACTGTAGCAGCAACACCACGACCACTGTTGCAACAACAACACGACCACTGTTGCAACAACAACACGACCACTACAGCAGCAACAACACGACCACTGTAGCAGCAACAACACGACACCTGTAGCAGCAACAACACGACCACTGCAGTACCAACAACACGACCACTGTAGCAACAACAACACGACCACTGTAGCAACAACAACATGACCACTACAGCACCAACAACACGACCACTGTAGCAGCAACAACATGACCACTACAGCAACAACAACACGACCACTGTAGCAACAACAACACGACCACTGTAGCAACAACAACATGACCACTGCAGTACCAACAACACGACCACTGTAGCAGCAACAACATGACCACTACAGCAACAACAACACGACCACTGTAGCAACAACAACACGACCACTGTAGCAACAACAACACGACCACTGTAGCAACAACAACATGACCACTACAGCACCAACAACACGACCACTGTAGCAGCAACAACATGACCACTACAGCAACAACAACACGACCACTGTAGCAACAACAACACGACCACTGTAGCAACAACAACATGACCACTACAGCACCAACAACACGACCACTGTAGCAGCAACAACATGACCACTGTAGCAGCAACAACATGACCACTACAGCAACAACAACACGACCGCTGTAGCAACAACAACATGACCACTACAGCAACAACAACACGACTACTGTAGCAGCAACAACAACACGACCACTGTAGCAGCAACACGACCACTGTAGCAACAACAACACGACCACTGCAGCAGCAACAACACGACCACTGTAGCAGCAACAACACGACCACTACAGCACCAACAACACGACCACTGTAGCAGCAACAACACGACCACTGTAGCAGCAACAACACGACCACTGTAGCAACACGACCACTGTAGCAACAACAACACGACCACTGCAGCAGCAACAACACGACCACTGTAGCAGCAACAACACGACCACTGTAGCAGCAACAACAACACGACCACTGTAGCAGCAACAACAACACGACCACTGTAGCAGCAACAACACGACCACTGTAGCAGCAACAACACGACCACTGTAGCAACACGACCACTGTAGCAACAACAACACGACCACTGTAGCAACAACAACACGACCACTGCAACAGCAACAACACGACCACTGTAGCACCAACAACACGACCACTGCAACAGCAACAACACGACCATTGTAGCAGCAACAACACGACCACTGTAGCAACACGACCACTGTAGCAACACGACCACTGTAGCAACAATAACACGACCACTACAGCAGCAACAACACGACCACTGTAGCACCAACAACACGACCACTGCAACAGCAACAACACGACCATTGTAGCAGCAACAACACGACCACTGTAGCAACACGACCACTGTAGCAACACGACCACTGTAGCAACAATAACACGACCACTACAGCAGCAACAACACGACCACTACAGCAGCAACAACACGACCACTGTAGCAGCAACAACACGACCACTACAGCACCAACAACACGACCACTGTAGCAACAACAACACGACCACTGTAGCAACAACAACAACACGACCACTACAGCAGCAACAACACGACCACTGCAACAGCAACAACAACACGACCACTGCAACAGCAACAACAACACGACCACTGTAGCAACACGACCACTGTAGCAGCAACAACACGACCACTACAGCAGCAACAACACGACCACTACAGCAGCAACAACACGACCACTGTAGCAGCAACAACACGACCACTGCAGCAGCAACAACACGACCACTACAACAGCAACAACACGACCACTACAGCAACAACAACACGACCACTGCAGCAGCAACAACACGACCACTACAACAGCAACAACACGACCACTACAGCAGCAACAACACGACCACTGCAGCAGCAACAACACGACCACTGTAGCAGCAACAACACGACCACTGCAGCACCAACAACACGACCACTACAGCAGCAACAACACGACCACTACAGCACCAACAACACGACCACTGCATCACCAACAACACGACCACTACAGCAGCATCAACACGACCACTACAGCACCAACAACACGACCACTTCAGCACCAACAACACGACCACTACAGCACCAACAACACGACCACTACAGCAGCAACAACACGACCACTACAGCAGCAACAACACGACCACTGTAGCAGCAACAACACGACCACTACAGCAGCAACAACACGACCACTGCAGCAGCAATAACACGACCACTACAACAGCAACAACACGACCACTTCAGCAGCAACAACACGACCACTGCAGCAGCAGCAACAACACGACCACTACAACAGCAACAACACGACCACTACAGCAGCAATAACACGACCACTACAACAGCAACAACACGACCACTACAACAGCAACAACACGACCACTACAGCAGCAACAACACGACCACTACAGCAGCAACAACACGACCACTACAGCAGCAACAACACCACCACCGCAACAGCAACAACACGACCACTACAACAGCAATAACACGACCACTACAGCAGCAACAATATGACCACTACAGCAGCAACAACACGACCACTGCAGCAGCAACAACACGACCACCGCAACAGCAACAACACGACCACTGCAGCAGCAACAACACCACCACTACAACAGCAACAACACCACCACTGCAGCAGCAACAACACCACCACTACAACAGCAACAACACGACCACTGCAGCAGCAACAACACGACCACTGCAGCAGCAACATCACGACCACTACAGCAGCAACAACACGACCACTACATGATGAACGACAGTGAGACGCCAACGCTCGGAGCCCCAATATGATCAAGCGGGCCGTGTTCTTGCACCATAAAGCCTGTATCACATTACCCTGACCAGTTGCTGGGCTCGTTACCCTCTTGATGGATCACGCCAGAGGTCACCTCCGCTCCTACCATCTGCCAGTTAACGCATTTTACTAAACGAAGCTTCTCTGCCTTCTCTTTCAATTAGAGACTTCATTACCATATAACCCTTCTCGCGCCCCCTATACCCACCAACGCTCGTCGTATCCATCTCCTGGTTTTTAATATTTAATCTCTTCGTTAGGAGTGGGTGGAGCGGTTTACTGACTTCTCGTGTGGACCAGAGGACTGGACCAGAGGACTAGACCAGAGGACTGGACCAGAGGACTGGACCAGAGAACTAGACCAGAGGACTGGACCAGAGGACTGGACCAGAGGACTTGACCAGAGGACTGGACCAGAGGACTGGACCTGAGGACTGGACCAGAGGACTGGACCAGAGGACTGGACCAGAGGACTGGACCAGAAGACTGGACCAGAGGACTGGACCAGAGGACTGGACCAGAGAACTGGACCAGAGCACTGGACCAGAGCACTGGACCAGAGCACTGGACCAGAGCACTGGACCAGAGGAATGGACCAGAGGACTGGACCAGAGAACTGGACCAGAGCACTGGACCAGAGCACTGGACCAGAGCACTGGACCAGAGCACTGGACCAGAGCACTGGACCAGAGCACTGGACCAGAGAACTGGACCAGAGCACTGGACCAGAGCACTGGACCAGAGCACTGGACCAGAGCACTGGACCAGAGAACTGGACCAGAGGACTGGACTAGAGGACTGGACCAGAGGACTGGACCAGAGGACTGGACCAGAGGACTGGACCAGAGAACTGGACCAGAGGACTGGACCAGAGGACTGGACCAGAGAACTGGACCAGAGGGCTGGACCAGAGGACTGGACCAGAGGACTGGACCAGAGGACTGGACCAGAGGACTGGACCAGAGGACTGGACCAGAGAACTGGACCAGAGCACTGGACCAGAGCACTGGACCAGAGCACTGGACCAGAGCACTGGACCAGAGCACTGGACCAGAGGACTGGACCAGAGGACTGGACCTGAGGACTGGACCAGAGGACTGGACCAGAGAACTAGACCAGAGGACTGGACCAGAGGACTGGACCAGAGGATTGGACCAGAGGACTGGACCAGAGGACTGGACCAGAGGACTGGACCAGAGGACTGGGCCAGAGGGTGCTCGGGGATGGTGTGATGATGCTGATTCGTCTTGGTATTATCTGTTGTCTGAAACCGTGTCTGGCTGTGGGCCGTCAGAGGCGATCTCATATCGACACTATCTCTCAGCTTGGGGAGTTGTGCTCGCTGTGCACCTATAGCTCGCTATGGAGGGATTTGGGTTTGGGGTGGGGGGATTTGCTGGGGGATTTTGAAGGAGGGGGTTTGTTGACAATCAGCTGCTGCCAGGAAGGTAACTTGGACCTAAACTCGTGGGAAAGAATTTTTTTTTCCCTAGTCGGGGTTCGATATCTCGGGAAATTTGGCTCCGATGTTGTTGTTGTCTTAAAGATGTCATCACCTGGTCTAGGTCGCTGATGCGATGCTTACCTTGCGCAGCTGGTCGATGTCCTCCCTCCCGGGTAAGCTCTGCCGGGATTTGCATACTGGAAATCAAAGACAAAACTTTTCGTTAATTCCAAAAATCAGAATTAAGAAAAAATGAACTTTAAAATAAGTGCATATCCAACATTTCCTGGTTTAAGACTCAATGTAAATTACTGGATAATATCAGCAGGTTCCTGCTTGCGTACCAGTCAGCCTTATATGACCTGCACACACACACACACACACACACACACACACACACACACACACACATACACACACACACACACAGGGGCCTGCTAGCCTGGTGGATAGCGCGCAGGTCACGTAATTCTGTGGCGCGGGTTCGATTCCCGCACCAGGCAGAAACAAATGGGCAAAGTTTCTTTCACCCTGAATGCCCCTGTTACCTAGCAGTAAATAGGTACCTGGGTGTTAGTCAGCTGTCACGGGCTGCTTCCTGGTGTGTGTGTGTGTGTGTGTGTGTGTGTGTGTGTGTGTGTGTGTGTGTGTGTGTGTGTGTGTGTGTGTGTGTGTGTGTGTGTGTGTGGTGTGGGGAAAAAAAGTAGTTAGTAAACAGTTGATTGACGGTTGAGAGGCGGGCCGAAAGAGCAAAGCTCAACCCCCGTAGACACAACTAGGTGAATACACACACACACACACACACACACACACACACACACACACACACACACACACACACACACACACACACACACACACACACACACACACAAGCGCGAGGGGCCTCGTAGCCTGGTGGATAGCGCGCAGGACACGTAATTCTGTGGCACGGGTTCGATTCCCGCACCAGGCAGAAACAAATGGGCAAAGTTTCTTTCACCCTGAATGCCTCTGTTACCTAGCAGTAAATAGGTACTTGGGAGTTAGTCAGCTGTCACGGGCTGCTTCCTGGTGTGTGTGTGTGGGGGGGGGGAGAATAGTAAACAGTTGATTGACAGTTGAGAGGCGGGCCGAAAGAATCCCCGCAAACACAACTAGGTGAATACACACACACACAGGCACGCGCGTGTGTGTGTGTGTGTGTGTGTGTGCACGCGCGTCCATGTCCGCAACTTAACATTGGCGCCATTGATACATTCTTTGAAACTGAGTGTAAATCAATGAGAAATGTTGTCTGAGACAGGTGTGTAGGTGTGGTCTGATACAGGTGTGTAGGTGTAGTCTGAGGCAGGTGTGAAGGTGTAGTCAGAGACAGGTGTGTAGGTGTGATCTGAGACAGGTGTGTAGGTGTGGTCTGAGACAGGTGTGAAGGTGTAGTCTGAGACAGGTGTGTAGGTGTAGTCTGAGACAAGTGTGAAGGTGTAGTCTGAGGCAGGTGTGAAGGTATTGTCTGAGACAGGTGTGAAGGTGTAGTCTGAGACAGGTGTGAAGGAGTAGTCTCAGACAGGTGTGTAGGTGTAGTCTGATACAAGTGTGAGGGAGTAGTCTGAGACAGGTGTGTAGGTGTTGTCGGAGACAGGTGTGAAGGTGTAGTCTGAGACAGGTGTGTAGGTGTAGTCTGATACAAGTGTGAAGGAGTAGTCTGAGACAGGTGTGTAGGTGTTGTCGGAGACAGGTGTGAAGGTGTAGTCTGAGACAAGTGTGAGGGAGTAGTCTGAGACAGGTGTGTAGGTGTTGTCGGAGACAGGTGTGTAGGTGTTGTCGGAGACAGGTTTGAAGGTGTAGTCTGAGACAAGTGTGTAAATGTAGTCTGAGACAGGTGTGTAGGTGTAATCTTTGATATTCTACTATCTCTCTCTCCTCGTCATCTCATCTTAATCGTCTCTTCCGAGATGATCTCATAAGAAAGCTTGTGTATCATTGCACAATGAAATCACATTAAAGTGATGAATCAGGGAGAAAACCAGTAGAAGCCGTGATGAGGACTCGCACTCTCGGTACTTCCAACCACACGCCCTAGCCCACTCAGCCACGACGTGCTAAGAGCAACGTAAATTGGGATTCAACTGAATCCTCTAGCATGTCGTGGCTGCGTTATGATGAGGATGATGATGACGATATAGATGATGATGATGGACATCAATCTCACTGTTATCGTCCTCATCATCACACTCATCACTGCCATCAACATCACTCTGTATCGTCATTATCATTATCTTCCTGATGATAATGATGATGATAAAGAAGATAATGATTATGACGATACAGAGTGATGTTGATGGCAGTGATGGTTATAATGATGAGGACGAAAATAGTGAGATTGATGACCATTATCATTATCAACACGGTCGTGTTGTTACTGTTGATGATGGTGACAATAATAGTGAATTGCACGATGGCTGTGGTAATGATACTGATGATGATAATGATGTCACTATTATTGACAATGATGGTGGATTAACGAGGTTGATAGTGACACAGCGATGCGCACGCACCATAACAGCGACTCTCTCTCAAAAAAAAAATCAATGGAACCTCCCCAAAAATAAACATAGGCCGTAGGCCATACGATAAGATGAAGGATTTACATACTTATCGCCGAAGGTGCCCGTCCCTCGGATCCTTGAGGACTGTGGTGGCAGAAGAGGAGCATCTGGAGGAACGGATTCGAACCCCTGGCAGCGGGTCGTCACCAGAGACTTGAAGCCACCGCCGCGACCTTGGCTCCTTGCCACGTATCTCCAGACGCCTCAGGTTCAGTCGTCTCCTAACTTGCCATTCCTGGTAACTACACTATGGTCAGGGCCGGGCCAGTCAGGCAGGCAGCCCGGGGGTATATTACGCAGTGTTTGGGCGTACGGTGAGGGAAGAGGAGGAGGAGGAGGAAGAGGTGAGAGGAAGCAAGAGGTGTGTGGGAAGAGAGGTGGCGAAAGGGGGAGTGGCAACCCAAACGGTAGCGACCGCCTGTACCTCATTGTTTCCAAACTCAGTGGAAATAGCTGGTCAGTTCTGGTGGCAATTGTTCACCCTATTTTTTATCTTCTTTTTTTTTTCTTGTTACAGTCTTTCGCCTGGTGGCATTTACCGTGGCACGCCGCCACCGCCGCCTCGTGTGTCACGCTCATCCACCATGGTGGACAAAACGAATAGAAACATAAACAGCGTTTTGTTTAATTTCACGAAAAATCTGATGGCTGAACATTGCCCGAGCGCTGGTATCTTATGGATCTTGTGCACAGGTGTTATAAGGAGGAGACTTCCCCCCATACCTGCTGCCTCCGCTGTGCTGGAGAGTCGAGCACCACCAGTGTGTGACTAACTAGGGAGCTGGAGCAGGAACCACTCACTGTGACGGCCCCTCCACTTTTCGGGGCATTTTTGCCGCTGCCTTTGTCTGAAGGGAAGCCAGCGGAGGTGCTCGCCTTTGTGACGGGCCGGAGATCGTCCCAAATACGTGTGGTTCCAACTTTCTCCGGACTCGTTTAACTCGTCGGGCTCGCGCGCAGGCCAGCACATGGGGGAAATAATTATCGTATTTCGTGATCGTCTGGTCTCCGGGTGTGGTCAGATCTGGCCCGGGGGTGAGAGAGAGGCTCAGGTGTAGTGCTGTGTGTGTGTGAGTGTGTGTTCTTATCCTCGATGATAACAAGAGATTATACCAGCATTAACTCTATATAGCTATAGCTAGTTAGCTATCTTAGTCGACTTGGTTTTAAGGTTTGGAGTCGGAAAAAGAACGAGAGACAGAGAGAGAGAGAGAGAGAGAGAGAGAGATTAATTCTTTGTATCCTTTGTTAGAAGGTGTAGGATCACTCATTTAATTTCAGGTGTTTTACTTAATGTTTTATTTCCTTTTAAATCGAGACTGAAACTGGAAATTGGTCAGCCAAAGCGTGTCATCTGGGCAGGGAAAGATATACAAGGAAATTTATCTGACCGTTCACATAAGAGCCATTAACCTTTCTCCTGTGACGCATATAAACTGGGTAACGTCAGCAGCATATGGCAACCCTGCAGACGTAATATCTGTTTCCAGGAAGATGAACTATATATAAATATATACAAGGCATCTAAAATCTGTGACAGTACATACGTCAGACCAGTTCTTGAGTATGCAGCTCCTACATGGCACTCTTACCTCAATAAGCACATAATGAAACTGGGGGAAACTGAGAGGTGTGCCACCAGACTGTTCACTGAGCTGAGAGGCATCAAGTACGATAAACAATAATGAACGAAAGATTTTTAGACAAACATGTGACAAGAACCAGAGGACAATAATACTGCTGATGTACGTAAATCAGCCGCGTGAATGTTGTAAAAGTCCTCCACTTGATAAGTGGTATCGCCTGCTTTATTCACAAACATTATAATTCTAATGTAATATCAGTGCTTTGTAACTCAAAATGCAAACAGTAAAATTGACACTTGATAGAGAGAGAGAGATGGGGTGCAGTTTTCAAGGGCAAGGGTGGAAGAATGATCAGAGCTTATTGGGGGAGTACCTCTGAATATCTGACTGATTTTTTTACAACTGAAGGACAGTGGTTGGAATGAGTGCTTGGAAAAAAGGAAGTGGTAAACGTGTTTACTGAGCTGGGATACTAGAGGGAAACTGTGGGGGGGGGGGGGAGGGATAACAACCAGTCTAAAATATATTCACGGTGCATTCTTTGTGATGGAGGTGGTAACAGACAGGAACACGAGCAGGAACATAACAATGTCCTTAAAATATTTTGTACCTACATTAGTACTGATATGAATAAATTGAACTCATTAAGTGCACTTGTGTGCACAGAATTTTCTTTCATTGCAATCACAGAAAAAAATGGATGAATTTATTATACCACAGTAATATACATTATTATACAAAGAATGGGAAGAACAAAATTTATCAGGGAAATTTAAAAGGCAGTTTTAAAGAAGTATCCAGTCCAATTCATTTACATAAACAATTCATATGCTGGAGGAGGAGCTGGTGGAGGGTATACTCCATACATTTGCTGAAGGAGGAGGTGAAAGAGGCTGACTCTGAACATCTGATGGGACAGCTGGAGGAGGAGACGGATGCTGACTTCATGCAAATGATGGAGGAGGAGGAGGAGGAGGTAGCCGTGGCTGATTTAAATCACAGATTCTCTTGAAGGTATAACAATGAACAGGACGGTCAGTATTGCACACACACAACACAACACACACACACACCACACACACACACACACACACACACACACACACACACACACACACACACACACACACACACACACACACACACACACACACACACACACACACACACACACACACACACACAGCTGGTTGAGCTGGGAATTATCACCCCCAAAAAAGAACTGGGAACCAAAGGGCTGGCGTACCGAAAGGGAAATTATGAGGAAATGAATAAATTCCTATGGGATATACATTGGGACACAGAACTCGGAACCAAGTCCGTACAAGACATGATGGACTATGTCACCCAAAAATGTCAGGAGGCTGTAAGCAGGTTTGTCCCAGCCCGACAGGAAAAAACAGAGAAGCAAAGGAAGAATCCGTGGTTTAATAGGGAATGTATGAAAGCAAAGGAGCTGAACAAAAGGGCATGGAGGAACTTCCGTAATAACAGAACACCAGAAAGTAGAGAGAGATACCAGAGAACCAGGAACGAGTATGTCAGTGTGAGAAGAGCAGCTGAGAAAAGGTATGAAAATGATATAGCTAATAAAGCCAAGACCGAACCCAAGCTACTACACAGTCAGATCAGGAGGAAGGCAACAGTGAAGGAACAGGTGATGAAACTTAGGGTGGGCGAGGACAGGTACTCAGAGAATGACAAAGAGGTGTGTGAAGAACTCAACAAAAGGTTCCAGGAGGTCTTTACAATAGAACAGGGAGATGTCGCGGCGCTAGAAGAGGTGGCAGCAAACCAGGTGACCTTGGATAGGTTCGAAATTACAAGAGATGAGGTCAAGAAGCACCTATTGGAGCTGGATGTGAGAAAAGCTGTTGGGCCGGATGGAATCTCGCCATGGGTATTGAAAGAGTGTGCAGGAGCACTTTGCCTACCACTCTCCATAGTGTATAGTAGGTCACTGGAAACGGGGGACCTACCAGAAATATGGAAGACTGCTAATGTAGTACCAATATACAAAAAGGGTGACAGACAAGAGGCACTGAACTACAGGCCAGTGTCCTTAACTTGTATACCATGCAAGGTGATGGAGAAGATTGTGAGAAAAAGCTAGTAAGGGAGTACCTAAACAATAAGAAGCAGAGAGTTACAGTGAGGGGTGAGACCTCAGACTGGCGTAAAGTCACCAGTGGAGTCCCACAGGGCTCTGTACTTGGACCTATCCTGTTTCTGATATACGTAAATGATCTCCCAGAGGGTATAGACTCATTCCTCTCAATGTTTGCTGACGACGCCAAAATTATGAGAAGGATTAAGACAGAGGAGGACAGCTTGAGGCTTCAAGAAGACCTGGACAAGCTGCAGGAATGGTCGAACAAATGGCTGTTAGAGTTTAATTCAAGCAAATGTAATGTAATGAAGATAGGAGTAGGAAGCAGGAGACCAGATACAAGGTATCACTTGGGAGATGAAATACTTCAAGAGTCCGAGAGAGAGAAAGACCTGGGGGTTGATATCACGCCAGACCTGTCCCCTGATGCTCATATCAAGAGGATAACAGCAGCAGCATATGCCAGGTTGGCTAACATAAGAACGGCCTTTAGAAACTTGTGTAAGGAATCTTTCAGAACATTATATACCACATATGTCAAACCAATCCTGGAGTATGCGGCACCAGCATGGAGTCCATATCTAGTCAAGCATAAGACTAAACTGGAAAAGGTTCAAAGGTTTGCCACCAGACTAGTACCCGAGCTGAGAGGTATGAGCTACGAGGAGAGACTACGGGAATTAAACCTCACTTCGTTGGAAGACAGAAGAGTTAGGGGGGACATGATCACCACATTCAAGATCCTCAAGGGAATTGACAGGGTTGATAAAGACAGGCTGTTTAACACAAGGGGCACACGCACTAGGGGACACAGGTGGAAACTGAGTGCCCAAATGAGCCACAGAGATATTAGAAAGAACTTTTTTAGTGTCAGAGTGGTTGACAAATGGAATGCATTAGGAAGTGATGTGGTGGAGGCTGACTCCATACACAGTTTCAAGTGTAGATATGATAGAGCCCAATAGGCTCAGGAACCTGTACACCTGTTGATTGACAGTTGAGAGGCGGGACCAAAGAGCCAGAGCTCAACCCCCGCAAGCACAACTAGGTGAGTACAACTAGGTGAGTACACACACACACACACACACACACACACACACACACACACACACACACACACACACACACACACACACACACACACACACACACACACACAACTGCAGAAGGCAGTTGAACTGCAGAAGGCAGCAACACTAGCTCACAGAATGAGAGCGAAGCTGCTGATCATGGGGGACCTAAATCATGGAGAGATAAATTGGGAATCAAGGAATCCCCATGGAGGGGACGAAACGTGGGGAGCAAAATTAGTAGATGTTATAGACAGGAATTTCCTGACACAACATGTGAAGGAAGACACAAGGGAAAGAGGAGGAGATGCACCGAGCCTATTAGACCTGATTTTCACCCAGAACGTAGAAGATATCGAGAATTTAGAGCATGAAATACCTCTAGGGGCCAGTGACCATTGTGTCCTAGTCTTTGACTACATGATGGAATTCAAACTTATGACCATGGGACAAGAGATCTGGGAAAGGAGAGCTGACTACAGGAAAGGGGACTATATGAGGATAAGGGACTATCTGGGTGAAGTGCAGTGGGAGGAAGAAATTAGAGGAAAAACAGTCCAAGATATGATGGACCTAGTCATACAGAAATGCCAGGAGGCCGAAGAGAGATTTATATCAACGGTAAAGGGAAAAAATAAGAAGGAATATAATAACCCATGGTTTAATAGACAGTGTCAGGAAGCAAAAATGGCCAGCAGACGGGAGTGGAGGAAGTACAGAAGACAAAGAACAGAGGACAGCAGAAGCAGATACAACAGAGCTAGGAACGATTACATTAACATAAGACGAACATCGGAAAGGGACTATGAGAACGATATTGCAATCAAAGCGAAAAAACAACCTAAGTTACTACACAGTCATATAAGAAGAAAAATGTCGGTGAACGACCAAGTGACAAGACTAAGGAAGACAGAGGGGGCATATACTGAAAGTGACAAGGAAATCTGTGAGGCACTGAATGCCAGTTTCCATGGAGTGTTCACTACCGAGCCTGAGCAGCTCCCATTGTTGGAAGGGGTTACCCTAGATGAAAGACTATCAGATATAGAGGTGACAGCAGAGGAGGTAATGAAACAGTTGACAACTCTAGATGCAACTAAAGCAGTTGGACCAGACAAAGTATCACCGTGGATACTAAAAGCAGCAGCGCAGGCCCTCAGCGTGCCTCTGGCAATGATCTTTAATGAGTCACTTATGTCAGGAGAATTGCCCAGTTGCTGGAAGAAGGCAAATGTCGTGCCGATCTTCAAGAAAGGAGATAGGGAGGAGGCACTTAACTACAGACCTGTATCACTGACAAGCATCCCCTGTAAAATACTGGAAAGAATAATTAGGCTGCGACTGGTTGCACACCTGGAGAACATTAGGTTTGTGAACAAACATCAACATGGGTTCTGGACAGGGAAATCGTGCCTAACAAACCTTCTGGAATTCTATGATAAAATAACGAGGATAAGACAGGACAGAGATGGTTGGGCAGACTGCATATTTCTGGACTGCCAAAAAGCCTTTGATACAGTACCGCACATGAGACTGCTGTTCAAGCTCGAGAGGCAGGCGGGGGTGGGGGGAAAGGTCCTAGAATGGATAAGGAACTACCTAACAGGAAGGAGCCAAAGAGTTACGGTAAGGGGCGAGAAGTCGGACTGGCGAACAGTAACAAGTGTAGTACCACAAGGATCGGTGCTGGGACCAATTCTATTTCTTGTATATGTTAACGACATGTTTACAGGCGTAGAGTCCTACATGTCGATGTTTGCGGATGATGCAAAGTTGATGAGAAGAGTTGTGACAGATGAGGATTGCAGGATCCTCCAAGAGGACTTGAACAGATTGCAGAGATGGTCAGAGAAATGGCTACTAGAATTCAACACGAGCAAATGTAAAGTTATGGAAATGGGACTAGGAGATAGGAGACCAAAGGGACAGTACACAATGAAGGGGAACAGCCTACCTGTAACGACGCGTGAAAGAGACCTGGGGGTGGACGTAACACCTAATCTATCTCCTGAGGCACATATTAATAGGATAACGACAGCAGCGTACTCTACACTGGCAAAAGTTAGAACATCATTCAGAAACCTAAGTAAGGAGGCATTTAGGGCGCTTTACACTGCCTACGTAAGGCCAGTCTTAGAGTATGCCGCCTCATCATGGAGTCCCCATCTGAAGAAGCATATAATGAAACTGGAAAAGGTTCAGAGGTTTGTAACGAGACTCGTCCCAGAGCTACGAGGGATGGGGTATGAAGAGCGCCTGAGGGAACTGTGCCTTACGACACTAGAAAGAAGAAGGGAGAGGGGGGACATGATAGGAACGTATAAGATACTCAGAGGAATTGACAGAGTGGACATAGACGAAATGTTCACACGGAATAGTAACAGAACGAGAGGACATGGATGGAAGCTTGAAACTCAGATGAGTCACAGAGATGTTAGGAAGTTTTCTTTTAGCGTGAGAGTAGTGGGGAAATGGAATGCACTTGGGGAACAGGTTGTGGAAGCAAATACTATTCATAATTTTAAAACCAGGTATGATAGGGAAATAGGACAGGAGTCATTGCTGTAAACAACCGATGCTCGAAAGGCGGGATCCAAGAGTCAATGCTCGATCTTGCAGACACAACTAGGTGAGTACAACTAGGTGAGTACACACACACACACACACACACACACACACACACACACACACACACACACACGCACACACACAATGGCTGTTTGTCCAAACGGAATCTCACATGGATACTAAAAGTTGGAACGGATGCACACTGCATCCGTTCACGGGAACATCAGAGGACACTGTATGAACATCACGGGACACTGTATGAACATCACGGGACACTGTATGAACATCACGGGACACTGTATGAACATCACGGGACACTGTATGAACATCACGGGACACTGTATGAACATCACGGGACACTGTATGAACATCACGGGTCCAGGACAATACAGTATCCTCTCCACAATGACGAAATATTGCCGGAACATAATTGGATGTGATCAGGAAACAGTTATTCAAGTTCCTACAGCAGATGCTGGACAAAAGTTACCACAAGCTAGTGGGGGAGTAGAAGAACTCTCAGAACCCATTCCAGGTAGACTCCAGGTAGACTCCAGGTAGACTCCAGGTATAATCACCCTCCACCTGGCCACCCAGATAATCCTGTGGAGTTATCACCCATGATCTGGTAATCACGAGGCGAATCACCAGGTCGTAGAGCCCCGGACACCTGAACTATCTTGACTATGTGTCCTCGGCTCCCAATATGGTGACTCTAGGAGCAGATAGTGATCCTTGCTCCCAGACAATTTCTCTTAGCGAGATCTCAGCTTCGATATATGTCTTGGACAAGGAGAGCGGTCGTTTGTTGGGGGTTTTCACGATGCTTCCGATCGTTCTGGGTGAACTTACCTAGTTGTGCTTATGGGGAGGTTGAGCTTCGGCTCTTTGGTCCCACTTCTCGTCTGTCAATCAATTTGTGTACAGATTCTGGAGCCGATTGGACTCTATCAAATCTATATTTGAAACTATGAATAGCGTCTGCCTCCACCACATCACTGACTAATGCATTCCATTTGTTAACTACTCTGACACTGATCAAATTCTTTCTAATGTCTCTTCGGTTCATTTGGGTATTAAGTTTCCATCTGTGTCCCCTTGTTCGTGTTCCACCTTTGCTAATTAGTTAGTTTTTTCCACCCTGTCAATTCCCCCCTGAGAATTTTGTAGGTAGTCATCATGTC
This sequence comes from Procambarus clarkii, assembly GCF_040958095.1. NCBI lineage: Eukaryota > Metazoa > Arthropoda > Malacostraca > Decapoda > Cambaridae > Procambarus > Procambarus clarkii. Next base: position 7,229,555 of record NC_091188.1, on the reverse strand, counting down.
ACCAATAACTCTTCTGTTTTCCAGTGTCGTGAAGTTTAGTTCCAATAATCTTTCCTCCTGGCTCATACCTCTCAGTTTGGAGACTACCCAACAATCATGGCACTGAACATTTTCTAACATCGTTTTGTTTTTGACTAAATGTGTACTCCACGCCGGAGCTGCATATTCCTGTATTGGCCTGACATATGAGGTATACAAGGTTCTGAATGATTTCTTACTCATATTACTGAAAGCAGTTCTTATGTCTGCCACCCCTTGCATACGCCGCCGATGTTACCTTTTTGATGTGGGATTCTGGTGACAGGTCAGGTGTGATATCAACCCCCAGATCTTTCTCTGTTCCTGACTCCTGAAGGATTTCCTCTCCCAGCTGGTAACTTGTGTTTGCCCTCCTGCTCCCTACACCTGTCTTCATCACTTTGAACTTGCTCGAGTTAAACTCTAGTAACCATTTGTAGGACCATTCCTTCAGTCTGTTCAGGTCATCCTGTAGTCTCTTGCTGTCCTCCTGTCTGAATCGTTTTCATAATTTTAGCACCATCAGCAAACACTGAGAGGAACGAGTCACTACCTTCTGTAAGATTATTCAGGTATATCAGAAACAGGATAGGCCCGAGTCCAGAACCCTGCGGGACTCCGCTGGTGTCATCACGGCGTTCTCAAGTCTCACCCCTCACAGTAACTCTCAGCTTCCTGTTGTTTAGGTACTTACTCCCTTATCCATTGGAGCACCTTAACACTTACTCCAGCTTGTTTCTCCAACTTATGCAACAGTCTCTTATGGGGTACTGTGTCAAAAGCTTTCTGACAGTCTAAGAAAATGCAGTCTGCCCATCCATCTCTTTTTTGCTTAATGCTTGTTGCTTATCTTGAGGTTATCTAGAGATGATTTCGGGGCTGAACGTCCCCGCGGCCAGGTCCTCGACCAGGCCTCGTTATTGTTACTCATCCCCAGGAAGCAGCCCGTAGCAGCTGTCTAACTCCCAGGTACCTATTTACTGCTAGGTATACAGGGGCATCAGGGCGAGAAAAAACTCTGCCCATTTGTTTCCCCCCGACGCCAGGGATCGAACCCAGAACCATAGGACTACGAACCCCGAGCGTTGTCCACTCAGCCGTCAGACCCCCTATGCTTGGTCATAGAATTCTATTAAACCTGTGAGACACGACCTGCCACCCCTGGACCCACGCTGGTGACGTGTTACAATGTTCAGTCTCTCCAGATGTGCTACCAGTCTCTTTCTCACCATCTTCTCCATCACCTTGCATGGTATACATGTTAAAGACACCGGCCTCTACTTTAGGGCCTCCTGCCTATCCCCTTTTTTTTATATATTGGGAGATAGGCAGGATATTCTGTCTTCCAACTCTCTGGTAGGTCTCCTGCTTCCAGTGACTTGTTATAGACCATAGATAGTGGCATGCAGAGTGCTTCTGCCCTCTCTTTTAGCATCCATGGTGAGTTTCTATCAGGTCCGACAGCCTTAGTCACTTCAAGATCAAGCTGATACCTCCTAACCTCATCTCGTAATTTCAGTATTTTTCAAGTCTGCTTGGTTTATCGCCACCCCTCTTAGTTCAGGGACTTCTCCTTGCTTTATTGTGAAGACCTTCTGGAATCTCTTGTTGAATTCTTCACAAACCCTTTTATCATTCTCTGTGTACCCATCCCCTTTTTCACTTTCATTACCTGTTCTTTCATTACGTGTTCAGCACGGCAGAGCGACGGTCTCCTTTCTTGCAGGTCGGCGTTCAATCCCCGACCATCCAAGTGATTTGGCACCATTCCTTTCCTCCGTCCTAACCTAAATCCTTAAGCCCATTTCCTTCTAGGTGATATATAGTCGTAATGACGTAATGCTTCATCCTGGTAATTTCCTTACCTTTCAGGTGCGTGTGTGTGTGTGTGTGTGTGTGTGTGTGTGTGTGTGTGTGTGTGTGTGTGTGTGTGTGTGTGTGTGTGTGTGTGTGTGTGTGTGTGTGTGTGTGTGTGTGTGTGTGTGTGTGTGTGTGTGTGAGGGTGTGTGTGTGTGTGTGTGTGTGTGTGTGTGTGTGTGTGTGTGTGTGTGTGTGTGTGTGTGTGTGTGTGTGTGTGTGTGTGTGTGTGTGTGTGTGTGTGTGTGTGTGTGTGTGTGTGTGTAATGAAGCCATGAGGATAATTCTTGGTTCCCCAAGATGCACAAGAATCATCAACATGCGGGAAGAACTGAAGCTTCCAACCATACTAGAGAGAATAATGCAAGTCAACACTACCTTTTGCCTTAAAGTCATGAGAGACCCTACATCTCCTGTATTGCTCAGAGACAAATTATTTAGTGCTGTTAACACCCTATTGACTGGTGCCGACATACCAACTCACTCCTTTTATGATAAATGGCTGAGGAACAATGCCTATAATCTCATCATACTCAACATTCTTTTTAAGTGCAATCTACCTGTCTCTGATATTCCTCTTTATCTTTTCCCCACCATTCAAGTATCATACACACCTGTCACTAAGAAAGATAATGAGAATCTTGCTCTTCTCAAAGCTCTCACACTCGAAGCAATTGCCTCCTCCATCGAGAGTTTAAGATCTCACGAGCACTGTGTCTACACCGACGGCTCAGTCCAATCCTCTACTGGAGGGACTGCAGCAGCATGTAGGTTTTATAGAAATAATATTTGCACACAGACTGTCAGTGTCAGGTTAAACAACAGGCTTACCACCAAATACAAGCAGAACTAGCAGCATTACAACTAGCTACCAGTACATTAAAAAACATTGGAGGAGGAATAATATTTTGTGATTCAAAGTCTGCTCTTCAAGCAATTGAAAACATCTGGAAGATCGACAGCAAGAACCTCATACTACCAATTATAAATGACCTAATTCCTGCACAGAGTAAAGGGTTTCGAATCTCCTTTGTATGGATACCTTTACACATAAATATAACCCATCTTAATGAGGCAGACATTGCAGCCAAATTAGCGTGCAGCAAAGATGAAGTTGAATTAGATCTAGGTATCCCCATCTCTGCTGTCAAAACTGTATTGGTCCAAACACTCAGGTATGATAGAAAAGAAATTGCTGACTCCCAACGACCTGCAAATACTAGTGTAAAAAGCTATGATTTGTTCAGATCTGAAACCTATATCTATGGGCAGCACAAAACGTCCACCAGACTGTGCGACACAGTGGTTGCCAGGATCAGGTTGGGTTACCGTTACCTGTGGCAGGTGGCTGCAGGTGACGGATCTCCCAATCCTGAGCACTCCAGGTGCAAACTCTGTGAGCAGGAACTGCGGCATGATCTCCCACACTACATCACTGAATGCCCAGTATATTAGACCTTTCAGACCAGTTGGCATGAGGTATCTGGAGCTTTCTAATTACTTTATTCACTCTCGTATTCTTGAAGATATCCTTACAGTGTACCCAAAATTTGCCAGTGCAGGCTATTATACATATGGCCCTGTATGACTAACCATCCTGCGAGATGGGGACTTTTATTACCACTGCTACCTTATTCACTCTTGTGTTGATGATATCCTCAAAATGCATCCAGAATCTGCCAGTGCAGACTGCCCATCACATGCCTCTGTATGACTAACCATCCGTGTGATGGGGATTTTTTAGCATCACCTAGTTAGCTTTTTTGACACACTGTACTCCACTTCATATAGTCTAGGGTAGCTGCACTAATGCAGATGTACCTCATGTATTAATAAAAAAAAATTGATATGTGCTTCAGGGGACAGGTCTGGCATGGTATCAACCCCCAGGTCTTTCTCTCTGACTTGAAAAATTTCATCTCCCAAATGATACCTTGTATCTGGCCGCCTGCTCCCTGCACCTATCTTCATTACATTACATTTGCTTGGGTTAAACTTGGTGAGAGTGTGTGTGTGTGTGTGTGTGTGTGTGTGTGTGTGTGTGTGTGTGTGTGTGTGTGTGTGTGTGTGTGTGTGTGTGTGTGTGTGTGTGTGTGTGTGTGTATGTGTGTGTGTGTATTCACCTAGTTGTGTTTGTGGGGGTTGAGCTTTGCTCTTTCGGCCCGCCTCTCAACTGTCAATCAACTGTTTACTAACTACACTAACTACACACCACACACACACACACACACCCCAGGAAGCAGCCCGTGACAGCTGACTAACTCCCAGGTACCTATTTACTGCTTGGTAACAGGGGCATTCAGGGTGAAAGAAACTTTGCCCATTTGTTTCTGCCTCGTGCGGGAATCGAACCCGCGCCACAGAATTACGAATCCTGCGCGCTATCCACCAGGCTACGAGGCCCCTAAGCCAGGCTACACCCCTACGAGGTGTGTGTGTGTGTGTGTGTGTTTATACTCACCTATTTGTGCCTGCAGGATTCAGCTCTAGCTTGTGGACTCCGCTTTTCTAGCTGTTGGGTGTCTAATGCAATGACTCCTGACCTATTTCCCTGTCATACCTGCTTTTTAAGTTATGACTGGAGTTAGCCTGTACAACCTGCTCCTGTAAGTCATTCCATTTACTCACTATCCTTACGCTAAAGGAAAACCTTTTACATCTCTATGACACATCTGAGTCTCAATCTTCCATCCGTACCTCCTTGTTCGGTTGATATTCATTGTAAAAAATTCCTCTGTTTCCACCCTGTCAATCCCTCTAAGTATTTGATGTCTGTATCATGTCCCCCCCGCCCCTCCTCCTTTCTATCATGGTCAGGTTTAGTTCCTTCAGTCTCTCTTCGTATCTCATCCCTCGCAGCTCTGGGACGATTCTCGTTACAAACTTCTGCACTTTTTCAAGTGTTTTCTTTTAGATGGGGTTCCACGAAGGGGCGATATATTCTAAGACTGGCCTCACACAGGCGGTACACAGTGATCTAAAGGCCTCCTTATTCAAGTTCCTGAAGGATGTTCTGACTTTTGCCAGAGTAGTGTATGCGGCTGAAGTTAATCTGTTTATATGAGACTCTGGAGTTAGTTATGTCTCTTCCCAGGTCTTTTTCTCTAGTCGTTACAGGGAGTTAGTTTTCCTTCATCGTGTATTGGCCTTTCGGTCTCCTGGTTCCTGATCCCATTTTCATCATCTTACACTTGCTGGTGTTGAATTCTAGTAGGCATTTCTCGGACCAGTTCTGCAACCTGTTCAAGTCATCCTGGAGAATCTTATAATCCTCATCTGTCTCATTCCTCCTCATTAGTTTTGCATCATCTGCAAACATTGACATGTAAGACTCAACTAATGCAATCAAGTCGTTCACATAAATGAGGAATAGTATGGGACCCAGCACCGATCCTTGAGGCACCCCGCTTGTTACTCTACGCCAGCAGGACTCCTCGCCCCTCACTGTCACTCTCTGAGTCCTTTCCGTTAGGTAATTTCTTACTCATGTAAGGAGGGGAGTGGGAGCGTTGCATCCTACTCCCACCTGCCTCTCAAGTCTGCATAGTAACCTTCTGTGTGGTACTGTATCAAAAGCTTTTTGGCAGTCCAGAAATATGCAATCTGCCCAGCCTTCTCTGTCTTGCCTTATTTTCGTTACCTTATCATAAAACTTCAGGAGGTTCGTCTGTCATGATTTCCCTTCCTTGAAGCCATGTTGTTGTTTACTTGTTGTTTACTTACAAATTCAGGTCTTTCTAGGTGTGCAACTAGTATTAGCCTTATAATTACTCCAAGTACTTTCCAAGGGATACTTGTGAGTGACACTGGTCTGTAGTTAAATGCTTTTATTCTATCTCCTTTCTTGTAGATTGGCACCACACCAGCCTTCTTCCAGCAGCTGGGCAATACCCCCTTGTAAGGGACTCATTAAATATTAGCTCTAGAGGTATGATGAGTGCCTGTGCCGTTTTTTTTAACAACTATGGTGATACTCTATCAGGCCCAGTAGCTTTAGCTACATCTAGTGATGAGTACCTAAGCAATAGGAAGCAGAGAGTTACACCTATATTCTTACTTCCTCCGCTGTTACCTCAACATTTAGAAGTTTCTCATCAGGGGCTGCTTCCTCATCTAGCTCCGGGAGCTGTCCAGGCTCAGTAGTGAACACTCCATGGAAGCTGGCACTGACCTCCTCACAAATATCTTTATCATTGTCTGTATACTGACCTCCCCTTTTTCGTAACCTTGTCATTTGGTCATTCACTTTTATTTTCCTTCTTATATGGCTGTGTAAGAGTTTCGGTGTGCTCTTTGCCTTGGAGGCAATATCATTCTCATAGTTTCTTTCTGCCAATCTTCTTATGGTTATGTAGTCATTCCTGGACCTGTTGCATCTATCCAGATTTACCTCAGTCCGTTTTCTTCTGTATTTCCTCCACTTGCTCCTGCTTTTTTATTTTGCCTCCAGGCACTGATTATTGAACCACGGGTTATTATATGCCCTCCTGCTTTTTTCCCTTAATGGTGGTATGAATCTCTCTTCTGCCTCTTTGTACTTAAGTTTAACTTGGTCCATCATTTCCCTGACCGTCTTCCCTCTTGAGATCCTCCTCCTCCTCCTCCTATTGCACACTTCTCAGATACTTTCTTACTTTCCTGTAGTCTCCTTTTTAACAGTCTGCTCTCCCTTCCCTGACACCTTATCTTATGGCCACTGTCCTCAGGTCCACCATGTACTCACCTAATTGTACTCACCTAATTGTGCTTGCAGGGGTTGAGCTTTGGCTCTTTGGTCCCGCCTCTCAACTGTCAATCAACTGGAGTACCAGGACACACTGGTCACTTGCTCCTGGTGGTATGTCATGCTCTAAGCTCTCAATGTCTTCATCAACCTGGGTGATGATCAAGTCCAGTAGACTTGATGTATCTCCTCCCATTTCTCATGTGTCCTTCTTTACATGTTGTGTTAGATATTACTTTCTAAAACTTCCACTTACTTCGCTCCCCACCTTTCTGCCCCCCACCATACGAATTTTGGATTCCCAGTCAATCTGTTCATGATTTAGGTCCCCCCATGACGAGTGATTGTTGCTGCCGGAGGCTGCTAGTTTATTGTGCACCCTATGCTCATCCTGTGAGCGGTAGCGCAAAAGGCATTACAAAGGGCACAAAAGGTCTTTATCAGAACTCATCTTAGATTATTACATAAACAATTTCATCTATACTTCACACCTTACAATGTCAGCTAGTTACAGAGAAAGTACTATTTCAAGGGCTATATATTTACAGTAAGTCATTATACACGACGAGAAGTGTGCCTCTTATTCTGTATTCACCTAGTTGTGGTTGCGGGGGTTGAGTTCTGCTCTTTCGGCCCGCCTCTCAACTGTCAATCAATCAACTGTTACTAACTACTAGCTATTTTATCCCCCCCCACACACACAGGAAGCAGCCCGTAACAGCTGCCTAACTCACAGGAATCTATTTACTGCTAGGTAACAGGGGCATCAGGGTGAAGAAAACGCTGCCCCATTTGTTTCAGCCATCACCAGGGATCGATCCCGGACCCTAGGATTACGAGTCTAGAGCGCTATCCACTCAGCTATCCAAGAGGCCCCCATAGGCCTCTTTGTGTGTGTGTGTGTGTGTGTGTGTGTGTGTGTGTGTGTGTGTGTGTGTGTGTGTGTGTGTGTGTGTGTGTGTGTGTGTGTGTGTGTGTGTGTGTGTGTGTGTGTGTGCGTGCGTGCGTGTGTGTGTGTGCGTGCGTGCGTGCGTGTGTGTGTGTGTGTATGTGTGCGTGCGTGTGTGTGTGTGTGTGCGTGTGTGTGTGCGTGTGTGTGTGTGTGTGTGTGTGTGTGTGTGTGTGTGTGTGTGTGTGTGTGTGTGTGTGTGTGTGTGTGTGTGTGTGTGTGTGTGTGTGTGTGTGTGTGTGTTTACGTTTGCATGGAGGCTGTTGAACCCACGCGACGGACAGGTCCACAGATCGTAAACTGAACGCCCAGCAGATGCAGATGCGTTTAACATGACGACCGCGCGATCTACGTAGCGATTCGGATGTAAGAAGGTTGGTTTAAACGCCTTGGCATTCCCGCGGTCGCGGATGGGTCCCATTACTGCGCAGAATCGTCGCCCGCCCGGCGTGGTCGCGGGCAGGGGAGAAATCATTAAGACTGGAGTTTACTCGTGACATGCTGGGGAGGAATTGACGGCGTGACGTCACCGCCCGTCGCTCCGCCCCCTCCTATGCTGATTGGTTGGTGGGCGGAGTCAAAAGCCCCGCGAAGTTCCCCGGCGCCTTCGAGCAAGATGGGCACGGTCCTTCCTGGAATTCCAAGTAAACTGCCTTTTCGATTGTAATACAATCAACAAAGGCATCGTCGGTCATCTTGGTACGCCAGAAAACTTTTACAAAAACATATAAAAGAGCGTAAACCGTGTGTAGAGGAGACACAACGCTCACAACACCGCGGGCAGCATACTAAACCCGCTGCCAAGGCCCTTGAGTCTCATAACCCCCTTTCGCCCGGAGGTTGTGAGATGAGATGCTGGCGGAGAAGATGTCAGCCCCGGCGTCCTCAGTAGCGTGAACCAGCTGACCACATGTGTGCACTCCAGGCGTCATTAGCGGCAGTGCAGCCTGCATAAATGATATCTACGTGACGCCTTAACACACACACAACGAGGGTCCAGTGGTGAGCGGTGGAGCGTGAAGCAACAGTCAAGTGGGGGATATTGGAGTCGCTCCAAGTGACTCTGCGACCGTCTCCTGCTCCAGAAAAACACGGACTTGAGGATCACCAGAGGACGAGGGGGCTACCTACCGGTCGGGACCCAACTGTGACGGTGAGGGCGCGCGGAAGAGCCGTAATTAACAGCGTGTCCTTCAAAAACCCCACGAACCAGCCTCGTGTTTCGCTAATAAATGTGCCATTAGTGGTGGAGGGACGTCGGGTTGAAGGCGAGCCGACTGCGACCATAAGGACGCACAACCCTTCTAAAAAGAGCGGTTATCAGCGGCTTGTACGCGACCGTGAAAACAAAGAAACTGTGCGTTTAAGATAACCAAAGTTGCTGGAAATATTAGGTTAGGGTGAACAAATATCTTTGAAACCGTCGAGAAAATGAATTCATAAGTATATACCTCGAGTGACCTTCCGTAAGTACCTAGTGCCAGCTAGCCCGCACGCAGGTACACCTCAGGCCTCTCACACACACACACACACACACACAATGGGTCTGGTGTAAAGATAGTGGGTATTTTACCGCCAAAAGAAATTAGGAAAAATAGCTCTCCCCGGCACAAGTATTTTCTGAACAGACCTTTAATGTAGCCCTGAAGATTGTAGCCCTAAGGGGAGTAGCCCTGAAGGGTGTACCCCAGAAGGGTGTAGCCCTGAGGGGTGAAGACCTGAAGGGTACCTCCTGAAGGGGTGTAGCTCTGGTGCTCTGAACAATTAAAGTGATTGAAAAGCTGAGAGAAAAGTATGTGAAGGCAAAACCAGTGTAGTGGCTCCGTGTTGGGCAGAACACCGGCCTGCCCGGCCGGAGGGCTGGCAGCTGGTGCGGTGATGACAGTGGCGATGGTGATGATGATGATGATGAAGGAAGTGGCGGTTATAGTGATAGTACTGATGCTGGTTGAGTCGATGGAGTCGTTGTAGTGTTTATGGAGAGAGGCCTCCAGCAGTGACAACGCTGCCTTCCCCACAGCTGCCCTCCCACAGCTGCCCTCCCACAGCTGCTCTCCCACAGCTGCTCTCCCATAGCTGCTCTCCCACAGCTGCCCTCCCACAGCTACTCTCCCACAGCTGCTCTCCCACAGCTGCCCTCCCACAGCTGCCCTCCCACAGCTGCCCTCCCACAGCTACCCTCCCACAGCTGCCCTCCCACAGCTCACCCACCCAAATGGAATAAAGTGTTTTTGAGGACAGCTCTTCAAGGGCTGACGGGAATCATCATCACCGATCGTGTCAGACTACAATCAGACCGTCTCTCCATCTTTATAGGTGTGTGTCTCATCCCCAGCCATCTAGCTAGGTGTTCATTCACTCCCCTTATCCCCCATCTAGCTAGGTGGGTCACACCCCCCTTCCCTCCCTCCTATCCAATCTGGCTAGTTGTTCATCCTCCCGTTTGGCTTGGTGTCTCGCGTCATGCTGGTCGGCGTTCGATCCCCAACTGCCCAAGTGGTTGGACACCAGTCCTTCCCTCCCCGTCTCAGTCCTTATCCTGACCCCTTGCAAGTGTTATATAGTTGCAATGGCTTGGCGCTTTCACCCTGATGATTTCCTCCCCCCCCCCCCCGCTGTAACACCCGTGACCTCCCCCCCCCTTAAGAGTTCACACCCAGGGAAGCCTTCTCCAAGAGGTCAGCCCAGATGACCTCCGGTTTATCTTGTATATTGATTAAAAATTCCTGGGTTAAGACTTAGTCAGCATAGTTTCAAGTATGTAATATTTCATGCAAGGAAATTAGACTCCAGACTCTTATGTGTAAACATCCATGGTTCTCCCCTTTTTGGCCAGGTCAGAGGTCAGTCACACACGTAATTAATAACTCCTCTCTTGAAGAGTGTATGGTGAATGTCAAACAAGCTTATTGAAATATTTCTTGAGGGTTTGTACACTCTTGGGGCAGGTAGTAACAGCAGATCTCCCCCTCCCCCCTGTGGGGGTTGTATATAGAGGGCCTGTAGGGACTTAGGAAACGGAGAGTGCCGGACACCGGGGTCCAGAGAGGGCTGTGTGAAGAACACCTCAGCCAGGGAGAGACAGGTCTTAAGGTAATGTGTGTGATCTCTGAAGTTTTGTTCCATGTCCAAATTTCCTAACTTTTTGCCAGTGTTAGAGTAGGATTATAAGTGGTGATTGACATAATTTTGGTCTCAATAAACTCATTTTTTAAATTTCCTGTCTGTGTCAATTGTTGAATCCTCTTAGCCTTTTGGATATAGTTGGCTGACAACCGTCCCTTAGTTAATGACAGTCCTAGAAAGTACTCTCCAAGTCAAGCAATGTTTCTTGCCTCGTTGCTTGATATAGTTTCAATGGTCAAAGGCAGATGGTGGCAGCGTATTTAATCCTGGTGTTAGCATTTCCTTATTGGCAGTGTATCTTTTGGTTCCGGTGTAACCATCATATGTCAGCTCACATTACCGTGTTTCATAACAGTGTTATCAAGTGCAACCGATGAGGAAGTGTTACTCAGGATAAGTTAGTGTTCCATTATAGTGGTGTTCCATTATAGTGGTTCATTATAGTGGTGGTGCATTTTAGAGTGGTGTTACAATAGAGCGGTGTTACACCACCTTTAAATTCGAGCTAGGTATTCATCCCCTATCTGACTGGTTATGTCTCCCCCTCCCCCCCTCCCCATCCATTAGACTGGGTAACAGGAAACCAGGATTGGCAAATCTTGGGATGGGATCCCATGCAGGGGCACAAGGGATATCAGATTAGTGTGAATCGGAAGCTTTCTTTGGCAAAACAGAAGACGATGGAGCTCTGTAGCCGTCCTCTCAATTAGTACGTCTCATTTTGTACCTAATGGTCCCCCCCCCCCTCTCCCCAAACATACACATTACAAAGTTCTATGAAAAGCACAAGCTCACAAATATCCCCGTTTTCTATGTATCAGATGGTGAGGTTGGGAGGGTGGCTTGGGGGTCGTACGTTTGTGGAAAGGTTAGCATTTCGTATTTTGTACGTTGGTGACACATGCAGAGAATGGTGTGTGTGGATGGTGATGGTGATTAACACTCCCCGCTCCACAGACGATATAGTGAGCCTGTGAGTTAGCAGAGATAAAGTGAAGATATAGTGTATGAAGTGATACATCTTACCCTAGTTATTTCATGCACGGGAGCTTGGTGTATTTTGTAACATTGAATCTGTCTGTTTTGTATTTTCATGAATTAGGACACTGTTGCTATCTTGTCATTGTCATTATCGTCACTATCAGCGGTTGAGTCTTCACTTTCACCGCCACTCTCGACGGTGTCCGCTTCTGCTCCTCAAAGTCACAATCTCTCCACCACAATCTCTTAACCAAAATCTATTTCTCACCATGGCAACTCAACCACCATCGCCATGGCATCAACCACAACTACCTCCTTCCTCCTCCTCAACCACTATTACAGTGCTTTCCACCACTGCAATATTCCCCACCACAATACAACCACCATCCCTCGCCCTCCTGATAGTACAACCATCCTCTTGTTATTATTATTTGTACTACCACCACTACCATTACTACTACTACTACTACTACTACTACTACTACTACTACTACTACTACTACTACTACTACTACTACTACTACTACTATTCGGCAGTATTGGTAACTGGTACCACTGGCATAGCTACGACCACGACCAGTGTTACTACCACCACTCCTGTTATACCACAAGTAATACTACCACAACCAATACAACAATAGCAACTACAATCATTACTAACAATACTACTGTTACTACTACTACTACTACTCAATTACTACTATCCCTACTACCACTACTACCACCTAACTACTAATATCACTACTACTATCACTACTACTAGTACTACTGCTACCACCACTACTACTACGACTATTGCTACTCCTCCGGCTGCTTGAACCTCATTCCTCTCACGACTGTTCGAGCTCCCCCCACTCCCCCACACCCCCAAGACCCCGCGCCCCCCTCCATCCCCCCACTCCCCCAAGACCCCCTCCCCCCCTCCCCAGCTGGCCCCAGTCAGTCTCCACCTGACAGAAACATTTTTACCTTTCATTATAATTCCTATGAAGCATCCGGAGACCATTACTGTCGGAACTAACTAGTGTTGACCAGAACTACTGCGCCTCTCCCCTGGCGGCGGCCAAGTAGAGGGGAGGAGTTGGGTAGGGGGGGGGTGTGCAGGAAGGGTGAGGGAAAGGGAGGGGGCAGGGGAGACAGGAGGGGAAGGGGGAGAAAGGGGGGGGGAGAAGGGAGGGGAGGGCGTCCGAGGGAAAGTACATATGGGTGCACTTTGTAAACACAGGTACAAGGTTCGCCTTTGTACTTGGAACTGAGGTTATGGGAGAGGATTCGAGGCCGGATGGTCGGTACACCTGCCTCCCGCGGTTGCCGATCATGGTTGTGTCTTCTTCATGTTCGTGGTTTACGGTGGTGTATATATGTTCTGCCCCTCACCCGTCATGGTAGTCACTGCAGGTGTTGTTCTGCCCCTCACCCGTCCATGGTAGTCACTACAGGTGTTGTTCTGCCCCTCACCCGTCCATGGTTGTCACTACAGGTGTTGTTCTGCCCCTCACCCGTACATGGTAGTCACTACAGGTGTTGTTCTGCCCCTCACCCGTCCATGGTAGTCACTACAGGTGCTGTTCTGCCCCTCACCCGTCCATGGTAGTCACTACAGGCGTTGTTCTGCCCCTCACCCGTCCAAGGTAGTCACTACAGGTGTTGTTCTGCCCCTCACCCGTCCATGGTAGTCACTGCAGGTGTTGTTCTGCCCCTCACCCGTCCATGGTAGTCACTACAGGTGTTGTTCTGTCCCTCACCCGTCCAAGGTAGTCACTACAGGTGTTGTTCTGCCCCTCACCCGTCCATGGTAGTCACTACAGGTGTTGTTCTGCCCCTCACCCGTCCAAGGTAGTCACTACAGGTGTTGTTCTGTCCCTCACCCGTCCAAGGTAGTCACTACAGGTGTTGTTCTGCCCCTCACCCGTCCATGGTAGTCACTACAGGTGTTGTTCTGCCCCTCACCCGTCCAAGGTAGTCACTACAGGTGTTGTTCTGCCCCTCACCCGTCCATGGTAGTCACTACAGGTGTTGTTCTGCCCCTCACCCGTCCATGGTAGTCACTACAGGTGTTGTACTGCCCCTCGCCCGTCTATGGTAGTCACTCCTGGTGTTGTACTGCCCCTCGCCCGTCCATGGTAGTCTACAGTGGGCCGGAAGACAGAGAGAGCAGGTGTAGTTGACGTGTCAGGGTGAGAGGCGTCACCTTACTGGCACCTCTGCTCTTTTCTCTCGTTATTTATGTGATCTAAGAGTGATATTTTTATTTATTTTCTCCTCACCTCTCTCTTTCCTTCCTTACCTTCATCTCTCCTTCAATACCTCCCTCTTTCCCTAGTTTCCTCCCTCTTTTCTACCTTCCTCTTTTCATATCTCCCTCTTTCTTTACCTCCCTCCCTTCTTTCCTACCTACGGATCTACCTTCTACGTTTACATTCACCAGTTCCATCAATACACCCTCCTCCCTTCCTTTCTCTTCTTCCTTTCTCTTCTTCCCTTCTCTTCTCCTTCCTCTCCTCCTCTTCCCGTCAGTCATACTAAACATCTCCCGAGGGTCTTCGCTTCCCCCCTCCAAACACCCTCCACAATTCTTGACCTTCTTCCATTTCTATCCAGACGTACTGCCCCCCATCCACCCCACCTCCCCCGGAATATCCATCCCCGAGGGCTCTGCCCACCACCTCACCCTCCATGCTTCACTATCCCCACCTCGTAAGCTCTACACAATACCCCAGGTGGTGGGGCCCCGCCCAGCCATACCCCAGGTGGTGGGGGCCCCGCCCAGCCATACCCCAGGTGGTGGGGCCCCGCCCAGCCATACCCCAGGTGGTGGGGGCCCCGCCCAGCCATACCCCAGGTGGTGGGGCCCCGCCCAGCCATACCCCAGGTGGTGGGGCCCCGCCCAGCCATACCCCAGGTGGTGGGGGCCCAGCCCAGCCATACCCCAGGTGGTGGGGCCCCGCCCAGCCATACCCCAGGTGGTAGGGCCCCGCCCAGCCATACCCCAGGTGGTGGGGCCCCGCCCAGCCATACCCCAGGTGCGAGTTCCCCGCCCTACCCATCACCTCCCCCTCCCTCCCCTTCCCCAGCAGCACCACACGACCTCGGTCGCTGCCCCATCACCACCGTCACGACCGGAGTTTTTGCCACTCGGCGAGGAAGCCCCAGCAAGCGTGGCACTGCCTGGAGGAGGCGGCAGGTGCCGCTCCAGCAACCTCAGTGCCACCGGCCTGCCTACAGCGCCTTCCCTAAACACGCGATCTCTCTCTCTCTCTCTCTCTCTCTCTCTCTCTCTCTCTCTCTCTCTCTCTCTCTCTCTCTCTCTCTCTCTCTCTCTCTCTCTCTCTCTCTCTCTCTCTCTCTCGTTCGTTATATTAAAATGGTGCACAAATCTGGAGAGGAAGGGGCACACGGCAATAGCCGTCAATATACACAGTAACTTTAAATATAATATTCTAGTTAGAAAAGCCCTAATTGAGGAGTGGAGGCGGCGAGGCGCGGGACATATAGGGAGGGGTGGGTGCTCGCGGCGAGGCGCGGGACATATAGGGAGGGGTGGGTGCTCGCGGCGAGGCGCGGGACATATAGGGAGGGGTGGGTGCTCGCGGCGAGGCGCGGGGACATATAGGGAGGGGTGGGTGCTCGCGGCGAGGCGCGGGGACATATAGGGAGGGGTGGGTGCTCGCGGCTCACCGCTCTTTCTTTCATTTTATTTATAAACAAACTTAGGTATGTGGGCATTTAAGCAACAAAGCTTGACTACCGGAATTGTACACATTTTCCAGGATGGGTAGTGATATAGGGACATGTATGGGTAGTGATATAGGGACATGTATGGGTAGTGATATAGGGACATGTATGGGTAGTGATATAGGGACATGTATGGGTAGTGATATAGGGACATGTATGGGTAGTGATATAGGGACATGTATGGGTAGTGATATAGGGGCCTGTATGGGTAGTGATATAGGGACATGTATGGGTAGTGATATAGGAACATGTATGGGTAGTGATATAGGGCTATGTATGGGTAGTGATATAGGGACATGTATGGGTAGTGATATAGGGCTATGTATGGGTAGTGATATAGGGACATGTATGGGTAGTGATATAGGGCTATGTATGGGTAGTGATATAGGGACATGTATGGGTAGTGATATAGGGACATATATGGGTAGTGATATAGGGACATGTATGGGTAGTGATATAGGGGCATGTATGGGTAGTGATATAGGGGCATGTATGGGTAGTGATATAGGGGCATGTATGGGTAGTGATATAGGGACATATATGGGTAGTGATATAGGGACATATATGGGTAGTGATATAGGGACATGTATGGGTAGTGATATAGGGACATATATGGGTAGTGATATAGGGACATATATGGGTAGTGATATAGGGACATGTATGGGTAGTGATATAGGGGCATGTATGGGTAGTGATATAGGGACATATATGGGTAGTGATATAGGGACATGTATGGGTAGTGATATAGGGACATGTATGGGTAGTGATATAGGACATGTATGGGTAGTGATATAGGGGCATGTATGGGTAGTGATATAGGGGCATGTATGGGTAGTGATATAGGGACATGTATGGGTAGTGATATAGGGACATGTATGGGTAGTGATATAGGGACATGTATGGGTAGTGATATAGGGACATGTATGGGTAGTGATATAGGGGCATGTATGGGTAGTGATATAGGGACATGTATGGGTAGTGATATAGGGACATGTATGGGTAGTGATATAGGGACATGTATGGGTAGTGATATAGGGGCATGTATGGGTAGTAATATAGGGGCATGTATGGGTAGTGATATAGGACCATGTATGGGTAGTTATATAGGGGCATGTATGGGTAGTGATATAGGACCATGTATGGGTAGTTATATAGGGGCATGTATGGGTAGTGATATAGGACATGTATGGGTAGTGATATAGGGACATGTATGGGTAGTTATATAGGGGCATGTATGGGTAGTGATATAGGACATGTATGGGTAGTGATATAGGACCATGTATGGGTAGTTATATAGGGGCATGTATGGGTAGTGATGTTGCCCAGACCACAAACTAGAAGATGAAGGGACGACGACGTTTCGACTTGTCGTTTTCAAGTCGTTTTCACAATCGACTTGAGAATGGTCCAGGACGGACCGAAACGTCGTCGTCCCTTCACCTTCTAGTGTGTGGTCTGGTCAACATACTTCAGCCACGTTATTGTGATTCATCGTCTGCATATGGGTAGTGATATAGGGCCATGTATGGGTAGTGATATAGGGCCATGTATGGGTAGTGATATAGGGCCATGTATGGGTAGTGATATAGAGAAATGTAACTAGCCGGCACTGACAAAACATGCATACATTATGAGGACATCCTCAAGAATAGATAAAGTAATTACACAGCCCATGCAGGTACCTCATACCAGCAGGTCTCAAGGCTCTGATGACTGGACGTTCAATAAGGCAGTGTGTGTGTGTGTGTGTGTGAGATCAATGACCCAGTTTCAATCATATTTAATCCTATTTGTTTCAATTCATCACTTACGTTCATGATCTCAGTGCCTCTCAAAACCCCCAAAATCACTTGTCTTCATGAGCACAGTTACACAGGTACATGCACAGTTACACGTAAGTGATCACCACAAGGGGGGACATGATCACCACATTCAAGATTCTGAAGGGGATTGATAGGGTAGATAAAGACAGTCTATTTAACACAAGGGGAACACGCACAAGGGGACACAGGTGGAAACTGAGTGCCCAAATGAGCCACAGAGATATTAGAAAGAACTTTTTTAGTGTCAGAGTGGTTGACAAATGGAATGCATTAGGAAGTGATGTGGTGGAGGCTGACTCCATACACAGTTTCAAGTGTAGATATGACAGAGCCCGATAGGCTCATGAATCTGTACACCTGTTGATTGACGGTTGAGAGGCGGGACCAAAGAGCCAGAGCTCAACCCCCGCAAACACAACTAGGTGAGTACAACTAGGTGAGTACAGCTACCCCAGAGCTGCCTGAAGGGCCACACTACATGTGCTAAGAAGTAGTCATGTGATGCAAAAGAGCTGCCCACCTGTTATTTTTGTTATTAACACATTTATGTATATCAGCATATGTGCAGCTACCCAAGTCTAAATGAAGGGGTGTACAGTTTGTCAAAAAGCTAGCTACGTGATGCTAAAAATCCCCATCACACAGGATGGTTAGTCATACAGAGGCATGTGATCAGTAGTCTGCACTGGCAGACTACTGGATGCATTATGAGGATATCATCATGAACACAAGAGTGAATATGAGGATATGATTATTATGAGGATATCATCATGAACACAAGAGTGAATATGAGGATATGATTATTATGAGGATATCATCATGAACACAAGAGTGGATATGAGGATATAATTATTATGAACATATCATCATGACACAAGAGTGAATATGAGGATATGATTATTATGAGGATATAATCATGAACACAAGAGTGAATATGAGGATATAATTATTATGAACATATCATCATGAACACAAGAGTGAATATGAGGATATCATCATGAACACAAGAGTGAATATGAGGATATGATTATTATGAGGATATCATCATGAACACAAGAGTGGATATGAGGATATAATTATTATGAACATATCATCATGAACACAAGAGTGAATATGAGGATATGATTATTATGAGGATATAATCATGAACACAAGAGTGAATATGAGGATATAATTATTATGAACACATCATCATGAACACAAGAGTGAATATGAGGATATCATCATGAACACAAGAGTGAATATGTGGATATGATTATTATTATGAGGATATCATCATGAACACAAGAATGAATAATGGAGCTGTGATACTGAAGGTCCCCATCTTGCAGGATGGGGACCTGGGCGGGAGGCTGCCGGGAGAGAGAGTCTGCGCTGAGAGCCCGCCCAGCGTCGCGTGTCTGAACAACACGGCGCCGCTGATGGGCCGTCATGCTCCTACCGCAGCCGACAAACGCAAGTGAATACGCAAGATGGCGTGAGAGAAAGTGACTGGGTGATAGTGATGTGGAATGAAAGAGAAAAAAAGACAAAGACCCATAAGAGAAAGAAAGAATTAGAGCGAGAGGCAGAGATATCGAGACAGAAAAGTGAGAGAGAGAGAGAGAGAGAGAGAGAGAGAGAGAGAGAGAGAGAGAGAGAGAGAGAGAGAGAGAGAGAGAGAGAGAGAGAGAGAGAGAGACAGATACAGGGACAGAGACACAGGGGTGTAAGAACGGGAAGAGGGCCACGCCCGTCCACCAACACCGGGTACACATAGCGGGCTGAACCATCTGGTTGGTCCACCCGCCAAAATCTTGTCCCAGGAATGTTTTTCCTCCTGCTGCTGCTCGTGATCTTCTCCCTTGCTTGTCCCAGGAATGTTTTTCCTCCTGCTGCTGCTCGTGATCTTCTTCCTTTGCTTGTCCCAGGCATGTTTCTCCTCCTGCTGCTGCTCGTGATCTTTCACTCATTGGTCCCCGTGTCTCTCTAATGAAGATCCGCTCTCTGTTACTGCTCTTTTTTTTTCCTCTTGACGAAGCTCCTTTTCTTGCTCCTGTTCTTGCTTCTCCTTAGTATACTGCTAATATTTCCACCTTAGTTGTGGCAACTGTGATGGTAATCCTCCCACAATCATAACCACTTATGGTTGGTGGTGTGGTTATGGTTGGTGGTGTGGTTATGGTTGGTGGTGTGGTTATGGTTGGTGGTGTGGCTATGGTTGGGGGTGTGGCTATGGTTGGGGGTGTGGTTATGGTTGGTGGTGTGGCTATGGTTGGGGGTGTGGCTATGGTTGGTGGTGTGGTTATGGTTGGTGGTGTGGTTATGGTTGGGGGTGTGGTTATGGTTGGGGGTGTGGTTATGGTTGGTGGTGTGGTTATAGTTGGTGGTGTGGTTATGGTTGGTGGAGTGGTTATAGTTGGTGGTGTGGTTATGGTTGGTGGAGTGGTTATAGTTGGTGGTGTGGTTATGGTTGGTGGAGTGGTTATAGTTGGGGGTGTGGTTATGGTTGGGGGTGTGGTTATGGTTGGTGGTGTGGTTATGGCTGGTGGAGTGGTTATAGTTGGTGGTGTGGTTATGGTTGGTGGAGTGGTTATAGTTGGGGGTGTGGTTATGGTTGGGGGTGTGGTTATGGTTGGTGGTGTGGTTATGGTTGGTGGAGTGGTTATAGTTGGTGGTGTGGTTATGGTTGGTGGAGTGGTTATAGTTGGGGGTGTGGTTATGGTTGGGGGTGTGGTTATGGTTGGGGGTGTGGTTATGGTTGGGGGTGTAGTTATGGTTGGGGGTGTGGTTATGGTTGGGGGTGTAGTTATGGTTGGGGGTGTGGTTATAGTTGGGGGTCTGGTTATGGTTGGGGGTGTGGTTATGGTTGGGGGTGTGGTTATGGTTGGGGGTGTGGTTATGGTTGGGGGTGTGGTTATGGTTGGGGGTGTGGTGTCTAAAGTCCTCAGTGTGTGTATATTAGGCCTGACCAATGAGCGGATGGTAGACCTGGCCAGTGAGGGGGGGGGGGAGCATGAGCCTCATCGAAAGTGCCCATTTTTCCGTGTCGTGTTTACATGTTAATGTTTGCCTCACACAGGACCAGGTGCATGCTAGCGAGCGTAGAGTGGCGCCCAACACTGCCACTCGTGTCACAATATGGGCGGGAAAAGACACGTGAACTCGAAAGGAACGCTTAAGGCAGTGAGTGCGTGAGTGCCAGATGTTGGTTGTTCATCAGAGTGCCGCCGCGCCGCCACTTGCTGCCGGCAAGATGGTGCTAGCGGACGGCACTCCCCTGGTGGAGACGTGCGTCCTCCTGCCGGCGGAGTTTGCCCTGAAGGTGGAGACACAGCAGCAGCAGGCCAGAGTGGCGTCCCTTCTGCACCTGCTGCCCCACCTGGCCCCCAGGGTGCCGCCTCATCTGGCCCCCAGAGTGCCGCCTCATCCCCCCCTGCCTGGAGGACCCTTCGTGGACCACCTCACCCCATCATTTGGCCCTCTGTCGTCGCCTCTCACCTCTCTGGCACCAGCTTTAAACCCTCTGGGGGCGCTGCCGCTGGGCCGTCTACCGGTGCCACCTGGCGACGACTGCATCCAGGTGTGTGCCACCCGCCGCCTGCCCGTCCACACCCGCTACCTGCCCTTCAGCGGCACCGTCAGGACGGACACCCTGCCGCTGGTGCCCTGCCTGCCGCCCATAGACGTGAGTACTGTCGGCTCTCACCCTAGCGTCGTGGTACAGCATTACTGACATGACTTATAGTCAGTCTTGTCCTTCCTGTAACCTCTTGCTCTATAGTCGTAATGACTTGGCGCTTTCTCATGATACTTCCATAGTTCCCTCCGCTCTCTTATGTTCACTGTTCAGTCTTGATCTGTTGTTCTTGTTCTGCTCACTCTCTTCACCTGCATTTCCTCCATCCCTTAATTATTTCTCTCTCTCTCTCTCTCTCTCTCTCTGTCTCTGTCTCTCTCTCTCTCTCTCTCTCTCTCTCTCTCTCTCTCTCTCTCTCTCTCTCTCTCTCTCTCTCTCTCTCTCTCTCTCTCTCTCTCTCTCTCTCTCTCTCTCGCTCTCTCTCTCTCTCTCTCTCTCTCTCTCTCTCTCTCTCTCTCTCTCTCTCTCTCTCTCTCTCTCTCTCTCTCTCTCTCTCTCTCTCTCTCTCTCTGTGTCTCTCTCTCTCTCTCTCTCTCTCTCTCTCTCTCTCTCTCTCTCTCTCTCTCTCTCTCTCTCTCTCTCTCTCTCTCTCACTACTGAACAAAGCATGGCATAAAATTCATAAGAAATTCCTCACTCAAAATATATAATATGTGAAGATCGTTTCCAATCTGCCCGAGACCTGTACGGTGTTCACACTGTGAGGACCTGTAGGGTGTCCACACTGTGAGGGTGTGTAGGGTGTCCACACTGTGAGGGTGTGTAGGGTGTCCACACTGTGAGGGTGTGTAGGGTGTCCACACTGTGAGGGTGTGTAGGGTGTCCACACTGTGAGGGTCTGTAGGGTGTCCACACTGTGAGGGTCTGTAGGGTGTCCACACTGTGAGGGTGTGTAGGATGTCCACACTGTGAGGGTGTGTAGGGTGTCCACACTGTGAGGGTGTGTAGGGTGTCCACACTGTGAGGGTGTGTAGGATGTCCACACTGTGAGGGTGTGTAGGGTGTCCACACTGTGAGGGTGTGTAGGGTGTCCACACTGTGAGGGTGTGTAGGGTGTCCACACTGTGAGGGTCTGTAGGGTGTCCACACTGTGAGGGTCTGTAGGGTGTCCACACTGGGAGGGTCTGTAGGGTGTCCACACTGTGAGGGTCTGTAGGGTGTCCACACTGTGAGGGTCTGTAGGGTGTCCACACTGGGAGGGTCTGTAGGGTGTCCACACTGTGAGGGTCTGTAGGGTGTCCACACTGTGAGGGTGTGTAGGGTGTCCACACTGTGAGGGTCTGTAGGGTGTCCACACTGTGAGGGTCTGTAGGGTGTCCACACTGTGAGGGTCTGTAGGGTGTCCACACTGTGAGGGTCTGTAGGGTGTCCACACTGTGAGGGTCTGTAGGGTGTCCACACTGGGAGGGTCTGTAGGGTGTCCACACTGTGAGGGTCTGTAGGGTGTCCACACTGTGAGGGTCTGTAGGGTGTCCACACTGTGAGGGTCTGGAAGGTGTCCACACTGTGAGGGTCTGGAAGGTGTCCACACTGTGAGGGTCTGGAAGGTGTCCACACTGTGAGGGTCTGGAAGGTGTCCACACTGTGAGAGTCTGGAAGGTGTCCACACTGTGAGGGTCTGGAATGTGTCCACACTGTGAGGGTCTGGAATGTGTCCACACTGTGAGGGTCTGGAAGGTGTCCACACTGTGAGGGTCTGTAGGGTGTCCACACTGTGAGGGTCTGGAAGGTGTCCACACTGTGAGGGTCTGGAAGGTGTCCACACTGTGAGGGTCTGTAAGGTGTCCACACTGTGAGGGTCTGGAAGGTGTCCACACTGTGAGGGTCTGTAAGGTGTCCACACTGTGAGGGTCTGGAATGTGTCCACACTGTGAGGGTCTGGAAGGTGTCCACACTGTGAGGGTCTGTAGGGTGTCCACACTGTGAGGGTCTGGAAGGTGTCCACACTGTAAGGGTCTGGATGTGTCCACACTGTGAGGGTCTTAAGATGTCCACACTGTGAGGGTTTGGAAGGTGTCCACACTGTGAGGGTCTTAAGATGTCCACACAACTGTTACAGCTGGAACATATTCCAGCTGTTATCTTGAGATGATTTCGGGGCTTAGCGTCCCCGCGGCCCGGTCCTCGACCAGGCCTCCACTGTGCAGAAATTTTGTGTTTATATGTGTAATATTTTGCCTCTCATTAGTATTCAATATAAGTATAGACGCCTTGCTTTGTTATGGATTACTGTAGATGAAAGAGAGCACACACGCGCGCGTGGGTGTGTGTGTGTATGTGTGTGTGTGTGCGCGTGTGTGTGTGTACTTACCTAGTTGTACTTACCTAGATGTGCTTGCGGGGGTTGAGCTCTGGCTCTTTGGTACCGCCTCTCAACTGTCAATCAACTAATGTACAGGTTCCTGAGCCTACTGGGCTCTATCATATCTACACTTGTAGCTGTGTATGGAGTCAGCCTCCACCACATCACTTGCTAATGCATTCCATTTGTCTACTACTCTGACATTGAAAAAACTCTTTCTAACGTCTCTATGGCTCATTTGGGCACTCAATTTCCACCTGCGTCCCCTAGTGCGTGTGCCCCTTGTGTTAAATAGCCTGTCTTTATCTACCCTATCAATTCCTCTGAGAATCTTGTATGTGGTGATCATGTCCCCTCTAACTCTTCTGTCTCCCAGTGACGTGAGGTTTAATTCCCGGAGTCTCTCCTCGTAGCTCATACCCCTCAGTTCGGGTACTAGTCTGGTGGCAAACCTTTGAATCTTTTCCAATTTAGTCTTATGCTTGACTAGATATGGACGCCATCCTGGAGCCGCATACTCCTGGAGCCGCAAACATTGAGAGGAATGAGTCTATACCCTCTGGGAGATCAATTACGTATATCAGAAACAGGATAGGTCCGAGTACAGAGCCCTGTGGTACTCCACTGGTGACTTTATGCCAATCTTTGGTCTCACCCCTCACTGTAACTCTCTGCTTCCTATTGCTTAGGTACTCCCTTATCCACTGGAGCGCCCTACCAGTTACTCCTGCCTGTTTCTCCAGCTTGTGCATCAACCTTTTATGGGGTACTGTGTCAAAGGCTTTTCGACAGTCCAAAAAAATGCAGTCCGCCCACCCTTCTCTTTCTTGCTTAATCTTTGTCACCTGATCGTAGAATTCTATCAAGCCTGTAAGGCAAGATTTACCCTCCCTGAACCCATGTTGATGGGTTGTCATGAAGTCTCTTCTCTCCAGATGTGTTACTAGGTTTTTTCTCACAATCTTCTCCATCACCTTGCATGGTATACAAGTTAAGGACACTGGCCTGTAGTTCAGTGCCTCTTGTCTGTCACCCTTTTTGTATATTGGTACTACATTAGCTGTCTTCCATATTTCTGGTATGTCTCCCGTTTCCAGTGACCTACTATACACTATGGAGAGTGGTAAGCAAAGTGCTCCTGCACACTCTTTCAATACCCATGGCGAGATTCCATCCGGCCCACCAGCTTTTCTCACATCCAGCTCCAATAGGTGCTTCTTGACCTCATCTCTTGTAATTTCGAACCTATCAAAGGTCACCTGGTTTGCTGCCACCTCTTCTAGCGCCGTGACATCTCCCTGTTCTATTGTAAAGACCTCCTGGAATCTTTTGTTGAGTTCTTCACACACCTCTTTGTCATTCTCTGTGTACCTGTCCTCGCCCACACTAAGTTTCATCACCTGTTCATTCACTGTTGTCTTCCTCCTGATGTGACTGTGTAGTAGCTTTGGTTTGGTCTTGGCTTTATTAGCTATATCATTTTCATACCTTTTCTCAGCTGCTCTTCTCACACTAACATATTCGTTCCTGGTTCTCTGGTATCTCTCTCTACTTTCTGGTGTTCTGTTATTACGGAAGTTCCTCCATGCCCTTTTGTTCAGCTCCTTTGCTTTCATACATTCCCTATTAAACCACGGATTCTTCCTTTGCTTCTCTGTTTTTTCCTGTCGGGCTGGGACAAACCTGCTTACAACCTCCTGACATTTTTGGGTGACATAGTCCATCATGTCTTTTACGGACTTGGTTCCGAGTTCTGTATCCCAATGTATATCCCATAGGAATTTATTCATTTCCCCATAGTTTCCCTTTCGGTACGCCAGCCCTTTGGTTCCCAGTTCTTTTTTGGGGGTGATAATTCTCAGCTCAACCAGGTACTCAAAGCTCAATACACTATGATCACTCATTCCCAATGGGGCTTCCAACTTAAATTCCCTTATATCCGACTCATTTAGGGTAAATATCAGATCAAGCAAGGCTGGTTCATCCCCTCCTCTCATTCTTGTCGGTTCCTTGACGTGTTGACTTAGAAAGTTTCTTGTTGCCACATCCAGCAGCTTAGCTCTCCATGTGTCTGGGCCTCCATGTGGGTCTCTGTTCCCCCAATCTATCTTCCCATGGTTGAAGTCTCCCATGAGTATCTTCATGGGAGACACACACACAAGTGTGTGTGTGTGTGTGTGTGTGTACTCACCTAATTGTACTCACCTAATTGTGCTTGCGGGGATTGAGCTCTGGCTCTTTGGTCCCACCTCTCAACCGTCAATCAACTGGTGTACAGATTCCTGAGCCTACTGGGCTCTATCATATCTACATTTGAAACTGTGTATGGAGTCAGCCTCCACCACATCACTTCCTAGTGCATTCCATTTACTAACTACTCTGACACTGAAAAAGTTCTCTCTAATGTCTCTGTGGCTCATTTGGGTACTCAGCTTCCACCTGTGTCCCCTTGTTCGCGTCCCTCCAGTGTTGAATAGTTCATCCTTGTTTACCCGGTCGATTCCCCTGAGGATTTTGTAGGTTGTGATCATGTCCCCCCTTACTCTTCTGTCTTCCAGTGTCGTAAGGTGCATTTCTCGCAGCCTTTCCTCATAACTCATGCCTCTTAGTTCTGGAACTAGTCTAGTAGCATACCTTTGTACTTTTTCCAGCTTCGTCTTGTGCTTGACAAGGTACGGGCTCCATGCTGGGACCGCATACTCCAGGATTGGTCTTACATATGTTGTGTACAAGATTCTGAATGATTCCTTACACAGGTTCCTGAACGCCGTTCTGATGTTAGCCAGCCTCGCATATGCCGCAGACGTTATTCTCTTTATGTGGGCTTCAGGAGACAGGTTTGGTGTGATATCAACTCTTAGATCTTTCTCTCTGTCTGTTTCATTAAGTACTTCATCTCCTATTCTGTATCCTGTGTCTGGCCTCCTGTTTCCACTGACTAGTTTCATTACTTTGCATTTACTCGGGTTGAACTTCAACAGCCATTTGTTGGACCATTCACTCAGTCTATCTCGGTCATCTTGTAGCCTCCTATTATCATCCTCTGTTTCAATCCTCCTCATAATTTTTGCATCGTCGGCAAACATTGAGAGGAACGAATCTATACCCTCTGGGAGATCATTTACATATACCAGAAACAATATAGGTCCAAGGACTGACCCCTGCGGGACTCCACTTGTAACGTCTCGCCAATCTGAGACCTCACCCCTCACACAGACTCGTTGTCTCCTGTTGCTTAGGTACTCCTCTATCCACCGGAGTACCTTCCCTTTCACTCCAGCCTGCGTCTCCAACTTTCGCACTAGCCTCTTGTGTGGCACTGTATCAAAGGCTTTCTGACAGTTCAAAAATATGCAGTCTGCCCACCCTTCTCTTTCTTGCCTTATTTTTGTTGCCTGGTTGTAGAATTCAAGTAACCCTGTGAGGCAGGACCTGCCATCCCTGAAACCATGTTGATGCTGTTACAAAGTTCCTTCGCTTTGTATTTCACCCAATTCGGGGGAATTGGGTGAAACCCCGGTTAGGCTTCAGTGGACTCCTCGGGACCTTCGTGACTGCTGTAGTAGTCCAAGTTGCATATCTTTCACCATGTCGAGGTACAGTTGACTAGAGCGCGCCTAGGAACACCCAGTGCGAAGGTTCGAACCTTCGTCAAGGCTCCTGTTGGATTTGTACATTAATATATCACTTCAATGTGATTTCTCTGTGCATTATTATTATTATTAGTAGTAGTAGTAGTAGTAGTAGTATACTACTACTACTCCTAGATACGATACGAAAAGTTACGAAACCTCCTATAAGAACAGACTCGGGGTGCAGGTCCGTGCAGGACATCAGATGTGATACTGAAATTTCACTATGAATGGGAGAGTCGCAACCATTGGTGTTTACAGAGTGACGGCCACCACGTGGAACATGTTTTGTGCCACCACGTGGAACATGTTTTGTGCCACCACGTGGAACATGTTTTGTGGCACCACGTGGAACATGTTTTGTGCCACCACGTGGAACATGTTTTGTGCCACCACGTGGAACATGTTTTGTGCCACCACGTGGAACATGTTTTGTGCCACCACGTGGAACATGTTTTGCGCCACCACGTGGAAAAAGTTTTGTGAATAAAGTTACCCTTTGAATAAAACTAATAATTTCCTTGTATTTTTTAGACGTTTGGACCGCCTTTGTATAATCGTCTGATTTATTAGCTGACACCTAATCATATATGCTTCTCTAAATATAGGTTAATGAGGGCGCTCCATCATTTGAAGATCAGGTGACTATAGAAGTTTATCAGTCATCACTATTGGGTTTAATACCTGTGAGAGTCGACTCATTCATATCACACTGCAGAAAATACTGAGAAGTTTGAGGAGGTTGGTAGAGGCAAGAATAGGCTACAGGAGTAGCCATACAAATGGCTGTTGTAGTTCAACCTCAGCAAAGGCAAAGATAAGTGCCTCGTCAACAAGAGTTTCCTAGCTTCCGGGTGCCAATTTACTGCTAGGTGAACAGAAGCATTAGGTGAGAGGAACATGCTCGACGATTTCTCTCTCTCTCGCGCGCGCGGGAATCAAGTCCAGGATCCCCAAGACGCTGACATGAACTGGTGGGGGGTAGAAATAGCCTAAGCTACTCTATCCCTTTGAGATGTATTTATTGCTTATCTCAATAAACATACTTGAACTTGACATGAACTGAAGAGGAGAAAACAACAGAACTCAGAAAAGAGGAAGGACCTCGCGGTGAACACTGCATCTCGCACCGCACCTTTTTTTTCTACCACAGACGTGGCCACACATTTACAATGCTAACCAGCATATATACATTTTCTTCTGTCCTCCATGGACAGGGTTAGAGATGTGTTAAACATATAGTTCAAGGGTTTATTGAACACTCAACCACAGAAGGTGATTCGGTGCTTTTAAAATGCTAAGCTAACCTACATACGTAAATACATAGATACACAGATTTACGTATGCCCTACATAAAGTGTTCGATGTGTCTTTTACATAGTGTTATTAATGTGCATTTACAAAGGTGAAATGTAATTCTGATCAGCTTCCATATATACTTTATACACATACATATACATACACCCACACACATATACGTACATATACATATATACATACATATATACACACACACATGCATTCACATACATTTTACTCTTTTACTCTGACAGTGTGAGGTAGCTGATAGAGAAACTAGTGTGCAATTAAGCACTTAATCACTGAAGGTGATTAAGGTGCTTTTACAAGGTCAGGTTATATAGTTGCATCACATACATACATTGTATAATTGATACATTACATGGTCAATCTTGGGTACAAGTCCAATATATCATCAAGTGTTCCAGTACTCATATAGTAATTACAGAGTTCAGCATACCTTAGCCCAGGAGGGCGAAAGTCAGTCAGTATGGGACATTCTACAATATAATGTTCAAGAGAGTGCATGTTTTCTCTTTCACAAAGTTGACACATTGTGTACTCGACATTTGGGTTTTGAGAAAGCTGCCAGATACGTCTATATCCCAGGCGTATTCTGGCCACTATAACATCACATTGCCGGGTTCTTGTTCTATTAGTCCCATATGTGAATGTCTCCTCACGATATCTATCGTGATATCTATCTATATCCTCACGATATCTATCACAATATTTAATGCAACAACTTTCAGGTCTTTGTGAATTTGTTAGGTCAGTGAGATCTTCATTAGATATTTGTTTAAGTATTCTCTTTGTCACTGCTAATGAAACACCCATATCAATTTTCGCACCGCACTGAACGCTCATGTAAACAAATCAACATCAGCGACCTGTGTGAAACTGGCGGTGATGAGAACAGATTTGTTCTGAACATTATGACGGATAGCTTGAAATCCTTCATTATGTATACTTTGTTTGGAATCCATACACTATGGAACATATGAAGTTAAGCAGCTCCAGAGAATCGACCCAAGACTTGGCACTAGAAACAAGAGGCTTGAGCCAATAGACCAGACTAGATAACTAAACAGGTAATTACTATAGAGATGAACAACTGAAGAAGACATGATACAGACAAATAAGTTACAAAGGAGTATAGATAAAGTCAACTGGGATAAAAGTCTCAAACACAGATACGAACACGAGGTCCTAAACCACCGGGATAAGTGTGCATTTTCGCTACACAGACGAAACAGAAAGTATTCGTGCATCGAATTGGAGGAGTAGATGGTGGACACGGTTAAAACACATGACACATAAAACGTTTCCACAACATTTAAACCAGACAAATTCATAACAAATATGTGAGCAGATTTGCAAATTATACCTGAAAGATATTATAGGTTGGTGAAGAGATATATGAACCTAAAACATAGCAACACTAGGTGAACACACACTCACATACACACAGGGGGATAGACAGAAGGCACTGAACTACAGGCAAGTATTCCTAACCTGCATACCATGCAAGCTGATGGAGAAGATTGTGTGAAGAAAGCTAGTGGAACATCTGAAGCGAAGGAACTTTGTAACACAGCATCAACATGGGTTCAGGGATGGCAAGTCCTGCCTCACTGGATTAATTGATTTCTACGACCAAGCAACAAAAATCAGGCAAGAAAGAGAGGGGTGGGCAGACTGCATAATTTTGGATTGCCAGAAAGCCTTTGATACAGTGCCACACAAGAGGCAAGTGCAAAAGCTGGAGATGCAGGCAGGAGTGAAAGAGAAGGTACTCCATTGAATAAGGGCGTACCTGAGCAACAGAACACAGGGAGTTACTGTGAGGGGTGAGGTCTCAGACTGGCGAGGCGTCACCAGTGGAGTCCCGCAGGGTTCAGTCATAGACCTATACTGTTTCTGATATATGTAAATGATCTTCCAGAGGATATAGAATCGTTTCTCTCATTGCTTGCTGATGATGCAAAAATGATGAGAAGGATTAAAACAGAGAAAGATAGGAGGAGGCTACAAGATGAGCTAGACAGACTGATCGAATAGTCCAACAAATGGCTACTAAAGTTCAACCCATGTAAATGTAAGGTAATGAAACTAGGCGGGGGAAACAGGAGGCCAGACACAGGATACAGAATAGATGAAGTACTTCATCTCCTAGAAACAGAGTGAAATATTTAGGAATTGATATCACACCAAACCTGTCTCCTGAAGCCCACATAAAAAGAATTATATCGGCGGCATACGCGAGGCTGGCTAACATCAGAACAGCCTTCAGGAACCTGTGTAAGGAATCATTCAGAGCCTGCATATGTAAGACCAATCCTGGAGTATGCGGCCCCAGCATGGAGCCCGTACCTTGTCAAGCACAAGATAAAGTTGGAAAAAGTTCAGAGGTATGCCACTAAACTATTCCCAGAACGTAGAGGCATGAGTTACGAGGAAAGGTTGCGTGAAATGCACCTCACGACACTGAAAGACAGAAGAGTAAGGGGAGACATGGTCACTACCTACAAAATTCTCAGAGGAATTGACAAGGTAGATAAGGATAAACTGTTTAACACGGTTGGTACGCGAACAAGGGGACACAGGTGGAGACTGAGTACCCAAATGAGTCACAGGGACGTTAGAAAGAACTTTTTCAGTGTCAGAGTAGTTAACAGGTGGAATGCATTAGGCAGTGATGTGGTGGAGGCTGACTCCATACACAGTTTCATATGTATTTCAAATGAAGATACGATAGAGCCCAGTAGGCTCAGGAATCTATACATCAGTTGATTGACGATTGAGACGTGGGACCAAAGAGCCAGAGCTCAACCCCCGCAAGCACAACTAGGTGAATACACACACACACACACACGCGCGCGGGGGCCTGACGGCTAAATGGACAGCGTTCAGGATTCGTAGTCCTAGGGACCGGGGATCGTACCCCGGTGGAGGCGGAAACAAATAGGCATAGTTTCTTTCACCCTGATGCGCCTATTCACCTAGCAGTAAATAGGTACCTGGGAGTTAGACAACTGCTACGGGCTGCTTCCTGTGTGTGTGTATGTGTGAGTAATAATTACCTAAGTGTAGTTACAGGATGAGAGCTACGCTCGTGGTGTCCCAGTACTCTTTGTCATATAAATTTTTTTATATCATCTCTGGCATTTGTGTGTGTGTTTGTGTGTGTGTGTGTGTGTGTGTGTGTGTGTGTGTGTGTGTGTGTGTGTGTGTGTGTGTGTGTGTGTGTGTGTGT